>NW_020664446.1:52299928-52336727 GCF_002925995.2 Terrapene triunguis | reverse complement strand
CGGGGGGGGAGGGCGGCCGGAGCCCTGGGGGGAGGGCGGCGAGCCCCGGCTGGGGCTCGGCTCTCCCCCCTCCCCCGGCGGCCAGAGCGCTGCGCCGCCGCCCCCCTCCAGGTGCCGCCCCAAGCACCAGCTTGGGTGCCTGGTGCCTGGAGCCGGCCCTGAAACCAACCCAATATTACAAACCTATGGGGAATCACGGGGTCAAACACTCACCGACCGAAGCCCCAGCAGCTGCTCAAGTGAGTGAGGTCCACTGCAGAGACTCCTGTCTCCCACTGGACAGGAAGCCCCCTCAGCGTCTCCTCCAGGTGAGTGCTGGGGGGAGGGGAGGGGAAGGCTGCAAAGCACATGTGCCTTCTCCTCCCCTCCCTCCCCCCTCCCGAACTGCAACAGCCACTGCCTCTGCCTCAGCCCTCTGCCGGCCAGCGTCCCTGGTTGCCTAGCAGCAACAGCTGCTACTTCCGGGAGAGCTTTGCTTCAGGCAGGGACGCTGCCGATCTGCGCGGGGCCCTCTTAGGCGCGGGGCCCAATTGGGGGAAATCGGCCAAATTGGCCTAAAGCCGGCCCTGCCAGGACCAGCTGAGGAGGAGGCGATTGCAGCGCGGCGACGATAGTGATGAGGAAATTGACATGGACCTCTCACAAGGCACAGGCCCCAGCAATGTGGAAATCCTGGTGTTACTGGGGCAGGTTCATGCCGTGGGCCGCCGATTCTGGGCCCGGGAAACAAGCACAGAGTGGTGGGACCACATCGTGTTGCAGGTCTGGGACGATGCCCAGTGGCTGCGAAACTTTCGCATGCGTAAGGGCACTTTCATGGAACTTTGTGACTTGCTTTCCTCTGCCCTGAAGCGCCAGAATACCAGGATGAGAGCAGCCCTCACAGTGGAGAAGCGAGTGGCGATAGCCCTGTGGAAGCTTGCAACGCCAGACAGCTACCGGTCAGTCGGGAATCAATTTGGAGTGGGCAAATCTACTGTGGGGGCTGCTGTGATCCAAGTTGCCAGGGCAATGAGAGACCTGGTGATATCAAGGGTAGTGACTCTGGGAAACGTGCAGACCATAGTGGATGGCTTTGCTGCAATGGGATTCCCAAACTGTGGTGGGGCGATAGACGGAACCCATATCCCTATCTTGGCACCGGCGCACCAAGCCACCGACTACATAAACCGCAAGGGGTACTTTTCAATGCTGCTGCAAGCCCTGGTGGATCACAAGGGACGTTTCACCGACATCAACGTGGGCTGGCCGGGAAGGGTACATGATGCTCGCGTCTTCAGGCAGTCTCTTCTGTTTCGAAAGCTGGAGGAAGGGACTTTCTTCCCGGACCAGAAAATAACCATTGGGGATGTTGAAATGCCTATCGTGATCCTTGGGGACCCAGCCTACCCCTTAATGCCATGGCTCATGAAGCCGTACACAGGCAGCCTGGACAGTAGTCAGGACCTGTTCAACTACAGGCTGAGCAAGTGCCGAATGGTGGTGGAATGTGCATTTGGCCGTTTAAAAGCGCGCTGGCGCAGCTTACTGACTCGCTCAGACCTTAGCGAAAAGAATCTCCCCATTGTTATTGCTGCTTGCTCCACAATATATGTGAAAGTAAGGGGGAGACATTTATGGCGGGGTGAGAGGTTGAGGCAAATCGCCTGGCCGCTGATTACGCGCAGCCAGACACCAGGGCGGTTAGAGGAGCACAGCAGGGCGCGGTGCGCATCAGAGAAGCATTGAAAACCAGTTTTGTGACTGGCCAGGCTACGGAGTGAAACTTCTGTTTGTTGCTCCTTGATGAACCCTCTGCCCCTCCCCCACCACCCTGTTAACTCTACTTCTCTGCAAACCAACCACCCCACCCTCCCCTACTACCCTCCCCCCTTCGAGCACCACTTGCAGAGGCAATAAAGTCATTGTTGCTTCACATTCATGCATTCTTTATTAATTCAGCACACAACTAGGGGGATAATTGGAAAGGTAGCCCGGGATGGGTGGGGGAGGAGGGAAGGAAAAGGACACACTCCAATTTAAAACTTTAAAACTTATTGCTATGGAAATCATCTAGGGTGGAGTGAGTGGGTGGCCGAAGGCCCCCCCACCGTGTTCTTGGGCGTCTGGGTGAGGAGGCAATGGGACTTGGGGAGGAGGGCTGCTGGTTACAGAGGGGCTGTAGCGGCGGTCTCTGCTCCTGCTGCCTTTCCTGCAGCTCAACCGTACGCAGGAGCATATCACTTTGATGCTCCAGCAGCCGGAGCATCGACTCTTGCTTTCTGATTACAAGTTGACGCCACCTCTCCTCTTCAGCCCGCGTTTCAGCACGCAACTTCTCCTCTTCAGCACGCCACCTCTCCTCTCGCTCATATTGGGCTTTTTTAAAATCAGTCATTGACTGCCTCCACGCATTCAGCTGTGCTCTGTCAGCGTGGGAGGCAGTCTGAAGTTCAGTAAACATTTCGTCACGCGTCCTTCGCTTCCTTCTTCGAATATTCACTAGCCTCTGCGAAGGAGTAAGATTTGCAGCTGGTGGAGAAGGGAGAGGTTGTTAAAAAAGATACATTTTAGAGAACAATGGGTAGACTCTTTCACGTTAGATTTTGCTGTTCACAACATCACACAGCACATGTGCTTTCGTTACAAGGTCGCATTTTTCCTCTTATATTGAGAGTCTCCTGGTTTGGTGTGAGAGATCACTCACGGAGTGCCAGGACACAGATTTCAGCTTGCAGGCAGCCATGGTAAGACATATAGTCTTTGGGCTTTTTTAACCTTCTTAACATGTGGGGATGGTTTCAAACAGTTCTGCCCTCATTTCCCATACCAAGCACCCGTGCCATTTAAAATGATTAAAGTGTGGTTAACAGCGGGGTATATTTCTGTTCAGCAGAGCAGGAAGGGGCACCTCTGAATGTCCCCTTAATAAAATTGCCCCATTTTAACCAGGTGACCGTGAATGATATCACTCTCCTGAGGATAACAAAGAGAGATAAGGAATGGATGTTGTCTGCATGCCAGCAAACACCGGGACCATACGCTGCCATGCTTTGTTATGCAATGATTCCAGACTACGTGCTACTGGCCTGGCGTGGTAAAGTGTCCTACCATGGCGGACAGGATAAGGCAGCCCTCCCCAGAAACCTTTTGCAAAGGCTTTGGGAGTACATGAAGGAGAGCTTTCTGGAGATGTCCCTGGAGGATTTCCGCTCCATCCCCATACACGTTAACAGACTTTTCCAGTAGCTGTACTGGCCGCGATTGCCAGGGCAAATTAATCATTAATCATTAAACACGCTTGTTTTTAAACCATGTGTAATTTTTGCAAAGGTACACTCACCAGAGGTCCCCTGTGTGCCCTCAGGGTCTTGGGTGAGTTCGGGGGTTACTGTTTCCAGGTCCAGGGTGACAAACATATCCTGGCTGTTGGGGTAACTGGTTTCTCCGCTTCCTTGCTGCTGTGAGCTATCTATGTTCTCTCCATCCTCATCTTCCTCGTCCGCCGAACCCGCTTCCCCGTTTCCAGAGAGGACTCATAGAACACGCTTGGGCTAGTGGTGGCTGCACCCCCTAGAATGGCATGCAGCTCCGCGTAGTAGCGGCATGTTTGCGGCTCTGCCCCGGACCTTCCGTTTGCATCTCTGACTTTGTGGTAGGCTTGCCTTAGCTCCTTAATTTTCACGCGGCACTGCTGTGCATCCCTGTTATGGCCTCTGTCCTTCATGGCCTTGGAGATCTTTTGTAATGTTTTGCCATTTCTTTTACTGCTTCGGAGTTCGGCGAGCACTGCTTCATCTCCCCAGATGGCGATCAGATCCCGTACCTCCCGCTCGGTCCAGGCTGGAGCTCTTCTGCGATCCTGGGACTGGGACTGGGACTCCATTACGGTTACCTGTGCTGATGGGCTCTGCATGGTCACCTGTGCTCTCCACGCTGAGCAAACAGGAAATGAAATTCAAACGTTCGCGGGGCTTTTCCTGTCTACCTGGCCAGTGCTGTCCAGAGCGGTCACAATGAAGCACTGTGGGATAGCTCCCGGAGGCCAGTAATGTCGAATTCCGTCCACACTAACCCAATTCCGACCCCCTAAGGCCGATTTTATCGCTAATCCCCTTGTCGAGGTGGTGTTAGGAAACCGGTTTAAAGGGCCCTTTAAGTCGACAGAAAGGGCTTCGTAGTGTAAACGTGGCCAGGCTTAAGTCGATTTAACGCGGCTAAAGTCGACCTAAACTCGTAGTGTAGACCAGGCCTAAGAGTTAGACACATAACTGCAATTTGAGCTTCGAAAATCAACCCCTGGGTGATCTGCTGCACACCAGCAAAACTTTGTTATTTTGTTTCACAGTGTAATAGCTGTAGCCTAAGTATTTAATTTGTCCAAGATAAACAAATGTAAAAATTTCACTAACATTCTGCTGGGATGTAGTACCTTTCTTTAATGAAGGACTTTAATAGCCAGCATTTGAATAAAAAGACATTCTGTGATGGAAATTTTAAAAATTAACAGACTCCTAATTGATTGGTGCAGTTCCACCTACAGTGGAAGATTATCATTTTGGCTTTAACAAAAGCAGTACATATATATTTTATATTTTGCCATCAAATATAAGAACACATCTTAAAATATTTCATTTATATACAAATAATTAGGAATGTGATGTGTATATGGCCTCTCTGTGTTAAAGTGTATGTAGCCAATACAGATCTTTGGCATATATTTAAGATAATAGCCACATGGATTCATGACTGGATTTGGTGCAGTGTGTAGACTTAGATACAAAACAGAATAAGAGCATAACAAGCAGTGTCAGGACAGAATTATTTATTAGAAAAGTTCTCATGGAGATCAGTATTTACGCATCTACTGTTGTAAATTCTCTTCACACAGGGAACATTGCCAAGTCAGTTAAATTATATTGAGCAAACAAAATCTAGAAAGAATAGGGATAAAAACACCCAACAAATCAAATGTAAAAGGCTTGGTTTTATTGGAGGTTAATGATATGCAGTGTTTCCAGGAAACTGAATATTTGTCAATTGGGGGTGGGGGTAGGGTTTAACATGTACATAGCAACTCATCAGTCCAATATCCAAATATTTTAATGGAACTGTGCAAGCAGTAAGGTACTTAGTATGTGTAAAATCATGTGTATACATGTATCATCAAACTCCATTAGAACCAAGCTTTTTGATTTGATGATTTTTATTCCTATTCTTTCTTCATTTTATTTGCCCTGTACATTTTAACTTGGCAATGTTCCTATGTGAAGATGATTTACACAGATTTATACACGTATACAGGGCCAGAATATACTCCCTTTTTTCACATTGAGTACTAAGTACCTACTACTTGTACAGTTCCATTAAAATGTTTGGGCATTGGATTGATGAGTTACTATGCAATGTAAGGGTGGCAGGATCTGGCCCTTATTTTTCATTTAGATTTGTGCAAATGCTTTTAAAGGTCACTTACCCACATACTCTAGGCACCCTTGCTATAACTTTAAAAATGTATCACAAATAATTTTCTATGTACAGCAGTAATTAGGGTGTGTGTGTGGGGGGGGGGGAAAGAACCAGTTCCTTCAAAGCCTTAAAAAGATAAAGAAAGACACTTCAGCATAATGGTAGGATGCTTTCTGAATGAATCAGAGAATCATGGAAAAGCAATGTCAAAAGCCAGCGGAAAGCAACATAATTGCCTGGAGCTTGTTTGGTAGAATCTAAGCCCCAGGATCCTGTGATGAGAATGGACATAAAGATTTCATGGTGAACATAGTGTTCCATTTTCATCATCTCACAAACACAATTATCATTCTTCATTTTGACTAGTTTTGTAAAATTTAAGTTACACGAAAGTAATGAGGAAAAATTATGATTTTTTAAATACCTGTTCATAGTGGTTTGTTGTGATGCAGGTTCACCCAGCTGCCACATCATAAAGCATTTAATTAAGAAACAAAAAATGTCCATGCCTTTCCCTGCTACTCTTAAAATACTAAAGAAAGTGTATGTAATACTCATATCTACTCACACGTTCAGTTCAGAATACTAGCTGCCACAAATACAACCTTTGTCAATGAACATACATCCTGTTTCGTTTTTCTCCTCTGCTGGCTCCATTATAGAGATCATGAATATGTGAAATTGATCTCAAAGTGGAATGCATGGCTCTGTTGTCAGATAATAGGACATGAAGCTTTTTACCTCTGTTATATGTTTGAATCTGATTCTCAATCTATAACGATTGAGCAACTTTGCCATTTGATAGTTTTTCAGTATGTGACTGAGTTTATCTTGGGCCATTTCTAGTGGACAAATATAACAATCACCAAAATCAATATTAGGACTCTCTCTTTTTTGGCAGTCTCGTTAGGGAGAATGAATTCTACTATTCTTGATTAGCTGAAGGAACTAGTTGCTTCAGAAATGTTTCTGGCACATCATTAAGGCAATGTGAGACAAACATCCACTGTTGCTATCCGTAAATATTCTGTGGCTGTATAAAGATATCCAGAACTATTCATCCAGCACTTCTGTACTCAGTCAGTTTTCTGTATCTCTTAAAAAGAAGAAGAGTGGGGGAGGGAAGGGGAAATTAAAGGCAGATGTGCTATTGGATAACTGACATTTTTTAAAAGTGTATTTAATAATTTCATTCTTTATTATTGATGGAATGAGAACAATAATTGTATCTTCTAAATTAGAATAAGCTGTATCTAATGGACACACTTTTTAGGTAAAAATGCAGCAGGTTTTTATTTTAAATGGTTTTCCATGACTTATTTACAGAAGTGAAGTAGAGAAACCAAAACAACAACAAAAAGAAAAGATCCTTGTTTATTCCTAAACTAGAACATGGAAATGGATTGAAGTTTAAAGAACCATTGCTATGTTCAAACTATAAAAGATATCATAATATTTGTTTTAGTATGTCTGGGATACTGGTGAGGTGAGAGTGTGACAGAGTCAAATACATTCTGCTTTCCTTCCAAGACAGGAAGGAATTTATGTGGAAGCTTTGTGTCATCCAAACTTGTTCCCTTTCCTCCTACAAGGCAGTGCCTACGTCAAAGAGGCTTGGCGACAGTGTTGCTGCACTCCAGCAACCCTCAATTGGTGTAAATAGCCCTTGGGGGCCATGAACATTTGGCATAATTTACAGCAGCTCTGAGAATTAATAGTATCAATTAGAATTAATATTCAAATTAATTAAAAATATAAGAATAAAATTATGCTCTCTACAGGGCTTCATTTGTCCGTCATTATTTTTCTTCATTTAAACATTATTAGGGAATCAGTGTGGAAAAAAGGAACTTGGCTTGAAGAAATTAGCATTTGTGTAGTAACACTTAACTACTTGGTACTAGTAAAGTACATCCAATTAGGAAGAATTTATGGTAATACTGTGCTGAGTTAATTACCAACCATTACCATTTACTAGGGAAGGCAAATTCCTAAGATAATGAGCTGTCTAGGCAAAGTCCCCACCATTATAAAGCACTTTTCAATTAAGCAGAATATATGTTAATATCAGTTATAAAATCTTATCATGTATGCCAGTGATCCTTAAAATTTGATTCTCAAGGGATGGGAGATTCTAAATTCTAATAAATATTTTATAATACATTTAATTTAATATATTCAATTTGTTTGTAGTTCAGTTTTGCACAATCATTGTAATCGAGTTCCTATTAATGCAATTTATGTCAGTAAGTAAAAACTGCTCTCATAAATCGAACAGACACTGATTGGAACCAATAGGTCTTGTTCTGGAAATAAAATATATGGTGGGTAGTGTGATTTGGATTACAAGACATTATGCAATTTTATTCCCTTTTAATTCAAAATCAATTAGAAAATGAGGTATTGAAGTAATTGAGCTTAAAATAACCTTCTAGTTTAGTAAACACAGGCAAATTTAAGTGAAATTATTGTTTTGACATTCAGATTTGTCCGACAACAAATAAAAAAAAATACAAGTTAAAAATCGCATGCAGCTAATTCAAAGAAAAAGGTGATATGGATTTTAATGGAAACCACAAATATTTGAAAAAAAAAATGCATTCACTGGGTGAGATTGAGGCTGGTATTGTGCAAATGAACAAAGGGATGGGAGGCAGAGGCCCTAAGTAGCCTTCCCTCCATTCACCCCCAGACAGAATGGTTGCTGTATTCCATGAGTTGGTGCTAGCAACCATGAGTTAGGGGCATGGCTCCATCCCTTTCCAGTGATTGTGGTAGAGGGAGTGCATGCTATACTTCAAAGTTGAAGTTTAGGAGCCACCTCCCCTGCGTTCGCTCCTGACTGCCTAGCTGTGTCAGAGACAATCTGTCCGTTCGTATACTCTGTGTAATCTTGAAAGCTTGTCTCTTTCTCCAGCAGAAGTTGGTCCAATAAAAGATATTACCTCACCCGTTTTGTGTGTCTAATCTCCTGGGACCAGCATGGCTATAACAACAGTATATTCCATGGGCAGAATGCCTCTGGGGAGTGACGCTGTTGTGGTCATCTGTGGATGTTCCTGGTCCATACACAATAGAGCCAAAGGCTAAGATTTTCTAAACCACCTATAGTATTAGGACATCCACTTCATTTTAATGAGAATGACCGCACCTTTAAGCGGGGGGTGGGGTGTGTGCAGGGGTGTTGTCCGGCTTGCAGGAGAGGGAACAAAGGTTTACCAGTGGGAGGGCGAGAGAGGCTCAGAAGTTGCTTAAAAAGGGGGAGTGGGTCAGCTTGACGACGCTGACTCATCCCCTGAGATCGGAAGTGCTGAGGAGTTGAAAAAGGGCAAGCCCGGGAGGGAGAAGCCCCTTTTCTCAGGAGCAGGTGAAGCAGCACCCACCGCACACCCGCCCTTGAGGTGGCAAAATATCAGGTTTGGTGAGGACCTGCTGTGGGCATCATGCTAGCTGCTCCTTTTTAGGGGGTCTGGGAAGGATTTTTTCCTTCACCACCAGATTGGCCTAGATGTTGTGGGGTGTGTGTGTGTGTGTGTGGAGGGAGGGGGGTTTCCTCCTTCCCCACACGGGTTCAAGGAGGGCTTTGTTATGGTGAAGAGGAAAGGGGGTTAAGCCATATGTTGCAACTGATTATGTAAGTATGGGGTGGATGTCCAGGGCAGGGACTCCATAGATAAGGGGTATAGTGACTGGATAAATAGCTTGACAAAGGAATTAAAAAGGAGGTGTTGGTTAAAGTAGTGGAATGGGTGGGTGTGAAGCTCCTATGACTGTATGGCAGGGAGTCAACCCCCATTCTTATACTCCACCTTAACCCTTGTTTGGGGGGAGGGGATGGTAAGGGCCCACCAATGGGTTGGCTGGGGAACCTGCATGGAAAAAGAGGGGGTCTGGCGGAAGCCCTCTGGGTAGATATTGAATGAACATGGAGTTACCTGGACTTTCATCTGCTGGGTAGACCCAGACATCTTATAATAAAGTTGTAGCCTGATTAAAAGCATATCAAGTGTCTCCTGTCCTTTCAGTATAGCTGGACAATGGGATAGCTAAATCTTTTAGGGGGCTTTGAAAATCTCGGCCGAAACATTTAAGATCATGTATATATTGAACACGGGACATTCAATATGTAAACTTGAGAAGATGGAAGAGAAACTAGCTTTGTATGAGAAATATGGTCATTCTAAAATCCACTGAGTGCAGTTTTTACCACCAGATAAGCCTTAAGAAAAATCTGCTCTAGCTTAAAATTCTGCAGAGTAGAAGTACAATTACTGTACATGCATTTGTAGATCATGCCCAAAGGCCAGGGATTTGCTATCCTGTAGCTTGGATTCAGACCTTTATGTCAGCATCTTGAGTGAATAAAAAAATCTTGGGAAGCGATATTCAGTGATTACTGACTGTCCTTAATAGAAAGACTAACTCCCTTCTCTCTGCAATTGTACCACCATGTAATTAATTTGATGGAGAGAGTCCTCAGGTTAGAACCTCGGAGGTTCATATGGAATCCTTGGTTCAGGAGCTGATCTGAATTTTGATGGATCAAAGGAACAAGAATGAACATTTCATTTGCTCCCCTTTATCAGCAAATATTAAGGATAATTAGAAAATTGAGTGGCTAGCCAAACTCTGTACCTACTGAGTGTCCCAGCAGACTGAAAAGGGGAGATCTAATTTCTTTTCTTGAGTATGGTACCAAATACGCATAAAATAGATACTAGAGAAGATCCTGTCCACTATGGACTGAACGAGACTGAGCACTTTTAGTCTTCACTAATGGAATTTTTAATGATGTAAGGCCTAGGGAAATTTATATAAGTGACAAACTACTGTGGTAATCTGGAGATTGTTAGGGCAATGACCTCTCAAGAACATAGTTTTTGTAAAGAATATTTACCTTTTGTTAAAGTAGTTTTAGTTTGTACACACTGAAGCAAATAAACTACAACATACACAGGTTATAGTACATCTTACTATTAGCTAGAGCTGGTCAAAAAAAATTGAGTGAACATTTTTCCATCAGAAAATGGCAATGCGTTCAAATTGAAACTTTCCAAAAGTGTTTCAATGTCTCAACATTCTATTTGGACATTTTCATAATGAACATTTTGATTTTTTAGATTTCAAAATGAAATTTTGTATTGAGAAGTTTAAAATTGTATATTATGTAGTTGAAATCAAATTGAAATCTCAATTTTATCAAAATTGAATCTTTTGATTGAGAAAATGTTGTTGAAGATTTTGATTTCATGGGAGATTTCAAAATTTGTTTCATTCCAATTCAGAATGAAAACAAATTTTGAAATGTTGGAATTTCCCATGAACTAGCAATTCTGGTTCCCGCACTGCTCAACTGTCTGCCTTTTGTGGATTTAATATGGCTGGCAGGAGTACAGAAGAATGCAATAACAATATTTCTGTGAGAAAAAGCACAGGGGTAATAGGAAGATGTTGGATTTAGGGCATGTTTGTTTGGAAAGATCAGGGTCTAAATATGTGTAGCCCATGGAGAGCAGCTGATTATTGAGGTGAGATTTCAGGAGACCAAAGTGATCAGTTAGTTCAGACAAGCCATTGCAGGTGGTGGGCCTGCATGAATGAAAGCTCTGCCATCAGAGGAAGGATTGGAAATGAAGAGAGAGGGTTTAACACTTGAAGAACAAAGAGAGTCTGAAAAACAGGTTGGGAGAGGGGTATTTATATAACCTTAGCTTCACATCTGAGTAAAAGAAAGATGGCTTTACCTTTAAACTTTTTTTCTTCAGATTTCTTTTCAGGTGGCACCAGTGACACCATCTTTTCAGTGCAGTTTCATTTGTCTAATAGAAGCCTATTATGTAGCATCTCTGTGCAAGGTAGATTTCATTATAGATGATCAGGTGAAACTCCGCTTTTGAGAGAGAGACCGATTAGATATAATTTCTTTTAGAAGACCTAGAGCTTGATGTTACTGTTAACTTTTATTGTGAATGTTGTTTTCTGGTACATCTTTATTCTTAACTCTGGGAGAATGAATGCATCAAAAAAAAAAAAAAAAAATCTCCTGAGCCTCTGTTGCTCTCTGCCATTTAAATCCCCATTTATCTCACTCTAGGATGCCAGAGAGGAAACTTAATGCTGAGCATTGGTTCAATAAATGTCAGGAAGAGCGGGCAGTTTGTATCCTCTTTTGCTATAAACATTTAGTCCTCTTGACAAGGATGAGATCAGAATATGGGGGTGAGGGGAGGGGAAGAGAAGCTAGACTAGCAGCCAGTGCCCCTTTTGGACTCTGAAAAGGAGGGATTGTGCTTGGTAATAGAAGTTATGTAAGATTAGGCTGAATTTCCATAAGTGGGTAACTTTCAGTTGCTTTTTATGCTAGACAAGTTTTTCTTGTTCACTGAACCAGTCTTGATCTTGCAAAATGTTTTCTCCCTATCTATAGATATTGTATAGTTTTAAACACTTCATGTGAGTTGCCTGTTTGCATTTATGCTGCTTGGTATGCTTTATTTGCATTACAATGAAAGGCAATTACATTTCAGGCTAATGAGCAGTTGGAAACTTGCTGAGTTGAATTCATTGCTGATGGTGGAGTAGTAGTCAGTGGCAGAAGTGCCAAAGGAGTTTAAGCAGCACCAATATAGGAGCCAATGATTGTACAACTTCGCAAGAGCTTGAAAAAAGTATGCGTGATCAGTCAAAAAAAATTGATGTTACTGATTGTATTGCAGTAGAACTTGGGTCTCCAGCAGAGACCTGGACTCCATTGTGCTAGGGGCTGTATATACACATAGTAAGAGACTTGGAGTATACCAACTAAATGACAAAATAAAGCTGTGTTAGCTACATCTTTGTCTTCACCCTCATAGGCATCCTTAGTGTTTCTGATAGCACCCTCAGTGTCTCTTACAGGTCCTGCAGTTTTGTGCAAAGTTCTAATGTCGAATCCAACAGCATTTCTGCACTGAATGTACATATACAAATGGATGCCAATTTCAGAACATAAGCAACACTTAAAATATGTGGTATATGTTGAAAAATATGAGATTAATATCATAGCAATGCAAATGTATAAAAATATTGAGAATAAACTATTCATTTATTCACTTCATGTAACGATACATTATGTTCATGTTCTTTATCAGTAGCAAAGGTCCAATACAAATGGCTCATAACCATTTTAGATATGCTTAACTGAAAATTCCCCATAGACTTCATAGTTTGTGTTTCTCATGTTCACATCTTCCCATGGCTCTGGTATGTTTAAAGTCTTTTTGCTGCTATTTTTTATTAATATTGTCCTGAGGATTTTTACTTTTTGTGGTGTGGCAAGCTAAAAAAGCAGTAGAAAAACAAGATGATGTAATCCACAAGCTCTATTAAGTGGGAAATAAGTTGACAAGTTTCAAATTCAGGATCTAAATGTGGTTTGTGCTGGCTTATGGTTTGCCAGACTAAAAACAAGTTAACCAGCTAAAGAGGACAATAGTGCAAAATTATTTTAGATCAGACAAATTATGTTTGGCAATCAAAGAGCTTAATAGTGTGTATGTTACAAATACATTTGCCCAATAACTTAGCGTAGATAGGCTATTTGAACATTTATCTGTGAACCAACAAGGTCTTGTAGAAATAATGCTTCTGTTGAAGAAGTATCACATTGTTATCATTCAGGCATGCCATAAACTCATCTGCCAAGCACCATCACCTTTTATCCCTGTTATACCTCTTGGTACATCTTTCTCATAGTTTAATAACTGAGAAAAGTGTTTCAGTGAATCTTGCCAATGAGCATAATCAGGGAGCCTTCTTCATCTGCTGATCAGTAACACACACTTTCTCAGCCCAGTATTGAATGTTAGAAAGTGATATTACTTTATTTACTTCTCAAATTTTAGTGTTCTTGAAAGAAACTAACTTGAAAGCTCTGTCCTCTGAAGTCCTATCTTTAACCACATAGAAGGTACAGTGTAGCAGGTAGCAACAGAGCAAGCTTTCCCATACAGCGCCAAATATCTGCTTCAGCCCTTAACTTGAAGGAACCTCTAGGAGTGACATTATCTTTCATTTTTCATGGTCATGCAATCTTTCCAACAAGGGTGACAGTTGTGATGGTGGGTTTTTTTGTTTGTGTGCACGCTTTGGGCATCTGTCTGCTATGCACTTAACTGACACTAACTCATTTCAGATAAGTCACTAAAAAGCCATCATATGGAGCAGTTTTTCGTCAGTACTGAAATAAGATAGTAGTGTAACACTAATTGCCTCAAACCCATATTCCACATTAGTGAAAAGATTACAACATTTAGACAGAGCACTAACCTGTAATAAATAAATGTAGCCAGCCCCCTCCTCCAAAATAAAAACATCAAAATCATGGTTCTAAAATCTCAAACTTAGAATTGGTGTTCCACAGGGTATATTATTTCTGTCACATGGCATGTAACTCATAGTGACATTTAATAGATTATAATAATAGACTAGATGATCACAATAGTCCCTTCCGGGCTTGGAATCTATGAATTAATAGAAGCTACAGTGCAGGCTGAAGGCAGAATATAACACCCAGATTTAATTGTAAAGAAACTTGTTTATGGATGAGGAAGAGTACAATCTCTCCAGCTATTAGAATCCTGCCACTAAGCCTGGCAGTAAATTATCTCTCAACACTGGATACTTGATAGTTTGGACAACCTGCTACTTTGGAGTGGGGGAAGGGTGAGTATTTGCTGATTTCTGCTCAAGAAAATGTCAGATGTAAAAACAAAAAAATCCCTCCGCTTGTTTGAGTAAAAACATTTTTGCTATGGTACAGATTTTCATTAAGGCACATGTATAATTTAAGGTCCAAGGGAATGGTTTTGTGATTGAAATACTTAGATTTCTGTTTGCAATACTTAGACTCCAAAGATGCACAAGTTCAAATCCTGAGACCTGCAACACAAATGATTGTCCATCTGAGGATAGTGGGTGCCATGGAATTTGCTATGTAAGAATATTTTCAGTCAAATGTTACAGAAAGGGTTCTGCCTGCTCTACATTGTAATATCTCATGGCACTTTTTAGCACCAGCAGCCTCCCTGTCTCATTGCACTATGCACTGGCGTCAGGAGTTAAATTGGGGAATGGAAGCATAGCTTCCACTCTTCTAAAAGGAGCTTCCCCTTCCTTTCTCTGTCTAGCATAAATAGTTCTTCCCTACAGATTCCCCCTCCTCCTGGGCTGCCCCTCATGTTTCAAACTACTGTAAACACTGCCTGTCTGTCTGCCTGTACCACTCTGTGAAGTAGACAGACATATATGTCATTGATGAAGTTGCTCCTATATGTGGATAGTTTTTTTAAAAGCATTGAGAGCTCTTTGAGTTAGAAAACTTTGTCCAATTGTAAATGTTTATTTTGTGCATGGTTTTCATTACATGTGCCTCCTTTCCCTTGTGTGTGCATGAGGGGGTGAGACAAGTTGTCAGATGATTCCTTGACATGGCAAATAACTGTGACAGAAGGAATTTAGTGTGTTAAGTAGTGTCTGTTAATTTTAAAGCCTGGATTTTTGGGAATGTTGCTCCTGGAGAAAAGGTCCGTTGACTCTGATTGAATACAGTAGGCACAGTGTTCAAAGTGCAGGGACTATGATGGTGAAAGGGAAGGGGCTTGTTCTTTTGCTATCGGTTCCCATTTTTTAAAAAGGCAGTTTTACCATTGTATAAGATATGACCAGCTGTAACATAAGTTAGATTGCCCACTGGAAAAAACACTAAAGTGAACATGGTTTGTGATGAATAATTTTTATGATCTTGTTTCACAAAGCTTCTAAGTAGCTTGTAAAATTGTCTTTGTGTGCAGGATGGCTGTTGCTCATGTTCTTGGGAAGCTCAGATTCCACTAATATTAAATGCACATGGGTAATAATAGTGTATAAAGATGCCAAGACACTGGTATCAAAAGAAGCCAGCTGTATTTGACAGACTTATACTAAATGACACTTATGGGCTTATATAACCCCTTAAGATATTTTGTTCTGTTTTGATAAACTGACTTTGCTGACTAGTAGCCGATGTCACAATGTTAGATAAGGAAAACTGATTAAATTGGAGAATTTAAAGCAGAATTGAAATGATTCTTTTTGGAAAGCTTTAAGATACATTTGATGGGACTGGAATTTTTCTTGAAAGAGGAATGGATATGTGGTGACAAGGCTTCAGAGATATTGTATAATATTATTGTATGTTTACTTGGAGAATAAATCTCTCTAAAACTTGCCAAGAAACGCCTTATGATCCCATCTCATGTACCTAAAAAGCCAGAAGGGTTACCAAGGATAACCAAGTTTTCTTTTGCATTGATTCTCCTAGCAGAACCAAAGACCCAATAGCATATGAGGAAATGCAGAAGATTCTTCTCTTGCAGAAAAATAAAGATAGCCATGAGGGAACTTTGGACTATAACCTCTCAGAGTTAATACACGTGAAAGGAAAAACAGACTGGATGGAAAGTCAGACTAACTGGGCTGAAATGGACTAATTTGTTCTTGCCTTAGAATCCTTGGGTTTTAGTCATTTAGTCTTGGTTTGGTTTTCCAGTTTTTTGTTTTAATAACCTGTCTTTAAATTCTGATTCTTGATTGGATCAAAAAGTGAGAAACGATAGATTTTATGCTTTTACTTCCGAGATGGCAAAAATCTCATGATTAGCCTTTCACAAGATTTACACCCAAGATAATGAATGCTGAATTTACAACTGAAATTTTCCAAGCACATCTAACATTGTCAAATCCAAACCCTAACTATAGCCCTGACCTGATCTTAAATCAAAACTTATGCCTAAACATGGATCCTGCCAACAGCTCTTTGGTTTAACTCTTCTTTAAGGTATCTCTAACGGCTTGTGTACACTGGGATATCATGGAAAATTAATCCAGATTAACTAAAAGTGTGAATTTGAAGTGGATTAGTTATATGGCATTAAACGCTTTTGTAAACAACCTCATTCAGAATTAAAGTAGCCTTAATTTAGTTTAGTTAATTTGAATTAATTTTCCTGGATGTCCCCATGTAGACAAGCCCTAAGATTTCTAGTACACATGTGTGGGTGGTTTCTTTGCTGCTATTTTAAGATAGATTCACTGTATATAATTTTGCCCATCAATTATCTCTGTATAGATTCCCTGCCAGATTGTGCAGGCCATTTACACTGAGATTTTTCTTCAGACATTCTCTCATACATTAACGAACTATGCAGTTAGTGCGCTAATGATTAGTGAACGTAAACAGCTTAAGAAGTTAGGTTCAGGTAAATATCTAGAAGATTTGGTTGTTTATCCAAATCTCTTTGGTCGGTCTTTCTTGGAAGATTCCCAATATTTCCGTTTAGGTGAGCTTGATACAGAGCAACGACTTGAACCTTCTCTCTCACACTCCTGATGAGTACGTTAATCAACAGACTACGGGATGAGGGGTGCATATGTGTGTTGTTAGTTGTGACCAGAAATTCCATCTTGGGCCTTAGAAAACTTTATTGGCAAAACTGATACGTTCCCGTGAAAAGCTTTTGGATTTGAAAAAATTGACATTTTCCAACAAACTATTTTGTCAGAAAATTTCCACTCATCTCTATTATATAGACTTTGGTTATTAGAGCTGATGAGAAGTTTATATGCAAGACAATCAGATATTGTTTTTTTCTCATTCTTAATGCTTTAATATACCTGGGTAAAATAAGGTATAGTGTATCATGATCCTTTTTGTTAATTAGGCACTTGTTCATTTTGATGTGACACGATATTCTCCTGTCCTTACTCAAACTTTTCTAGTTTCTGCAGATACAGGGTACATATTTAGCTTCTATGGTTGGAGCGAAAGACAATAATTAGAGGAATACTGTCAACGCAAATATTGCCAAAATTTATATTTTGAAGAAACGAAGTTTTCCTTCCAAAATCTAAGGTGCATAGAAATGTTCCATTGTGGTGGTGTTTTAATTGTAATGGAAGCATTTATTTTAAAACAAATCAATAGTTCTGCATTGTTGCAAATGGAACATTGCAGCAGAGAAAACCTAAAAGGGAAATAGTCACTTTGGTTCATAGCCAAAGTTAATTGATTTTTATTTTCAAAGATCAGAGCAGTGCAGAAAGTGTATTAACAGTTAACAGTTAGTGTTTTGTTTTATTTGCTTACAATATGATTTTTAAATTGGCATGTTTCCTTAAAGCACATTTAAACATCACAGAAGCAACTTACTTTTTCTTTCTTGCATTACACATCTAGAAACTTGTGCCCTGTTTATTCTTTTATTCCCTGCTGTGGCTTATTTTCTTGAATTGCATTAAAATGCAATAGAAGAGAGAACATTCTGGGCAGAGACAATTATCTTAATATACAATATAAATTTTCTATATTTTTCTTCTGCCTTACTTTGGTTGTAAGAACATAAGAACAGCCGTACTGGGTTAGACCAAAGGTCCATCTAACCCAGTATCCTGTCTTCCAACAGTGGCCAATGTCAGGTGTTTCAGAGAGAATGAACAGAACAGGTACTCATCAAGTTATCCATGCTCTGTCACCCATTCCCAGCTTCTGGCAAACAGAGGCTAGGGACACCATCCATGCCCATCCTGGCTAATAGCCATTGATGTACCTATCATCCATTAATTTATCTAGTTCATTTTGAACCCTGTTATAGTCTTGGTCTTCACAACATCCTCTGGCAAAGAGTTCAACAGGTTGACTGTGTGTTATGTGCAGAAATACTTCCTTTTTTGTTTTTATTTTAAACCTGCTGCCTATTAATTTCATTTGGTGACCTCTAGTTCTTGTATTATGAGAAGGAGTAAACAACAATTCTTTATTTACTTTCTCCATACCAGTCACGATTTTCTAGACCTGTATCCTATCCCCCCTTAGTCGTCTGTTTTCCAAGCTGAAAAGTCCCAATCAGGGCCGGCTCCAGGCACCAGCCTACCAGGTATGTGCTTGGGGCGGCACCTGGAGGGGGGCAGCGCTCAGGCCCGAGAGCGGGGCCGCGACTGGGCTCGCTGCCCTCCCTGCGGCGCTCCGGCCGGCCGGGGAGAGCGGGGCCGCCCTCCCCCGGCGCTCCTGCTGGCTGGGGAGAGCGGAGCCGTGGCGGGCTCGCCGCCCTCCCCCCGGCGCTCCTGCCGCCTGTGAGAGCGGAGCCGCGGTGGGCTCGCCGCCCTCCCCGGTGCTCCGGCCAGTCGGGGAGAGCGGGGCCGCAGCCGGGCTTGGCGCCCTCCCCTGCCGCGCTCCCCGCCGGGGGGGGGGGGGCGCGGCGGGAGGCTTTTTTGCCTGGGGCGGCAAAAAAGCCAGAGCCGGCCCTGGACCCAATCTTATTTCTCTCTCCTCATATGGAAGCTGTTCCATGCCCCTAATAATTTTTGTTGCCCTTTTCTGAACCTTTTCTGAACCTCTATTAGGATAATTTCCATGAAATAGGATTTTATTTCTTAAAAGCTCACCCTCTTGTGCTTCTCAGTCCCCTTTATTGTGAGATCACAAATGAAGAATTGTCATTGGGATAAACAACAGGAACAAATAAAAACCCATGAACAAAAGATCCCAATTTAATGCATATTAATAATATGGAACTAATGAAGAAAAGGGCCAAAAAATATAGACTAAGCCCAATTGTAACTTCTCTGCATATGCACTCACTCTCATGCACCTCCTCTGGTTCTATTCTGGGGATTACCGTACATTTTGTTTGTTTTTTCACTTTGTTTAGCTGATATACTGCCCCACAAGAGACCCTATGGCAACATCTATCAGGCTAGTAGAAGAAGAAAGCATTAAATCTTGTCTACTATCTTTGTACAATAAATGTTGCTTTCATGCAAAGTTCATAATTTTGAAATCAATACTTTAGTTATACAGATGACATTAAGGTACCCTGAAGGGCTTTATAGTAGAATATTATTCACTCAACTTGTTTATCTTCAGGATCTGTCTATGCTACTGTCATAAATATAAAGGGAAGGGTAACAACCTTTGTGTATGCAGTAATATAAAATCCCTCTTGACCAGAGGTACAGAATCACTTACCTGTAAGGGGTTAATTAGTTCAATTAACCTAGTTGGCACCTGACCAGAAGGACCAATGGGGAAAGAAGATGCTTTCAAATGTGTGGGTGTGTGGGGGGAGATTTTGTTCCCTCTCGGGACAAAGAGAGAGACCAAGCAGGTAACCCAGCTCCTAAAAAGATCCTGAACTGATACTTACAATTTGTGTAATTTTAGATGTAATAGCAAGGAAATGTGTTAGATTATCTTTTGTTTTAGCTTGTGAATTTTCCCTATGCTAAGAGGTAATTTTATTTCTGTTTTGTAATTGGGACACAGAGTCAGAGGGGAATCCTCTGTGTTTTAAATCTTTTTATTTACCCTATAAAGTAATCTTCCATCCTGATTTTGCAGGTGTGATTCTTTTACTTTTTTTTTTTAATACAATTCTTTTAAGAACCTGATTGATTTTCAGTGTCCTAAAAATGAAGGATTTGGTCTGTGCTCACTTTGTTAATTTATTGGTTTGTATATTATTCTCAAGCCTCCCCAGGAAAGGGAGTGAAGGGGGTTGGGGGATATTTTTGTTTGAGGGGGGGGGAAATAGAGCTCCAAGTGGCCCCTCCCTAAATGTTTGTTTAAATCACTTGGTGGTGGCAGCAATACCGTCCAAGGACAAGGAAAGGAATTTGTGCCTTGGGGAAGTTTTTAACCTAAGCTGGTGGAATATAAGTTTAGGGGGTCTTTCATGCGGGTCCCCACATCTGTACCACAGAGTTCAGAGTAGGGAGGGAACCTTGACAGCTACAAGCTAGGGGTGTGATTCCCAGCTTGTGTATACATACTCGTGCTAGCTTTTATCTGAGCTAGTGCACTAAAAAATAGTAGTGTAGACATGATAGCATGGACGGCATGGGATAGTGGTGCCGAGTACAAGCCAACCTGTACCCCATGCATATGTACTCAGGATGGCTAACCCATCTTGCCACTGCCCAGGCTACCATGGCTATACTATTATTTTTAAATGACAGCCAGTGTGAGTATGTCTATGTGAGCTGGGAATCCCACAGCAAGCTCCTATTGTAGATGTAGCATAATCAGATTCTAAACCTGCCTATTGTCAAGTAATTCCAAAGGAGAATAAAAATAGAAATGAGAGAATATTCTGAATAATTCACTGGCAATCTCAGCTCCCTGATATAGGGTTTGGAGATGTATAGGCTCAGTGTTCCTCTTGTCCAATTATGATTCAAGTCGTCTTTATCTTGTGACACTGAACATATAGAATCAAATTTTGTCTAACATCCTTTCTTCTCCAATCTCAGCTACCACTTTGAGGATGCTCTGATACCATGGTAGCAAAAGCTATATAAATGCTGAGATAAACACTGCACATAACATACTTTCATGTATCCTGTGGCTGTTTCCATCTGATAACTGTAAAGGCTGCGGAATATGGACCTTTCACAGGGGGACTAGGAATGACATGACATGTTTGTAATAGGTCCAAAGTTGTAATGTGGGGAAAGGTTTCAAATCTTCTAGTACAGGAGTTCCCCAACTGTGGTACAAGAGTACTGGTGGTATGTAAGCTTGATGTGCCACCAGTTGACTCTACAACAGTGTTTTAAGAAGATAGTATATGAATCCATAAAGTTTGGGAGCTGATGCTCTAGTGGTACTCATCAGTCATTGACATACTGTAGAGAGTTTTTGGCTAGTGAAATAGTGATGTAAACTCTCATTTAAGGGACTGAACGAATTTCAGAGGTTTTCGATGAAGCAGTCATAGTAATTTAACAGCCCTAAACATAATCTGAGTTCAGAGACATTTTTGGCTTTGGTGCATTGGTTATTTTGGCAACCTTATTAACACTTACCTGTAGTCTTTCACTATCTACTATGTCTCCCAGACACTGAACACTTGCTTGTAAAAACTGCAGGTTGCCTTGCTGAATACTGACTCTGTACTGCTCTGAGTGACTAAACTCTTCCTAAGCCAGAGTATGTTAGTGGTTCACTGCTGAGATCTCGGTTATTCAGTGTTATTGAGAAAATGCATTTCTGATACCTGCAAGATATGGTGCATTACAATCAGAAAAACAGGTAGTACTCAATATTTATGTGGTCCCTATTGCCACAGTGTGAGCACTGATCTTCAAAACATAACTATGAAGAAGGGATTCCCATTTTATGGGTAAGGGACAAAGGCACCCGGAGAGCCCAGATTTTAAAAGCTATTTCATCATTGCTTCGCTCAGTGTCACAATGCCTAATGATTTAGGAGCCTAAATCTAATTGCCACATAGTGCCCATATCCTTTCTGAAAATGAGGTTTAGGCTCCTAAATCAGTTGGGTGTTGTGATGGTGGGTGCAGCAATGATGAAATCGCTTTAAAAATCTGGGCCTAGGTGATTTGCAAAAGACATCTGTATTGGACCTGGGTCTTTTGCATCCCAAGCTAGCACCACAACTGCCAGACCATCCTTCCTTTCCAGTGCAATGAGTCTTGTGATCACCAAAGACACAACTTGCACAGGAGTTGGCCCTAGACTATGGAACTCACTGCTGCAGGAAATAATGACCACAGGTGCTCATAATTCTCAGAACTAAGTACAAACCATCAAATTAAGTGCTATGCTCTCGCAGAGGTGGAGTACGGATGTTACAGGTGATTTAGGTCGGTGGATGGGACGTGGTAGTGTAGACACATACATTATTAGGTCCTCTTAAGGCAGCTTCTGTCGACCTAAGTTTGTAGTGTAGACCAGGCTTTAGACTTGGTTTCCATGAATAAATTCTCCCCCTCTCCCCAGATTATAAATTAATCACACCATTTCATTTTCATCTGGGAAAAAAGAGTGGTATTTCTGTTTCTGAATTCTTTGGGAGGTTTGGATATGAAAAGGGCCAGCTATGTGTTTGTACAATGCTTAGCACCCAGGGGCTAGGGTCTGAAGGCACTACCACAAGAGAAATAATGAATACTAATTATAAAAGTAAGTTTCTGGTTATATAGAAGGCAAGTGGGAAAGAATCCCATATTGTTAGAAGTTTGGGTTTAAAAGGTGGGAAAAATCAGAGAGACTTAGGTAGAAAGGAAGGGATTGTTGAGACATGGTGGGAATGGACCCATGCCAGAGGTGAGCATTAGTTGTGTAGCTTAATATTTATATTGCAATAGCATCTAGAGACCATCATCTGGTTGGGATCCAAATGTGGGTCACTTTACAAACCTATAGTAAATGACAGCCTGTTTAATTTTAAGGCGCTCACTGATAAATTCAAAGTTGGCTTTAGCCCTTCACAATATAGCCACTTTTCTTACATTTAATGGGGGTATTTATTTGCTCTAGTACAGGGATTTTTCTCTCCTGAATGTGTGTCTGACTGCATTATGTCACTTTACAGTGGTAAGTGAGACAAACTACATATGATTTCTGATGTGTTTGCCCCTGTTTTAAACTGCATGTTCACAGGAGCATCAGCAAGGCAGATTTTTAATAGGCACTCCTTCTTCCCCTCACTAGCTGTAATGCAAATAGTCCCAAAGAGTTATTCTCATTCTAGCTGAAAGTCAGTTTTCTTTTGACTATATTGAGCAACAGCTAGGTTTTTTTTTCTTTTACAGCTCCAAGCATTGTCTGTTTTTTTTTTTATTATTTTTTAAGTCTAGATACCTGTTAGGCATGTGCTCATTCCTCACATTCATAATGTTTTTGTGCATGGTCTGGACTTGCATCTCACTCCCTTAGAATAGAAGAATATCATATTACTGTGGAGATTGGTAGCAGAAGCACTTGGTTTTGATTTTAATGCACCAAACATTCTATTCACACCAATTTGTATGATGTTTTTTGCTCTGCCAGTTCCAATGTAGCATTCTTCGACATCTCCATTGCTAATGCTGTTCCATAGGGCAAACTGGAAAAGTAATATTGTTCTCAGACAAAGGCATGTGTCCCAGAGTACCTCATTTAGAAATATTGCAAACATGCCATCTGTAGATAGTTGCTTTAGAAACAAAATAATGTACAGTCAGAAACTTCATCTTTCTTATTTTGATAGTGGAATCAGAACTGCATTACAGTGATCTGGTTTGGGTTGATGGCTTATCAATATTTGGGTGAGCTCATTGTATTATCTATCTTCTTGTTTACCTGAAGCCACTATGTTCTGGGGGATTGGGAACAGAAATGCTTGTTATTCAACAGTTATATCATTAGTTGATAGGCTGGTGTTGTCATCTTTCCAGATAGCTAAACAAAATCATGTTCGTTTTCCTCAACCCCTTTAACTCTATCTATGGTGCTTATGTACAATGGTGAGGGTTGCCTTAGGCTGTCTTTGCTGCAGAGTTAACCTGAGTTATCTACACTCCTCATGAGTTGTGCTAGCCCTATACCTCCTGACAAGCTAGCTGACTCAAGTTGAAAGCACCGCCACACTCGAGTTAAGGGTCTTTGTGGATGGAAATCTGGTTAGGGGCATCTCTCAAATTAACTCTTCACAAGCCCTTAGAAATACCTGAGAGAGAGACAATGGAATATTTTGCTTTGTTGTTTTATTGCACTCCCCCACACCAATTTTCACTATCTTGTCACTAAATTTGTGGTATCTAGAATGCTTGTGGGTTAGTCATAGAATCATAGAACTGGAAGGGACCTCAAGAGGTCATCTAGTCCAGTCTCCTGCACTCATGGCAGGACTAAGTATTATCTAGACCATCCCTAACAGGTGTTTGTCTAATCTGCTCTTAAAAATCTCCAGTTATGGAGATTTCACAACCTCTCAAGGCAATTTATTCCAGTGCTTAATCACCCTGACAGTTAGGAAGTTTCTCCTAATGTTCAGCCTAAACCTCCCTTGCTGCAATTTAAGCCCATTGCTTCTCGTCCTATCCTCAGAGGTTAAAAAGAACAATTTTTCTCCCTCCTCCTTGTAATAACCTTTTATGTACTTGAAAACTGTTATGTCTTCTTTCAGTCTTTTCTTTTCAAGAGTAAACAAACCAATTTTTTTTTCAATCTTCCCTCATAGGTCATGTTTTCTAGACCTTTAATCATTTTTGTTGCTCTTCTCTGGAGAAGAGCATAAGTAAAGTTCCTCTTTGAGAGCTTGCACATGTCAGTTCCATGTTAGGTGTGTGTATGCCATGTGCACAGTCACCTGCATCTCCTGTCCAGGAGCCTATGAGCTGCTTGCACACACTAGCCTGCCCCAGTGGCAGCACCAGAGGGCACTAGAGTCGACCTGACAGGTACCACTGAGGGAAAAATTTCTGGTGACTGCATTCAGGGCATGCAAACACCTAACATGGAATGGAGATGTTCAACACATTTCGAGGAACAACAGTTACAGAAAGGTTTTTTTTATTGAGATCTTCTGGTTACAGTTCAGTTATTTGCACACACATCTTTCACCCATCACAGATACACATGAACAAATTGATTTTTTTCAGAAATGGCCACTAATTTTGGGTGCCCTGCATGAGAGGCCTTGAATCTCATTTTCAACATGCTGAACTCAACATTCCAACTGACGTCAGCGGGAACTGCAGGTGCAGATATTTCCATTTCTGGTGATGTATTTCATTTCATTGGAAGAGAAAGTGCAGATATTTAAATGAGTGACTAGAAATGAAACCAAAGGGAAAAAAGTTAGCTGACCTTATTGTTAGAATTTCAAAGGTTTGTGGAGCTTCTTCATATGTTCTTCCATCGCCTATCCTTACTTGGAAGAGGGTCTACTTTGTTTCACCACTACTCTTATCGGTTTCTTCCTTTGGAAAATAATTTCTGTTGTTTGCCACTCTAGCTTGACTATTATTGTCCTCCCCCATTTATAAATCTAAATTAAATGTCAAGCTCACCTATAAGGCTATGTCTTTACTGCAGAGTTAATCTAGGCTTTTACTTGGGTGTTTTCTCTAACCCTCCTCCTTATCACACAAAAAATCCTCTCATTAAAGTTTAGTGCTGTTTCACCCTTAGCTAGCTGGCCCATCTGGGAATGTAGGTTAAAGCGTACGTGCTGCTTTTTTTTGGGCTGCTAACCTGCCTACTTTGAACCAAACCAGTGCCAATAGTCCTCCAATGCCTTCCCACAATTCCTCCCGTGTGCCCAGAAGGATCAACAAGTTTTTTTACAATTCACCCAGAAAGAATCAGAATGGTTCAGCTAACAGGTGCAAGGAGCTGTAGCATATGCCTCCAATAGTCCAAGCGACACACAGAGGTTAGTACAGCATCAGTGAGAACACAACAACTCGGGTAGGGCTTTGCAGTGTGGCTGCTCACACCAGGCTAGACTAACCTGGTTGCTAAGATTCAGGTGCTGATCACCCAAGTTAAGTGTGTAGTAAAGGTTTACCTTAATTAGAGAAGCAGTGCTTTGGAGTGCCCGAATGGGCAGAGGCACCATGACATTCACCTGTATAGAATGCATAGGGTATTGTCCAACACTCACTCTCTGAGATTTGCCTTGTATTCTATAAAGTTGCAAAGCCATAAAGCGGGCAGCAGTGCTTAAAAATGTCTCTCTCAGTCAGACTTCCTTTCCCTCCTTCAATATTGAATGGTTTTCCAATAAATCTGCTCTAGGAACTATTCTGGAGAAGTTCTGTGGCCTGTGCTATCCTGGAAGTCAGACTAGATGATCACAAAGGTCTCTTTCTGTAGAATCTATGAATATTTCCCATCTTCAAAGAGCCACTCTGCATTTCACATCTCTGATTTGGAGCTGTTCGAACTGCCAGGTCTGGCTTCCAGGGTGAGTTGAATCAGGTACCTGGTTACAAAAGTCACGAAGTCACAGTGGTGTGATGTATCTTTCATCATGCTCATTTCTATATTGTTTTATTTGTTTCACTGACTCTTTCTTCCTCTCTCTGATCCTGATCTCACAAGCCCTCCACACACATAACTACCATTAACTTAAAAAGTCTTTCCAGGGGTTGGATTTTTTGGACCATACCAGCTACACTATAGTGTTCTCTTGGGGACATTTATATTTAAAAATATATATTTTAAAACAACATCAGGGATTTTGAAAAAAATCTTCCAGATAAAGACATTCATAATGATCATAATATAGTCCATGCCTCCCTTAGCCTTGGAATAATCTGCCTTTTCTTGTACACCAATCAAGAGCCCGTCCACATTCAAATCATTCCTCAAATTACTCTTCTTTTATGAAGCATTTAAAAAATGACCTCTGCAACATTGCAACTCCGCCTTGATCTCATACCAACACAATATATGTTGGACAGATCCTCAGCTGGTGCCAATCATTTAAATCTGTCTTCTGTGTATCAGAATTATTTTACATATATCCATACACGAGTGTAAGCTCCTTTAGGCACAGACCATATCCTTGTTTAGTTTGTAAAGCTGCGAGCATATTGTCAATGCTTAATAGTTTGGATAATATTTTGGTATCATTTCCCTCTCCCTTTCTCTCTCCCCAAAAATTACTATTAATGCTTATGCTAAGCCAAATTATTCTTTTTGTAGCTCAAATAATGCTCCTATTAAAATAGAGTTGGGTCCACGCACCAAAGGGTAGAATAAATTATTTGATAACTATTGTTTGGTTCACTCTAGCCCTTTGTAATCAATTATCAGTTAAGAGAAAACATGGCTTGCAAAGAGAGAGATTCTGAAAAATACTGTCATTTATCAAAGGGGAGTCAATGGTTCTTTAAGACTCTGTGGATTTTGATAGGCTCTCATTTTGCATTAGTGTTGTATGAGAAGCCTCTGAATTATGAGAGCACTGAAACTTTTGGATGCTCATTTGAACTGAGCTGAGCCACTGAACCTTTACAGGTTTACCTTATACTAAAAGAAATTCTGTTCCTTTTTATTCCAGCTCAGTTCCAACATAACAGTTGTGACAAAGCTCTGTCCTTGTCTCCGTGGGTCCCACATTTCCTGGCAGATTTCGCTAGCCTCAGAGGCTCACTGTGACTCTCCACATAGCCCTTCTCTCTCTAGAGGCAAGGCCTACTGAGCCATTTTCATCATACTCAGAGCCTACTGAGCCATTTTCATCATAAGCCAGCAAGGGAGGTGAGGAGAAGCAACCCTCCCTTGCACAGTCTCTGTTGTCTCCTAGTCTTAGTGATTAATCAGGGGGTAAAGGGGAGAGCCCAGGACCATCCTCTACTCCAGGCTCCAGCCCAGGGACCCTAATAGTATCAGCTATGGTAGCTGACTTTTTAGAAACAGTACGCATACAATTCTCCGGGCTACTTCCCCACAGCAGCCCCCACTTCCTCAAGATCCACTTCACCCTTACCTCAGGGCCTCCTTCCTTGTGCCTGATATGGTGTGTACTGCTCAGTCTCTCCAACAGCACAGCTTCCTCCTAACATGCACACCCACGTGACTAACTGGGAGGCTTTTAACTAGTTTCAGCCAGCCCCTGATTGGCTTCAGGTGTCCCAATCAACTTAGCTGTCCTCCCTGCCTTCTGGAAAGATCTTAATTAGCCCCAGGTGTCTTAATTGACCTGGAGCAGCTGCCATTTGCTTATTTTGGTAACAGGGATGTGTTTAGCCTGTGGCTTATATAACTGTCTCCCATTACTTTACTATAGCCATCTGGCCTTGCCCCGTCACACCATATAGCATGCAAGAAAAGATAGATTGATCGATAGATAGATACTTAATTGTTTGCAAAGAAGGCTTGTGCATGGGAATATGTTTTTGCTTTTTGTTTTCTCATACCCATACAAGTCAGTCTGAACAGCAACCTGTGATATATTCTACGTATGTCTTTTAGCCTCAAAAGTATAGAGCCTCAGCATCTCCTTGCATAGTAACGTTCATTAAATCATGTCAAACCCCTTTTCAGACATGAAATAAATCCCCAAGGGGGAGGAACTGAGACCTAGCTTCAGGTATACACACTAGAGCTACTCAGAAATTTTCTGACAAAACATGATGAAAAATGTTGATTTGTCAAAACTAAAACTGCTTGTGTGAAAGGGTCACTTTTGATGAATTTCCCAATTTGAAATATTGTTAAATTGGGACATTTAGACACTTTTGAAATGAAAAGTTTTATTTTTTGATTTGAAAAAACCTTTAGTTATGATATACTAAAGAAAAAGTTAAATTTAAAAGGTCATAATGGAAACATGCTCAAAATTACTAAGTATTATGTCATGTCAGGATGTTGGTTAAGGGGAACCATGGAGTGTTGGGACCCTACCACCTATTGCCAAACAAGGCTTCACCTCCAAAGAGCAGCATATCCTTCCTTTTCACTGGCATAGCATCCTCTATTTGCCCTCTTCAAAAGAAAGTAAGATATTAGTCACTTCCCAGTAGCATTCACTTGGGAATTAGCTATTTCCCAAAGGTTTAAAAGAACTGATGAAAATATTAATTATGTAATGCTTAAGTATGCATTATTTTACGGTCAAAAACAATTTATTTTGCCATTTCCCAGTCTAGTGGTCTTATGACTAATGCAGAGCTAATGAGGACCACAGAGTAGAGTCATGCATTCTGTATGCATGATGCATGGAACGAAAGCCCTCGGAACACACTTTCTTAAAAACTTACTAAATGAATAATGTTAAACACACTCATTAATTTTGCATTTGCTTCAGTGAAGTAGTAAAGTATTCAGACATACCATTCAGCTCCAGGAAGAATAATTTTAGGTGTGTATAACTTTAAACTTTTTGTGAAAATGTGGATAATAAAATGTTGCTACCATTGATATATTGGCTAGCAATAACCTGACATGAAACCTACACTAAAGATCTTCACCACTGATGGCACTCTATATTAACTAACTAACTAAATGATAATTAGTTATCTCAAAGTTTCTGGCACAATATTGTTTAACCTCTAGCTGATTTTTGCTGGTCTCTTGTGTTGCCAAGTAAGACAGATTTTCCTCTATTGCTAACTTATTTGCCAATATAAAGGAACCTGTTATCAAAAAAATCCTTAAAATCTAGATTTGATGCTAGGGATCTTCATCTCTTTTAGATCCCTTGGGATCCCCCTTCAGCTTTCTTTCTCCTACTTTTGAGAACCTAATCTCGGCCACCATTTCCATGGCTGAAGAATACTCTGAGACACATTCAGAACCTGTCAAATACTTCTAAACTGGCCATAGACATTGCTTTCAAGGGTTTGAGATGCTAATGGTGTAAGTGGACTTGAAATTTGAGCCCTACATGTCCTGAGATGCTAATAGTGTATGTGGACCTGAAACTTGAGCCCCACATGTCCTGAAATTTGCAATGTTTGAGAATGAAACCAAAGCTTCAGGTGTTGCTGAAGATTTATCTATTACACTGGTCTACAATTTTTGAGAAGTTGTCTGCTTCAGAGATAAAATGTGCTATTTATTATGTATTTTGATGTGCTGAATTCAAATATGACAATTAAAACAACTGATTGGCTACTGTTTCTAAGATATTTAAGTTTTTACATTTTATGTCTATGTATATTGTGTAGATAGTAGAGTTTTAATCATAAATTGTAAACCTAGGTCTTTTCATGTGTTTATGGTTGCTTTACATGATAATATTTCACCTGTCCTGTTTATGTAACACTTTAAAAATCAGCAAAAGGGTTATATAAATAAAATTTATTATGAAACAAAAGGCAAAAAACTATTCTGTACATAGTTTAGTCCTATTCAGTGTCTACTCGGCGCTTCTTGGCTTGTCTCTTGTATTCATTAAATGGAGCATCTCTTGTCACTGTCCAGCAATAGTCTGCAAGCATTGATGGGCTCCATTTGCCCTGATAGCATTTCTCCATTGTTGCAATGTCCTGGTGAAATCGCTCGCCGTGCTCGTCGCTCACTGCTCCGCAGTTCGGTGGAAAAAAATCTAGATGAGAATGCAAAAAATGGATCTTTAGTGACATGTTGCAACGAAGGCTTTTGTATGCCTTGAGGAGGTTTTCCACCAACAACCTGTAGTTGTCTGCCTTGTTGTTTCCGAGAAAATTTATTGCCACTAACTGGAAGGCTTTCCATGCCGTCTTTTCCTTGCCACGCAGTGCATGGTCAAATGCATCATCTCCAAGAAGTTCATGAATCTGAGGACCAACAAAGACACCTTCCTTTATCTTAGCTTCACTTAACCTTGGAAATTTTCCATGGAGGTACTTGAAAGCTGCTTGTGTTTTGTCAATGGCCTTGACAAAGTTCTTCATCAGACCCAGCTTGATGTGTAAGGGTGTAACAAAATCTTCCTTGATTCAACAAGTGGTGGATGCTGAACACTTTTCCTCCCAGGCTCCAATGACTGTCGGAGTGGCCAATCTTTCTTGATGTAGTGGGAATCTCTTGCACGACTATCCCATTCGCAGAGAAAACAGCAGTACTTTGTGTATCCAGTCTGCAGACCAAGCAAGAGAGCAACAACCTTCAAATCGCCACAAAGCTGCCACTGATGTTGGTCATAGTTTATGCACCTCAAAAGTTGTTTCATGTTGTCATAGGTTTCCTTCATATGGACTGCATGACCAACTGGAATTGATGGCAAAACATTGCCATTATACAGTAAAACAGCTTTAAGACTCGTCTTCAATGAATCAATGAACAGTCTCCACTCATCTGGATCGTGAACGATGTTGAGGGCTGCCATCACACCATCGATGTTGTTGCAGGCTACAAGATCACCTTCCATGAAGAAGAATGGGACAAGATCCTTTTGACGGTCACGGAACATGGAAACCCTAACATCACCTGCCAGGAGATTCCACTGCTGTAGTCTGGAGCCCAACAGCTCTGCCTTACTCTTGGGTAGTTCCAAATCCCTGACAAGGTCATTCAGTTCACCTTGTGTTATGAGGTGTGGTTCAGAGGAGGAGGATGGGAGAAAATGTGGGTCCTGTGACATTGATGGTTCAGGACCAGAAGTTTCATCCTCTTCCTCTTCCTCATCTGACTCAAGTGAGAATGATTCTGGTGCATCAGGAACCGGCAGTCCTGCTCCGTGGGGTACTCGGCGTATAGCTGATGGAATGTTTGGATAATGCACAGTCCACATTTTCTTCTTTGACACACCTTTCCCAACGGGAGGCACCATGCAGAAGTAACAATTGCTGGTATGATCTATTGGCTCTCTCCAAATCATTGGCACTGCAAAAGGCATAGATTTCCTTTTCCTGTTCAACCACTGGCGAAGATTTGTTGCACAAGTGTTGCAGCATATGTGTGGGGCCCACCTCTTGTCCTGATCTCCAATTTTGCAGCCAAAATAAAGGTGATAGGCTTTCTTAACCATAGTGGTTATACTGCGCTTTTGTGATGCAAAAGTCACTTCACCACAAACATAGCAGAAGTTATCTGCACTGTTCACACAAGTACGAGGCATCTCTGCTCACTTTGGCTAAACAGAAATGTGTCCCTTTGCAAAATCAAACACTGACAAATAAGAGAGCACGACACTGTCTGATTTCTAGAGCTGATATAGGGCAATTTGTTCAGCAGAGGGATGTAAGCTTCGTTATGATTGCCTCATCCATGACTTCTAGGAATAACATGATACAATTCATATCACGTATGATGCAATACCAGCTTCAGATTGCATCATTCATTGTTTTGCCTAAAAAGCAAGTACTGTCCAAACCCAGTCATAGATTTATTCATAGATCCAGTCAAAGATGTATTTTAGTCATTTCTGGTTTAAATTGAGATCCCTTCCCTTTACAACTCACTTATCCTCCACCATTCCCAAGTCAAGGGTCGTATATACTGACCCAATAGCATATCTTGAAAACTAGAGCCAATCAACAATTTTAAGTATCATTTTCGTTCTCAGTGACCCAGAATTAGTAAAGTTTGACTACATTTATTTCAGAAGCATTTTGTCTGTAGAGCAGTGTTATAGGTGCAGTACTATGTGAGTTATAGATATATGCTGCTTCAGAGAAGTGCTGCTCTGGGTTTTAGGAAACCATACCAAAAAGGAAGTGATGCCTAAATCCTGGTGCTATTACATGCTACACAGGCACAACTTTGGCTTCACTTACATACCTTTGTAACTCTCTTAAATCTCTTTGATATCTTCACATCTAAAACACTATATAAGTACAAAGCCATATATGCTAATTGTCACTACAAGACCCTTCTGTGTGTCACTGGCTAACAAAATGCCTTTTAGTTCTTGAAAGCATTCTTTATCACTCTACAAAATGCTGTATTTTCTATTTTAAGGTCTAAGTTAAAAAGGTTTTGTTTCTTGTTTCTTTTCTTTTGCACTTGGTGAGTTTATCATGATTGATTGGGAAGAAGGAGGTTTCATTCTTTCAACATTTATAGCAAGGTTTTAAATAAAACACCTAATATTGGTGAGTAGGAGAGAAGATATTACATGGAGTTTAAAAGTTTTGCATTAGCTCTTATTTTATTAAAGACTCATGCAGGCTAGAAGTTCTAAAGCACTAATAGGAAGGAAGGGAGGGAGGGAATTTGATAAAACTTTTCTCCAAAAGGAAGATTGATTTTTTTTTATATATAGCACTGATGGGAGTTGATTTTTTTCTCTCTCTTTCTTCAGGATAATTTGAGTTAATCATTGTTTATTATTATAATTTTCAGCCATAAAAAAAATCATCAAAAAAGCTTAGAATTTTCTTCAAGTTTGCTCATAGTCTAGAGTAGGACAGGAGATTCAAAATTGACAAGACATGCTAAATTAAACAAATACATAAAGAGCAAGGAGAGGATGAAAAAGAAGAAATTAACATATTGCTCACTTTTGCCTTTACTCTTTTTTGATTCTTTTGCTGCTTTTTACAAAATGTTCATTGTATGACCAGGAAAATGAATGGTATAATATTCCCTGAATATTTGACATACAGCAAAATAATTATTTATTTGCATTGCTAAGTACTAGGGTAAAATCTGGACTCCATTAAATTATGCCAGTGGCATAATTCCCATCGTCTTCAATGGGGGCAGAATTGTACCCCAGAAATTTAGTTTGTTAGAATATTGAGAATTTGATTTAAATTGACTATTCATATCTGACATTATGGTCTTGAGCTGATCCATGTGAAACGCTTGACTTCAATGGAGTTATTGAAAAGGTAGTGGAGCAGAATCAGGCAAGATCAGTGGTGACATAAATAACGGTGTATGCGACGGATACTGGGAGCAAGATACTTCGCTCAGTTACACTGATATAAATCAAAAGTAACTTCACTGACCCAAGTCAGGTCTTTTTCAGGAATAACTGCCATTTGTTGCAACTTTGTATGTTGCAATTCAGAAAAGTTGCTCCAAAGTAGTATTTTTATGAGTGTCAGAAATAGTCATCTCCGTCAAGAAAAAGAGCAGAATTCAGCTATAGGGTGGCTCTTAACAGAGGCCAGGGAATTACACCAAACCTCCCTCCAGTCTGGTGGTAGAATTGTAATAAAAGGTTTTGGGGAGCAGTCAATAGTTCCCTCGAGTACATCGCTGTCAATGCCTTGAATTATATCTTTTATATGACATGACCACACTGTCTTATTGCACTTAGTATCCTGATTCTGGGCTGCGACTGAGCTCTACACACCTGAAGCTGGAACAGGGATGGGCAAAAAGATTTTGAGGCCCTGTTGTAAGCTAGATAAGGGCTGTTCTAACTTATGCCCTGATTGCAACTGTCCCCCAGAGTCAGACAATAAGCTGAGGAGCCAGAGTGAAGCTCAGTCCATATTCCAACCTTATTCTAGTCACATTCCAAAATGTTTCTGTTGCTATGGCCCTATCCAAACTGGGAACCGCCCTTTGTGGTGGATCTGTTCTCCAATAAGATCCAGCACCTTTAGAGGCTGAGCACCATCTCTGTCACTTACTATGTGTTACTCCTGAGGGCATTCTGCACCAAAAAATTAAAAATTCTGCACACAATATTTTAAAATTCTGCAAATTTTATTTGTCAAATAAATGTGGAGGCTCCAGCATGGCATTGGGGAGCACAGGCCACTGGCTGCACAGAGGTGGGAGATCACTTTGCAGCTCCCCCCGGGACACAGACTTAGCGGTGAGGCTGCACCCAACCATGACACAGCGAAAGGACCAGGCCTGCCCCAGAAACACCCCAGGGCCCTGCCCCTCTGTACCATGTCCACCAGGTGTGGGCAGGCAGGCCCAGCAAGGCAGGATCCAAGTGTGGAGGGACTTAGTGTGGAGGGATCCAGGTGTGGGTTGAGAGGGTTCTGTATGAGGCAATTTGGGTGCAAGTGGCTCAGTGGGGTATCTGGGTGCGGATGGGATCTGGATGCACAGGGCCTTGTTTGGATTTTTTTGGGTGCAATGGTAAAGGGACTCTGCAGGGGGGTCCAGGTGAAGGGGGTTGGGGCTCAGTGCGGGGGGCTGGGTATGGGGGGATAGAGCTCAGCAGGGGAGTCTGGGTGTGGGGGCTCAGTGGAGGGTCCAGATGCTGGGGGAGTGGGGCAGGGATCCAGGTGCAGCTGGTTGGGGCTTGGTGGGGTGGGGCTCCGGATGAGGGTGATTCGTCAGGGTGGTCCAGATGTAGAGGAGTGGGGCGCATGGGAATGGGGTTCTGAGTGTAGGGGGTGAGGCTTGGTGGAAGGGTCTGGGTATGAGGGGGTCCGGATGCATGGGGGTTGGGTGGATGGGGGAGCAGCTCCCTGTACAGGGATCCCTCCCCCTGTAGCTGAGGAGTGATGGGTGCAGGATGGAAGGGGGTGGGAGTTTGCAGAGCTTCCTGAAGCTGGAGGGAAATCTGGGGGTGCGTCTGATCCAGCCCCAGATGTCGTGCAGGGGAGGAGGAAGTCTCGTCCTCCCCAGCTCAACTTGAACTAGCAGCTGAGCCTGGTGGGGGGTAGGAGCCACCAGCTGGGTCTTCCCCAGTCCTGCCCCCTGCTCCACAGTGATTTACCTCTCTGCCAGCTGCCCTGGGCACCCAAAACATAGTGCTGGGGAGAGTTGCATGAACACTCTTGTGGCTTCCCTTTGCTTCCCCATCAGAAAGTCATTTTTCGGTGGGGAAGCAAAGAAATCTGTGGGAGACATAAATTCTGCGCATGCGCAGTGGTGCTGAATTCCCCCAGGAGTAATGTGTATATTCAGCACCTAGAGCAATGGGACCCCTTTCTTGGTCAGGGTCTTGATGCTAACCTAATGCAAATAATAGAATATTTACATATTCACCTAGGGTTCATTATAACACAGTTTTATACATATTTTAATTACAAAATATATACAAAAATACATTCATTCAATATTTTTAGAGTTAAATCTCAGAAAATACTGGCGGTAAGTGATATTTTTAATGATAGTTTTTGATTGAACACTTTTTGAGAATAAAGAACTTTAAAATGGCTCCTTTGTGTGAGGAAGAGAGAGACTTTTCTTTTTGTTCCTCTGTCAGGTCAATGAAATCACATTACACCACAAAATTCAAAACATAGGTGGATGTTACTGATTACTGTTGGCAGTCTCACTGCTATATTTTATTTGATACACAATGTTCAGATGCCATGGTGGCAAGTCTTTCATATGTGATAATAGACTAGACAGATCATTACAAAAAGAAAAAAGAACATGTTAAAAAATTATTCCAAAACCAACCAACCAAAAACTCTATTTTTAGAAACCAGTTATTCTTGCTAAATGAAAAAGCGCACTTGTTTATCATATTAAATACAATAACCCCAAAATATGTAAATGGCAGGAAATAAAAGTTAAGTATAAAATAAATCTTACAATACCCATATCAAAACAAAACAAATGTTTCTTGCCAAGTGCAAAGAAATGCACATTTATGACAGAACAACAACCTTACGTCTCACACAAATGAATACTGTTTTATTATTTGTAATCTCAAAATATAAACACAACATAAAACTCTCCGGTAAAAGAAATTGATCAGCCTCTAATGCAAATCCTCTGACATACCCATTTTTACCATACATCAACAAGCTTACAAACTTTTCCTGTTAACTAAAAACAAAACATTGTTCTCAAGAAAAAGGTTCTAAGCCCCCCCCCCACAAAAAACCCTGAATTGTCATTTGATAAGTACATTAATTGATTAAGATAGTAAATGAAATCAATTGAACAGTATCCCTTAAAAGTCAATATTTAGACATTCAAATTGAGATAGCAAAAATAATATATTTAAAAACAGTCCATGAGTCAGAGTTAGAGTAGTTCTGTGATGAAATATACTTTTGTTGTTGTTTGTTTTTGGTATTCAGAAATAACAATGTTCTGTTTGTGATGTGGCAATGTACTATTTAGGACATCCATATCTATTAATTTCCTTGCTTTTTTAAAAAAAAGGATGACTAACTACAGTAATGATCAACAGAGGGTCCTGTGGCACCTTTAAGACTAACAGAAGTATTGGGA
>NW_020664446.1:52262907-52299528 GCF_002925995.2 Terrapene triunguis | reverse complement strand
TCCCAATACTTCTGTTAGTCTTAAAGGTGCCACAGGACCCTCTGTTGCTTTTTACAGATTCAGACTAACACGGCTACCCCTCTGATACAGTAATGATGTGCTTGGAAGTATATTGTCACGTAGCAACCTTAATTGATTTTCGAAGCAAAGTATTTTATTTTGGGCTTTAGTATCAAACATCTTTTATAATCATGTTCACTTTTTTTCATGCAAATGGGCTCACAATTTTGGGCAATGTTGTGGTGCAGTTGTAATCTAATAAAGCTATGCAAAGTTAAGAATCTTTGTGACTCCATCTGCATTTGCAGAGATGGTCAAGGACCGGAGTCAAGGTCTGAGGGAAGCTTATGTAGTAGAGGTGAAGAACATGCCTAGCTTAAGGGACAGATGGGGAAGTTCAGGAGCACCTTTTGCAGTAGCAGGACATCTGAGATGCTGTTGCTAGAGTTTGGTTCCAGTGGCAAAAATCTATTAAAAATATTTTATAACTTTACTCCAGTGTAATAAAAGAAAACAAGTGTTTCTTATTTTCTAGTTGGGTGCATGCATATTCCTGCCAGCCCCCACCTCCGATTTACAGTAGAAGTAGTTACATTCTTTTCTCTTTAGCCCAGGCTGTTTGATTTTTATATTTACTCCTTCTTTTAATGTGAATTTGAAATTAGTGACTACAGAACTTTTGGTTATAAAATCTAGAGCTAGGACAGAATGTTACATTCAAGTCAACTTGAATAAGGAGAGTACTTTACATTTTATTTGTTTTTACAATCTATATTTTGAACGGATATACATTTCTTTAGTTTACCGTGTGCTAGTCTACATGAAAATACAAATATAAGATTGTTCAATCACAACTTGGACCCCACTTTAACATGTGCTTAGCTTTAACCATTAATTGACTTCTTGGGTCATATCCACAACAGGGTCTAAAGCTTAGCGTTGCCACACCTAACTTCAGATGCGCTGCTGCCTAGTGGAATTCTCATGCGCAAGTTAGGCACCTGATGGATTGTATGAAAAGATGATGGAGATTCCACAACCTGCCTAGGTAATTTGTTCCAGTGCTTCACTACCCTGGCAGTTAGGAAGCTTTTCCAAATGTCCAACCTAAACAACCCTTGGTGCAATTTAAGCCCATTGCTTCTTGTCCTATCCTCAGAGGTTAAGGATAACAATTTTTCTTCCTCCTCCTTGTAACAACCTTTTATGTACTTGAAAACTGTTTTCATGTCCCCTCTCAGTCTTCTCTTCTCCAGATTAAACAAACCCAGTTTTTTTCAATTTTCCCTCATAGGTCATGTTTTCTAGACATTTAATCATTTTTGTTGCTCTTCTCCTGACTTTCTCCAATTTGTCCACATCTTTCCTCAAATGTGGCACCCAGAATTTGACACAATATTCCAGTTGAGGCCTTATCAGCATGGAGTACAGTGGAAGAATTACTTCTCATGTCTTGCTTACAACCCTCCTGCTAATACATCCCAGTATGTGTTTTGTTTTTGTTTTTTGCAAAAGTGTTACACTGTTGATTCATATTTAGCTTGTGACCGATGTCTGCATCATAATCCTGAAATTTCTTTTTCATTCTGCTCCTCACGTTGTAAGTACATCTGCAAATTTCCAGAGTTGTGGCCAGCTTCCTTCAATCAGTCCCGCTTCTCTTCCAATAAAGCTGCCTCCATGTTCTTACTAGTTCTAGAAGTGACAATACAGGATGAGAATCTGGGTTTCCTGCAGACTAGTGCAGCTTGATTGCTAGGCTGATAGATTGGTTAGGAAAGCAGACCAAACCATGTTAGTGCTGTGATCTTCAAAAGATATAAAGATCTGTTTGATTTTAGACTCACATAAGCTGGACACTCTGGATCTAATTCTCTATTTCTGCTCTGGTTGACTTTGCACTGGTGTAAGTGAGAGATTCAGAAAATTTGAGTTCTATTCCTGACTCTGCCACTGACTTGTGTGACGTTAGTCAAGTCACTTCACCTCTGTTAACTCTCCTTCCCTCCTATCCTGCATCTATCCTGTCAGTTTATATTGTAATCTCGTCTCTATGTCTGTAAAGATAGTTTGTGACTGTGACTTAGTATGAATCTATACAGAAGTTAGCCCCAATCTTGGTTGGAGCCCTTAGGTGCTATTGTGTTACAAATAATTAATAATCAGAGTAAGGACCTAGAAGGTGAGGAAGTGCATAAATAGGAGATTCTTTATGATTTTGATTTTGACACAAAGGACTTCTACTGTAGGAGAAAAAGAATATTTACCTTTTTAAAGTAAAATTGTGCTCCTTTTACCATTTTTGTAAATGATACTAACAGAATTATGATGAGAAAAAAAAATCAGAGTTACAGCCACTATCCATAGCAGAGTGTAGTAGCGATCTCAGTGAGGAAGTCTGAGTTAGCCGTGCTAAGAGACATGAATATTTAGGTTGGCAGTCACATTTATTTCATGAAAACCTTTTATTGGAAGCAGAGAAAAATATTCGAATCATAATATTAGGAGAGATTAAATAGAACTGTACAGAAGGCATCAAAAACCTAATAGCTCTTATAAGAAAATACCCTTGACCCTCTTTTAAAAGAGATTTAATATTATGAATCATTAGTAATATTTCCTGACTAGTCTTTTGAAAGATACCCCTTGCTGTTTAAATGAAAGGATGTTGTTTTCAGCTAACTGAAGAATGGGCCATTTAAGACCAAAAAACCTCCAAACACACTTACATCATCGCTGGATGAATATGATATTGTTAAAGAAAAGCAAACCCTTGGGGATCACAAATTAACACTTTATTGAATGATCCATTTTCTAGGTCGCTGTGTGAAAAGAAAAAATTAACTCAATCCAGACAAAATTACAAAGATTTCTATTAATCCCATCCGTGGTCTCAGACCTGGAAAACACATCCTTATTTTTTAAAAGTGTAATGCGTGAACTTTGCATAGTTTTATGGTTTAGTTGTTTTTGATTTTGAAGTGCAGTAGCACTTTGAAAATAACCCAGTAGCATTTCAGGGCAGCAACTACAGATATGAGCTAGCTGCATGCATGCGGCAAGGGAATGCAACTTATTTTCAGCTCCAAGAACACTGATCTAGTGCCCTCCCATTATAAAGGAATAGTCCCAGATCTTAGACTGGTACCCATTCAAGTCAGTATTCTAATCCCCCACCCCTTTCCACCAGACTTTTATTTGCCCTTTTGGAACTGTTCTATCAACAGCTTAAAAAAAGCAGTTGAAGACACTTGTGGTTGAGACTCTCAGTGGAATGACACGAGTAAGGGAGGAATAATTGTTAGTACTAAAGACATGGAACTAGAATGGTACACTTCAAAACAGGCTTTGGTTTTGCAGAGTGCCCTGCAAATAGAAATGGCAAATTCCAGGATGCAGTTAAATGGACACAACTCAAGATGAAGACAATGAGATTTGTCCAGACATTTGTTGGGTGAATTTAGCCCATAGTGGTCAAGTAGACCCCAAACAATTAGGGGAATTTTAGTGCTGGTGGAAGATACCACACTGAGGGTAGTAAAGACTGAAGGTTTCTCTTTATCCATAACACAGATTGAGCAGAGCACGTACACGTAGTCCTGTTGTTATGCTGTTCGGCTTTCTGCTGAGACGGCTTATAAAAGTGGTGATCATTGTTAAAATCTGGACACCTGTCCACCAGGAGCTCACTGAAACCACTAATTTCAAAAGGGCAGCTGAATGGCCATCAGATTAGATGGGGTAAAGAACTTTCAGTCTTGAACTGGATGGGATTTGATCCAGTGTCAGATGTGAAAGGTTCTTTGTGTCATAAGGGAAATCTTATATTAGTAACTCTCTTGATCCTACCCTCACCAAAAAGCCCAGTCAAGTCAAATTTTGTACAAGGTGCAGGGGTCTTTACAATTACTTATGGGTATAGTTCTTTGTTGGTTCTTCATTTTTTATTAGAAGAAAAATTGCATTACATGGGATATGTTAATTTCTTATTAGGATTTGCTTCCCAAAACCCTGTTGGGAGGAATAATTTGTTAACTGTAAATACAAATGGGATGTAGGTTTAGACAATCCCAAGATCTCACACCTGAAGGAACATATTTATATCCAGTGATTAATTTTATACTTCAGAAAATTCTTTCATAAGAGTATTAGGGTGAGCAAATGTGATTTTTATCATCTGATAGAATATTAAATTTAGTATTCCTTTTGTTCCCCCTTTTCCTCTAATACTGAGAATGTGATATTGTGGTATTCCTTATTAGTTTTATTGTGGGTTTTTTTTAATCCAGAAGTATTGCAATGCTAGTGCAACACAGTACTAAATAGAGTACTGACTGAGTCTCAATCCTTTATTCCCTTATTTAAAAAACAAAAGAAAACACCTGTACTGTATTACCACAATTCTTCAAAAGAAGCTGTAGAGTTTTGGATCATTTCTACATAAAATTGTATTAAAGACGTGAGGCAGATTGTTCAACTAGCGATGAAGCACTCCTAATTAGTAACTACTTCTAGCTGCCTGTCTTCCGACTCGTTACAAGTGTGTGATGGAATAAACGCATAAACAAAAAAATATTCAGGGTTTATGAGGAGCTCAGAGAATCTCTGGAGGATGAGGGAAGAAGAAACAAATGACTTAATCCCAGATCACATCTCAACATGTATTATTCACACTTCTAGATGCAGTGCACACTGTAGTTTGGTTCCATATTACCACCACTGCAGCCTTCAGAGTACAAGAACATATAAAATACCCATGTCAGTTTACACCTCTGAGCAGTCAAGCACAGAAGTTTTCCATAGTCTTACTGTAACAATGTGTCATTTCCAGTGCTGCGAGCATGAGGTACTAAATATGAATGCCCTTGTAAGGTGTCTATTCAAAAATAATGTTCAAAAGATGCTCAACCAAAGACCAACACTTTGCTGTGTAAATCCTTATTTGTGCAGAGAAAGAGTCCTGTAATTTTTTCTCCTCCCAATTGATGCTGGTGGTGTGTGTGTGTGAGAGAGAGAGAAGTTGAGGGGAAAGGGACAAAAAAGAAAAAAAAGTCTTAATTATCTACATTATGTCAAGTATCAGAAGGTAGTCGCGTTAGTCTGTATCCACAAAAACAAGGAGTCCGGTGGCACTTTAAAGACTAACAGATTTATTTGGGCATAAGCTATCTGAAGAAGTGAGGTTTTTCACCCACGAAAGCTTATGCCCAAATAAATCTGTTAGTCTTTAAAGTGCCACCGGACTCCTTGTTGTTTATCTACATTACTTATTTATAACACTGGAATGCCTTGTATTTCAATATTCTGTTCTTTTTAAAATGCAAAGTGGGCGGTTTATTTTCAGGAATTAGGATTCAAATATTATAAGTGCAGTCTCTGATTTCACACTTTAACAGAACCCCTCTGTATACCCCCCACCCATTCCTCCTACTCTTTAGATGTCGGCCACAAGATTCACATACATGCTCAACTGTATAATATTCTTTGATCTTAAAGTATCTGATTCCTTGGCAAGTCCCAGAAGGAGTATGTGCCTTTTGATCTGCATCTAAGGTTGTCCATGCAAGGATTAGCAATGAACATGCCAGATTTGAAAAACTGCCTTGTCTCATTTCCTTCAATGAGTATGTTCTCAAGAAGTACATGCATTTCCACTGGTAGAGAACAATCTGCCCCGGTACTTTTCTGTGTATCATTTTGTTCCCAGGGGGATGTCTCAAGTGTTCTTCATTTTTTCTATGTGGCCTTGTTACTACTTTGTGGAGGAGCCTTTGCCTGAGTAGAGGTTCCTCTAGCTTTCCGGGTGCTGAACAGCCCTTCTGAATGTGCATTTCTTTCAGTGCTTCTTTGATTTGGAGGAATTTGCATTCCTTTTAATAGTTTGTATCCTTCTGAGAACTTGGTTGTACATAAATATCTTTAGAGATCATAATTCACGGATTCTTCTTCTTCTAATAGAATCAAGTTTTTTTGTGTGGAAATCTGTATAAGTTAGTTACCTGTTGAACTTGGATAAGTGCAGCCAAATGGGATGGAAAGTTGTTTAAAACAGACCCATCCCAGTGCTGCATTTTATTGATCTACTCTCCATTTAAGCTACTCGTCCATTAATCCCTTTGTACCTGCTCAGCACTACTCTTCATACACTTCCTTGTCAAATGAAGTTGAGACATAAGGAGGATGAATTGCACTTTGTGAGAATGTTTCACCTCCATTTTGTACAAGATGATTTTGTGAAGTCATTCACTGAACCTCCCAGGTCAGTCCTTAATTCCCTCCTTACTGGGCTGGCTTCCTACCAAAATACCAAGAACAGAGATGGCCCCAAACCAGAATCCCAGGCCAAAATATTCATCTTAAATATTGTGAAAGTTGAGATCCAGACTTCACAGTTTGGACCAGTGTGTCAACAAGATTCTGTGCTGTAAGGTTCCTTCACCCCAGTGTATCCACCTTTCAAAATTAATTGTGCCTATAGAGAGCAACAGGCACAATATGGTAGTTGTGTAAAAGCTATGGAGATTTTCTGGAAAGTGGGTCCTCACCATGGCACACAAACTAACTGGATATTAATCTCTCCTAGAATATCAAATAAAGAGACTCGCAGGTGTACAGAAGGTGTCCGGATACAATTGATTGAATGAAGTCCATTAGTCTGTATGCTAATGAAATTCTGAACAATACAGGTTTTCACACTGTTCCAGATCTTCAGTCTCCTGTATCTCACTATTACGTTCTGGGGCACAATCCAGACTGGTGAGGAGTTGTGTACCTCTGACTTGGTAACCCCAAATGCCTCACAATGCCTTGCTACTGTAGATCTCTGCGTGGGATGCCACAGTCAGCAACAAGCATGCACTCTATGTCTAGGTATTGGGCAGCCCTGGTGAAATACTTTGGACCCTGGAACCTGCCTGGAATACCACAGACTTCCACCAGCCTTGGTTAGCAACTGGTAAGGTGACTTCAAATTCTTCCCAGCCCCAAATTTCCCCCAAAATGTGTGTTTTGCAATGTCCAGCCGGGCCCTGTCCTGGAACAATCAGAGGAATATCAAGGTCCATTGCTCCTTTAAAGACTTAATATTCAGCAGTTTATTTTAACTGGAGTTACCAAATGGTTCAGTTTAAACACAGTACTAGATTGGTGTAAATTAAAAATAAAACAAGTTTATTTAATTACAAAGAGTTTTTAAGTGAGTACAAGCATAAGGATTAAAGTGAAATGGTTACAAGAGAAATAAAGATAAAACACTTTCTAGTAACTAAAATTTAACAAACTAGACTTGGTTCAAGGTAAAATTCTCACCACGTTTCAATTTCCATCAAGATGGCTGACGAACCTCCTGGGTCAGGATCTAGCCCCCAAAGTCAAAGGGCTGGTACCTTAGTAGTTTTAGGTAAAAAAAAAAATAGATAAAAGTCGGGGCCAAGAAACCCCAAATTACCATCTGATGAACCTTTGAAATTGATTATTCTGAAGGATACCTCTAGATAAAAGTCTATTTCTAGCAGTGAGGTAGGCAACCTGAAGTCTGTCGTGAAGAAAGTTTCCTGCAGTTTCTGTCCCTGCTGTAGTTGTCTGCTAAAATGGAAATTTTTCATTTCCCACCCTCTCTGGTGCAATTGACTGAGCATTAGACATGTGATTGTCAATCCAACCCTCCCCCCCATGATAGTGTGAGGCTTGCCTGTACCCCTTGTTAGCTTGATGGGTCTGTTTAGGTGATATGTAAATCTTTCAAAATACTATGGAAGTAACTACCATGTGGGGAAACCACATTTTTTTTCTAGGGTGGGAAATTTCTGCTTGGGTGGCAAACACATTAAGAATTATAATTTCAGTTTATGTGCATAACTTTGCATCAGTTGCTTGCATCTACATTACACAAAATTGTTAATAAATGGGTGAGTCATGAGCTTTTCATTGACACCTTGCATGACTCTTATCAGATACATTTCATGACATTAAAGAATCGGGGACACTTGAACTGGTTAAACTAGCTATAATTCATTACCAGATATCTGGGTGCCCTTTGCCCTCGGGCTGTTTTTGATGTCACATTCACCCCTCATCCCCCTTTTTACACATGTTCTGTAATCTCTTGACTTTTTCTCCTTTAGATAAAACATAATGTATAGATATTAGTAATGACAACTTACTTTCACATCTGTCATTATTAGTTACTGTTATAACCCTGCTAAACACTCACCAGGCTGCTGTACCAGACCTAAACCTTGGTTCCCATGTGCCTTTGGCTTATTCTAGGCAGAATTAGGCACTATCTCTGGCTCCAGACTTCGAGGCCCACACTCTAGGTGCTGACCCTATATCTGATACCCCTCTTGGTAGAGGAGACCCAATGGTCCAATTGCCTAGGCCCTGAAACTAGCGCAGCTCTCCCAAGCCTCCCCAGTAGCTGCTGCATGCTCTGAATACCACCCAAAATGTGGCAACCTTGGTGTTTTACTGTTTCCCTCTTTGGGGACTGTCTGATCGTGTAAGCAAATAACACTCAGATTTTCAAAAGAATTTCTCAAATATGTTCACTTTACTAATAGAGAAAGCACAGACTTGCAGATCCAGGCAAAAATTAAAAACCGGTTCACACAAACCTTCCCTCTAATATCCTTACCACTCCAAGAACCCTTCTGGGCTTTTCAAGATTCCTCCTGCCCAGTCTTATCTTGTTCTGCTTAGTGAGAGAGCTACTCTGAGCAGAACTTGTTCTTTTATAACTTTCCAGTCTTCTCAGTCATTTGACTGTCTTAGTCAGCCTCAAAGCCCTCAGCCAGTGATCTGTTGCTTGGTTACCACCCACCTGAAGTCCAAACCTGGTGAGGGGAAAAAATGGTTGCTCAGCCTCCTGCTGTAGCCAATTCATTGTATGGCCAAGGAAGACCTATCAAATATTAATAAGTCTTGATATTCCTATTACAGCTTTTTAGATCGGGTCAGTGCAGTACCTGACAGTCCCTGTTAGTAAATGGCAGATTTAATATACAGTGAGACATAATGATACAGAGAGTATATAAAATCAAACAGAAACCCGTAAGTTTTACGTATGATGTTTGTTGACCTTAAGAAGAGCTCTGTGGAGCTTGAAAGCTTGTCTCTTTCACTAACCGAATTTGGTCCAATGAAAGAAATTACGTCATCCACCTTTTCTCTCTAAGTTTCACACAGGCAGATTTCTCAGACCAATACCACATGATTTACAGATAACCCTTCTGTAGGTATGAATGAAGTTTGAGTTAAGGTTTCCAGATTTAGGTTCAAAATGAGAAAATTCCATCAAACAAAAATATTTATCTGCTGTCAACATGCTTTTCTGGCCCACCAAGATAGTATCTCAGCCTCACAAAAACATTCATGATTTTTTATCATCACAAAATCCCCGTGACATAGGAAATGGTTTACATCCCATTTTATTTGTGGGCAACTGAGGCACTGGGAGATTGAGCAATTTGCTTAAAGTTACATGTGAAATCTGGGGCAGAGCCAGGAATTCAACTCAGAATTTATGAGTCACAGGCCATTGCCTAAATCACATGCTCATTCTTTTCATGTGGGTAGGTTTGTTTTTGTTTTTTAATAAAAGGTCTGCTAAAAATATCCTAAACTTATCAATTCCTAACATTTGTGTGTGGAAGGGGTTGATGAACTCTGATGATCTCGCCTTCAAAGATATGTTGTATAAATTCTAAAATGGAAAACTAGTTAAATTTTGTCTTATGGTAACTGTCGTAGATGCATTACCCAGCACACCACCTTGTGGCTGGAAGTGATATTGCAGCCACTCTGCCTCAGTTTCTCCAGTGTCTTCTCTGGCCATAGGAGTGACTAGGTCCTCCAGTCAAGCCACATAAGAGTCCAACCCATTCTGGGTACTCAAAGCCTTTCACTTAAAGTCCAACCGAAAATAGCAAAACAACCAAATCTCCAGCCCAGCTGGGCTCTGCTGTTAGTCTCCTTTGCAGGAATGAACTGTCCCAACACTGACTCCAGTTCCTGAGCTTCAGCCTCACCATCCAGGAACCAGCATACTCTCCCCCTACACAGGGTTTTCAGGCAGGCTGTAGCCCCTGATCAGTCACAGACATGTTTCATCATCACAGATATTACACAAATCTTAACAAAATGAGAGAGTAAAAATTACACCTACTAAAAGGGAAAACCTTCCCAGATCCTGTCTTTACTCACTTATCCCCCCAGTGAACCTCTCCCAAAAAGAAAATCTGGGAGAGCAGCTGAGTCTAGTGATGTTTCCTGAAGGTCACCAAATATTGGCTCTCGTAGTTCAGAATCTCATTCCAAAACCAATGACCTTACTCTAGGATCATGCTTTTGCCAGCCTTATTTATACTAGCTGTAAGCTCAGACATTTCAGATGATCACAACCACAACTGCATCACATGCAGTGAGAGGTGGTATTTCAAATGGGCACATCCCAGGCTATTTAACCAACCAATACTTTGAACTCCACTTGGAAATCAGTTGGCAAACCATACAGAACACAGATGTGAAGAATGGTCTCTCTGCATGAAACATTGGTGCTAATGTTCCAGATGGCTTTAGAGCACACTGAAGTAATACAACCCTCAAGGTGTCAGTGGCATGGGGTGAGTAAAGAAAGCAAATATCTTGCTAAGTGCATGTGGTGGTAGACAGCTTTGGTTGCTATCAGAGTGTTCTGAAGCAGGAAAAGATCCAATAAGACTGTTCACGTTACAAACCTTGAACGCAAATGGCAGGTAAACCCCATGAAATCAGGGACTGTGATATTATTTCTTTCCTGTCTTTTGATTCCTCCCTGCCCCCAACCTGAAAGTGTTATCTCCCTCTTATCTATAATGTAATCATGATTACATGTAATTATTTTCCATTGTATGAATTTAAGGATCTTAATGTTATAATCAGCAGCAGCTCAGGAGTGTCTTTCCTGAGGGATTATTAAACCAAGGTTTGAATTTATTTTTAACCCACTATCAATGCAACACTTGCTACTCACTTTTAGCAGAGCCGTTGATACATACTGTTTTTCAATTACTGAAGATTTAGGTGCACTGGCAAAGAAGAAAAATGAAACAGGAAATGGGGAAAACATGCTTTTAAAAGACTGCATTTGTAATGTAGTATATGCTGAGGAAATATCCAATTTACTGAAGGATGCGAGCATACACAGGCAGAAAGAAACCTTTGACTAGTACTTAGATATGAAACATCTGATATACTATACAGAGAGTTTCTTTACACGTCGCACTTTTTGTCTCTTTATGAAACAATCACAGGCATTTTGCTTAAGGACCTAACAGTGCCTTCCAATTGTGAAGTCTCTGCCAAAGAGTCTGTTTTCTTTTCAGAACCCATCAGATATCTCCTAAGTAAACTAACCTGCAGTTTACTTATTGAATATGCATTCTTTGTGGCAAAAACCACACTGAACAATTCATTTGTTGAGTAATGAGTTGAGCCGGAATGCATTTAGACATTTAAAAAGTGTGCGTATAAGGTTAAGGATAGAAAAAAACTTAATGAAATACTCTAAGTTGTGTTTCACTGGCAATAGTATATAGTTTAAAGGCATAAATTCCACATAGACATAATTGAGCCCTTGGATTCTGTTGTAGAATTGGGGCCTCAATCTCTCCACAAGTGTAGCTTGTAGAAGTCGTCCAAGGAAGTTTTGCTCATTCACAAATGGTCAGTGTTATGGGGGTTCCTTTGGGAGCAGCCTCACATGTCTGATCATGGTTTTACATGTAAAATGGCTTAATGATCTTAAAAGGCCAGCAAAACTCACTCCTTTTAAAGAGCATTAACTGTAGGGAATAAGTCACCCACAAATATAACTGTAATGAAAACTATTCTGAAGCTGTTTTTTTTTTAATCAGTTTTTAAATGTTTTGCTTCTTTGAACAATGAGAAAAGACAATTCACCATTTATTTATTTTTTCAAAAATATTAAATGCACTTTGAAAGGCTAACACACCAAATCTGAATTGCAGCTTTGCTGTTCGAGTTATGCTTGCCCAGTTAACTCTTATTCAGTTTCCATACATGTAGTTCTTTCTGTCTCTCTCAAATATGTAGAAATCAAATGTCACCACCACACTTAGGAAGGGAACATCATTGCCTGGCCTACAGTTTCTATGTTAGGAAGAAGTATAAATTGAAAGGGTGTGTATCTGTGTTCTGAAGAGGAAGAGACAGAGAAAAAAGAAACTACATGAGGGAGTGTGATGTAAAGATTTTAGCTGCATGAATCTGGGATGACCCCCATTATCTACAATTGGTGAAGCCATTCATGAGTTATGCAGAGCATCACAAACAAGGGTAAATAAGGTAATTATACCATACTAGGTACACACTCATACTCTATATGCGCTGCGATTCTAGCAGAAATATTGTTTTAGAGAGGGGTTTGACAGCTGTAAAAAAAAATAGTGATGGACTAATATTTGGTATGCCCTCAGCCTCTAACATCAGGCTCATTTTATACTGTAAGTCCAAGCATACAGGACTCACAGGGAGAGGAAATTATAACTAATACAATTCTGAAAACATCTAAAATGGGCCAAAAGTAGCTTTTCTGAACATAAAAATGCTATTATTTTAACTTTACCAAAAGGCCAAAAGAATAGAAAATAAAGATTCTCTTGGTAGTTATTAACCATTCTATAAGAGATTCCTATAAGAATAAAGTCTAATATTTGGGGATCTCCTAGGGCTAGAAGAAACTGCTGGTCCATCTGAGAGTGAAGAAGACTCCATGCTTAGGGGGAAAGAAGGAAACATTTTTGTCACACTGATGTTTAAAAAAAACCTAGCTTTTTGGAGAACTGTATAGCAGGCCCTTTCTACCCAAAAAGATGCAGCACAGCTGCTTGGCTAAGTATTGAGGGGTCTTCCTTCCTCTACTCCTGTTTCTGTGTGAGGGAGAGAAGCCTCTTTGGAAGGAGAGGGTGTCCTTCTACTGCCATTCCATACAGGCAGGAGAGTAGGCATGGTCGGTGGGAACAAACGAGCAGAGCAACTGGGTCCCCATATTACAGTGCACCTATGGCTCCAGATAGTGCCTTAATCCAGATGCATGGTAAACTCAATTGATCATCTAGGTAAGGGAGAGTCAGGAGACCTGGTTCTGTTCATCCCTGCCACTGGATTACTGAGTTGACCTTGGGCAAGTCATGATTCTCTGTGCCTCAGTTTCCCCATCTGTAAAATGAGAATGACACTAACCTCCTTTGTAAAGTGCTTTGAGATCGACTGATGAAAAATGTTATATAGGAACTAAATGCTGCTATTACATGTATGTGCACAGAGCAGTGTGTGTATGTATACAAATGTACTGTGGTCAACATTTATTTATTTTGTATTCTGATATCACCTAGAAGCCACAGTCAAAACTGGAACCTCATTGTGCTAAGTGTTGTAAGAGCAGAGAGATAAAGTCCCTGCCCCAAAAAGTTTGCAATCTAATTAAAGCAATACATTACAAGTATGTGTGTGGAAGGAAGGAGGATGAGAGAAATATCAGAGCTGGTCAAAAAAGGTAACTAGCTCATAATTTTTTGTTGTTGAAATTTTTCATTTTGTTAAAAAATGTTCACTTATGTATTTATTTATTGAGAAAAGAATTTCATTTGTGGATTTTTTTTATTCTCCCTCATATTTTTCTAGTGGGTGGGGGGAGTAAAAAGGTAGAAAAGTGGGATCTTTCCCCCCCCCATCAATCATGACAGCAGCGTGGGAATTTTTTTGTCAAAAATCAGAAAAATCTGAAGAAATATTGAAGTATTTTCAATTTTATGGTGGGGGGGGAGGGAATTTCAACCACCTCTAAAAAATAGAAATAAGAACATGTGCTTACAGAAGCCAGTAAAATACGTACCAGAAGTCCCTACTGACTCTCTCTTTTACCTATCAGAGGGGTAGCCGTGTTAGTCTGAATCTGTAAAAAGCAACAGAGGGTCCTGTGGCACCTTTAAGACTAACAGAAGTATTGGAGCATAAGCTTTCGTGGGTGAATGCCCACTTCATCAGACGCAAGTAATGGAAATTTCCAGAGGCAGGTATAAATCAGTATGGAGATAACGAAGTTAGTTCAATCAGGGAGGGTGAGGTGCTCTGCTAGCAGTTGAGGTGTGAACACCAAGGGAGGAGAAACTGCTTCTGTAGTTAGATAGCCATTCACAGTCTTTGTTACCACCACCCTATACCGAAAACCCACCGACTGCTACGCCTACCTTCATGCCTCCAGCTTCCACCCCGGACACCACACGATCCATCGTCTACAGCCAAGCGCTGAGGTACAACCGCATCTGCTCCAACCCCTCAGACAGAGACCAACACCTACAAGATCTTCACCAAGCATTCTCAAAACTACGATACCCACACAAGGAAATAAAGAAACAAAATCAACAGAGCCAGACGTGTACCCAGAAGCCTCCTGCTACAAGACAGGCCCAAAAAAGAAACCAACAGAACTCCACTGGCTATCACCTACAGTCCTCAGCTTAAACCTCTCCAACGCATCATCAGTGATCTACAACCCATCCTGGACAATGATCCCTCACTTTCACAGACCTTGGGAGGCAGGCCAGTCCTCGCCCACAGACAACCTGCCAACCTTAAGCATATTCTAACCAGCAACCACGCACCGCATCATAACAACTCTATCTCAGGAACCAACCCATGCAACAAACCTCGATGCCAACTCTGCCCACATATCTACACCAGCAACACCATCACAGGACCTAACCAGATCAGTTACAACATCACTGGCTCATTCACCTGCACGTCCTCCAATGTTATATATGCCATCATGTGCCAGCAATGCCCCTCTGCTATGTACATTGGCCAAACTGGACAGTCACTACGCAAGAGGATAAATGGACACAAGTCAGATATCAGGAATGGCAATATACAAAAACTTGTAGGAGAACACTTCAACCTCCCTGGCCACACAATAGCAGATGTAAAGGTAGCCATCTTACAGCAAAAAAACTTCAGGACCAGACTCCAAAGAGAAACTTCTGAGCTCCAGTTCATTTGCAAATTTGACACCATCAGATCAGGATTAAACAAAGACTGTGAATGGCTATCCAACTACAGAAGCAGTTTCTCCTCCCTTGGTGTTCACACCTCAACTGCTAGCAGAGCACCTCACCCTCCCTGATTGAACTAACCTCATTATCTCCATACTGATTTATACCTGCCTCTGGAAATTTCCATTACTTGCATCTGATGAAGTGGGCATTCACCCACGAAAGCTTATGCTCCAATACTTCTGTTAGTCTTAAAGGTGCCACAGGACCCTCTGTTTCTCTTTTACCTGTTTTCAGTTGGCAATTTCCTGAAGATATCCTGGTCTGAGCGTGTCATTAGGGAGGAGGTGATCATTGTGTGTTTTTGATATAGATGTAATATAGCTATCCAAGAAAGACATACAATTCTACAGTATATTACAAGGAAAACAATGCTTAGCATTTAGAAAATCAATCTAAATTTGCATCATTGGTTCCTGTTCCAAAGAGGTATTTGGTGATCTATCATATTCATTGCAATATAGTGCCTCGACTAATACCTTTCCAACTTAAAGGGTATAAAGGCCTTTCAAATTTTTTTGAAGTACGTGTGGTCACTCTTGCATGAAAAGGCCATTTGTTCTTCTCATGTTAAAGCCTGGGCTTTCATTTAGGCTGTAATTCTGAGAATTTCCTATTACTGTAATTTAATTTCACTTCATTAAATGGATGGCTCATAGGCAAAGGAATAATAGCATTTGGAAGCACCGAACATTACCAGTTTGAATGATGGGGAATTGGCACCCACCAGTTTGCTCTCTAATATTGGGAAGAAGCAGCTGACTGTTAAAGCTATTTCATTAATCAAAAAATCCCACATATGTGAACTTTTACGTTAGACACGATAAAATTATCATCAACATTAATAACATTTTACACAGTGGAACAGTACATCCCGCTCTCCTAGGGAGTCAATAGCACAGTGGTAAAGATTCAGTTTTCCGTTTTACATCCTTGTTAATTTCAGGTCAGTTTCATTTATTCAAAGTCACTTGTTCAGCAATCACACATTATGTGTGCATGTCACAATTGTGAAGAATTGAATTCAAAGCACAGAGGGGTTTATTATTTAGATATTAATTTGCCCTCATTTGTAAATTATTACTTCTTCTGACAAGATATTAATTAAAACTATCAACAGTTCTCCCAAAGAAAAAAAAATATAAGCTCTAATGAAAATATTTTAATGTAAAACAGATCACAGTGGTTTATTTCATACTATTTTATCTAGGGCCTGATCCAAAGCCCATTGAAGTCAATGGAAAGACTCACATTGTCTTCAATGGGCTTTGGATCAAGCTTCTAATCTACAAAGAGACTTTGGGTGAGATACTCACCCCTGTTCCACGTCCTTTATGACACATTAAAAAAAGCTGGAACAATATAAATGAGCCTAACAGCCATGGTTACAGCCAGGAAGGATTCTCAGGTTCAGGCACTGCAGAAGATAGTGGTAAAGCTACCTTCTGAGGAACCCCTCCTAAGCCCCAATATAGAGGGCGTGGCCACAGCACTGAAGCCCAGGGAGGATGTTGTAATTTAGACAAGCACCCAGGGCATTCTGAATTTTATCAGCTCCCAAAACAGCAAAGGACCAGGAGGGCACAAAAGAGTCACCCTAAACCAGCTGTTAATTCTCATTCTCTTTATTAAATTCAGTGAGCAAGGTTCCCTGACCACCTCTGCTCCCTTTGTAATTCTGAAAGCAGGCTATGACTGGCTGGAGATTCCTGTGGTGTGAGGGAGTTCTGAGCAAGTATAGGGTGGGCACAGCCAGTTCCTATGCTGCCTTCCTCCACCCTCTCACAGCCACTATACAGGATGTGTATGATCTGGAGCAGACGAATAGACCATTAGACTGCTCTAAACTCCGCCAGCTATAGTGCAAACCTTGCCTCTGAATTGGGAGCCTTAACCGGATATACTCAAAGAGATGGATTGTTCTTTTAAGTCGCAGCCCTACACAGGAGACAGTGTGGAAACCATGATGTCCATGGTATTAATCTGGCTCTAGGAAAGGAGAATACATATTGCAAAATTTCATCAACATCTCCCTTTTTCTCCATCATATCCCTGATAACCAGGGTCTATACAGTGTAAATTATGACACAATTGCTTAGGATCTAAGGGCAAGCACATCCCCATGTGAATCCAATGGAACAACCTCCATCACTCAGATTACTCACATGTGCATCATCCTGTAGCATTTAAAAATCAGTGTTGAAGATCCAAACTCTTTGTTAGCAGCTAATTTTAAGTTAACTCTATTTTCACCAGATTGCTGATATTCCCAATAATTTTTCTGTTTCAGGGAGCCTGTTGCTTTTTGATAATACTTCTAACAGTGTTTAAATTCAAAACCTCTCCGTTTATTTCCGTTATTAGCACACAGTTATTGAACAGGAACCGGTGGTGAACCCTGCATCACTGTAGCCAAACTTCAGTTTATAGTATGGACATTTTTCCTCTTCAGTGAATCTGAGAGGTCTCAAGCCACACAAGGCATGTTGCTCAAGAACGGGATTTGAGAACCGGTCTGATCAGCAGTTAATCAGGTTGTGTGAGTTAATTGAGCTTGGTAGCAACAGAGCTGGGTTCAGGCCCCCATGACGCCTGACAAAGCTGTGTGACATTTGAGATGTTTTTAAATTACATGAAGAGTATTTAAAATCCATCCTGGGGGTTCTCTTTTCCTGGCTGCGGCAGCTCTTCACAGTGTTGAAGTAACTGAACTTTGAATTGGGAGTAGTATAAGACAGCCACTTAAACACAGCAAGGAAGACTTTTTTGATGGGTTCCTGGCAAAGGGCATGATGACAACTCCAATCTGTGGTGCAGAGCAGTGGCTCTCAACCCTTCCAGACTACTGTACCCCTTTTAGGAGTCTGATTTGTCTTGCGTACCCCAAGTTTCATCTCACTTAAAAACTCAGGCTTTGGCTTCAGCCCCATACAGCGGGACTCTGGCTTCGGCTTTCTGCCCTGGGCCCCAGTGAGTCTAACACTGGCCCTGGCGACCCCATTAAAATGAACTTTCCCACAGTTTAAGAATTGCTGATATAGTATATTGAACAGTATAAACAAATCATTGTCTGTATGAAATTTTAGTTTGTACTGACTTTGCTAGCACTTTTTAAATGTAGCCTGTTGTAAAACCAGGCAATTATCTAGATGAGCTGATGTACCCCCTGGAAGACCTCTGTGTACTCCAGGGGTACACATACTCCTGCTTGAGAACCACTGGTGTAGACTAGTATGTGTGATATGCATGGCTTTTGTTCAAAGATTACATGAGTGAGATACATGGCATCTGCAGTTATACTAATTAGGATCACGAGTTACAAAGGCTGTACATCTTTGTAAACTGGTGGAAAGAGGAAATGTTCTCACCATTTGTATAACTAGCCAGGTGTGTAATTATGGAGGGTGGGGAGAGGTGGTGAATTGTCCTGTAGTTCGACCACAATGGGAGGTGTTGAACCTCCCTGAAAGATGCAAAGTGAGTCCTGCTGTCAACTCTGCCCTAGATATTAAGGATGTGGGGAATAGGGCTGGCCAGAAAACAAAGAACTCTGTTTTGTGAAAAAATGAGGTTTTGAAAATAGTTTTCATTCTGCATCAGAAGGAAAAAGGAGAGAGAGAACCCAGATAGCCAATAGCCTGGTAGTAGGGCACTCACCTGGTACATGGGAGACCCAGATACCCCAGACATTCCATCCTGAATGACCTGAGAAACCTTTCTGATAAACATTTCCATGAAAAGTTCTGGCAAACTGGCATGTTGAGATGAAAAAATATTTTGTTGAAAAATTTCCAACCAGCTCCGTGGGGGGTGGCTCTTTAGAGAGGATTCCGGCATCTGAGATGGAACAATTTGAAGAGAGGCATCTTAGGAGGAACCAAACCTGGAGAGAAGGCTTAGGCTGAAATTTAGGTTGTTTCTCTTATATTAATTAAGCCAATCATCTGGATGTAGAGAAGGGATAAGGTTTGGCTCTAAAAATCATGTGTTTTTCTCTGTGTTGTAACAGGCTGAGAAAAATCACATGCTCAGAGTTAATAAATCATTTGAAGTTTCTGATTGCAGCTGTGGTGGTGTAGATGAACCAGTGGTTTGTTTTGGGAGGAAGGAGGGAGCAGTGTTAATAAGTGGCACACAGCAAGATGTGGAAGGTAATGGAGAGAGGAGTAATTCTGCTTATAAGAGCTCCCAATGCAGAACAAAAATCATAGCTGTGGGTGTAAGGGGGTAGGAGAGGCAGATGGCTCACTCTAACCAGTGCCTGGAATAAGGGAAGCAGCTGGTAAGGACTTTCAAAGAAAGGCCAACAGACCCCTATAGTTAATTTTGTAAATCCATGTGCCTCTGCCATGGATTGCCTTGATTAACTAAGGAGAAGCAAAATAATACCATGGAATAGTGTGCTGTTGCCTTCTACTTTGGCTGATACTGATAGGTTTCTGTCTTTCACTTGTGCAGTATAAGCAGGTGAGTAGGCAGAGGCTATGAGTCCTCTGCTTGTTGAAAGAGGCAGGGAGAAGTCAGCTGACAGAGAGACAGCCAAGACATGATTTTTTAAAGAGAGGTGCTGAATGGAAGAACTAATGAAAAGAAGCAGAGAACAATTGGGGGTTAGGGCAGGTGATGTTTGAGCACAGTATGTAGCCTGCTGGGAGAAGCGATTGGCAGAGAATTCAGTCAGGTGCTGTCTCAATTGACACAGTTAACTGAGGTGATGAAATGGGTTTTCAAAGGCAAGTAACAAGCAAGCTTACAGTAGAAATGACTTCCTACCATTCTGTTTCAGAAGTGGCACTGCCCTGGGTGCAGAGATATGACAGAAAAGGCACCTCTCTTCTAGGGATGGACAAAAGTGGTTCAGCAAAATTAGCAGACTTAAATCATTGCACAAAATTCTGTTTCATGAGGCAAAAACTTAGGCAAACTTAAAAAAAATCTGCTTCTTTAAGTGGGAAAAAATTAACTATGGGCGTGGTTCTAAATTGCTTGGTATCTTATGGAGTCATTTACAACTGTGAAGCGTGTGCATAAAATGCTACTTTTCTGATCTGCCAGGGCAGTGGCAAAATCAGGCTCTGTGTGTGCAATCCAGTGATTTGCGTTGGTTTAAAAATAAGTAACTAGTCAGCACCTGCTCTCTAAAAGGTTGTGAACCAAAATTTCAATCAGTTGACCTATGTATAAAATTAGATATTTCAATTTATTTGTTAGTGTAGCTGTTAATATTGATCTGTCATTAACACTACCTTACACAACTCTCTGGTCACTGAGAAATCAAAGCAGCAGTTTGCATCCCTGTGTCAATCATGGATGTGGCCTGAGGCAATATTCCCTTTCAGAACCACACATTGGATTGCGACTGATATTCTGGTCTTTTTACATTTACCCTTCCAAGATGTGGCATGTAAATTGGAGCATTACATCACATTACCACTTGTTTACAAACATAGCAAACACAGTTTGTCATGTCGTAGCATTTCTGGCTTTTGGCTTGAAGTGGAAATATTGAAATTCTAAAATAGAGGCACAGAAAGATGGAATCATTGGAAGTATTCCAGACTGATTTCCAGATACGGGATTCAGACAAGTACCTGAAAAAACCTTTAAACCGTCTGAGTTGAATCCACTTTTCATCAGAACAGCAGGAGCAGTTCTCCATTGCAATATAAGCCTATTCACTGGATGGAGGAAATATCTAGAATCTCAGTGGAGTTAGGGTTACACTGCATCTCACTCAGCCTACCTTTCCCTTGATCTGATCTACTGCTGAAATACATGAGCTAAACCAAGATGATCATTCAGTGCTGATCTTGAGTTACAGCATTTCTCAGGTTTCAGAGTAGCAGCTGTGTTAGTCTGTATCCACAAAAAGAACAGGAGTACTTGTGGCACCTTAGAGACTAACAAAATTATTTGAGCATAAGCTTTCGTGGGTTACAGCCCACTTCATCAGATGCATAGAATGGAACATATAGTAAGAAGATATATATACATACCTAGAACATGAAAAGGTGGAAGTTGCCATACCAACTCTAAGAGGCTAATTAATTAAGAGGAGCTATTATCAGCAGGAGACACACAAAAAATTTGTAGTGATAATCAAGATGACCCATTTCGGACAGTTGACAAGAAGGTGTGAGGATACTTAACATGGGGAAATAGATTCAATTTGTGAAATGACCCAGCCACTCCCAGTCTCTATTCAAGCCCAAGTTAATGGTATCTAGTTCGCAAATTAATTCCAGTTCAGCAGTTTCTCCTTGGAGTCTGTTTTTGAAGCTTTTCTGTTGTAAAATTGCCACCTTTAAGTCTGTTACCGAGTGACCAGAAAGGTTGAAGTGTTCTCCTACTGGTTTTTGAATGTTATGATTCCTGATGTCAGATTTGTGTCCATTTATTCTTTTGTGAAGAGACTGTCCGGTTTGGCCAATGCACATGATGGCATATATCACATTGGTAGATGTGCAGGTGAATGAGCCCCTGATGGCATGGCTGATGTGATTAGGTTCTATGATGGTGTCACTTGAATAGATATGTGGACAGAGTTGGCATTGGGCTTTGTTGCAAGGACATGTTCATGTCACTATTAAGTTGCTGGATGAGAGAGGAAGAACTCTGCCTGATAATAGGTCCAGAGAGGAGGCAGTTCTCCACTAGCTTGCCTTTCCATTGGTGTAGGCAACTTGTGCCCCACCTTGTTTGAGAGAGTGATAATGGTAAATGTATCCCTGTCCCCTCCCTGTTTCCTTAACAGAAAGGCCCATCTATAATAGTAATATTGCAGAAAAAGCAACTTAAATTGCACAAAGGCACATTTAATTCTCGCTGCTGTTTTTGCCATTACAGTTTAATTCACGTTGCTTGGCAGGTGTTTATGTTTTGTGTTTGCTTTAGAAAAATCTCTCTTTGGCAATCTACCCCAAGATGGTTTAGAGTCCTTTGTTTAGCTGGGGGCTTACAGTTCTATATGCATTCTTGGGAAACCAAAAGCATTTCACAGCTCAATTGGTACAAGCTTCCAGTTACTAAAGCACAAAGTAGCTGAATGTTCCCTTGTGACTACCTGTTTTTGTTTGCTGATTGCTGTAGTAAATGGACATGCTAAATGACTTAAACTATAGCTCATGGATTTAGACAAGAAAGAAAAAAAAAAAAGAAGCGCCGTCACCAAGCAGTGTTAAGCTGCTCTCATTAAGTACATGCCATTGTTTAGTTTGCAGTCTGTGAGAGGTGCAGCTGAGCTTTGTGCTGCAGCATCCTGCATTTGAGGTTCATTATGGGCTAGAACCCTCTGTCAGATAGTTTGGCACAGCAAGCGATCAGAGTGATTGGCTGCGCTTTGTATTGCCACATAGTTTTCCAGCAAGCTGTCAGTATAAACAATGCAGACATCAGCTAGGATGGCCAGCACTGAAAATACTAATCCCAACAGATCTCCCTCCCCCTCATTTCATATGTACTCTGTGTTGGTGGCTGTATACCAGTGCCTGCAACAATAAATGCTGTGTTTAGAGAGATGGGTAGTGAATAATAACAACAACTATGCTGTTGATATACCTGAGAAGGAGATTTGTAATTCCTTGGAGATGTGGAATTTTTTTCTGTTTTTTCTTTTTTCCTTTAATTTTTTCAAATTGTTGCTTGGGGTTGGGAAGAGAAGCGTTAAATAGACTAATTGCATCAGAGAGTTAGTAAAACTGAGAGCTGCTTATTGAGGCAGGTACTTTGTTCTATAGAGTACTGTTATATCTGAGGGGATTTTATTTTTGGAAGGTGTTTTTTGTTGTGGTTTGCCTGAAAATATATTTGCGTGCCCTGTGTGTGATGTAGCACAATGCGCAGCTTCCTTCATTGTGAGAAGTCATTTATACATGCAAAGAACACCTCCCCGCCCCATACTTTGCAGATCGTCTGTGGTTACTGTAATTTGTGATTTGGCCAGTTGACTTACTGTGTAATTGTTTTGCACAGGATTGGCATATGTACCAACATATTCAGGGAAGAGAGTGTAATGGGCATATTTGGCTTTGATGTCACTGAAATTGGCTTGATTAAATTTTGAAGAGAAAGAGGAACACTTAGCCATGTAGCAAGAATTCACTTCTGAGTGGTCTGGTTACAGGATCTCATGATACATGTTTTACACTAGGCATGCCTGAAGTGTGGCCCCAATGCCAGCCATGGCACATGGAACCATAAAACTCAGCCCTTAGATAAATAGATACCAGGCCCTTGGGTTCCTGGCAAATTGTCAATGGGACGCTCAGGGCTTGGCTACACTTGCAAGTTAGAGCACGTTAAAGCAGCCCCGGGCACCCTAACTCCCACTGTGTCCACACTGGCAAGGCACGTAGAGTGCCAGGACTCTGCAGCTGGAGCACTCCTGGTAATCCACCTCCACGAGAAGCATAAAGCTTGCTGCGCCCTGGCTGAAATGCCGGGGCTTCAGTGTGGACAAGGTGTTGCATTACTGCACAGTGATTGGCCTCTGGAAACGCCCCATAATCCCCTGAAGTCAAGTGGTCACTCTTCTCATTGTTTTGAAATCGGCTGCAGGCATGTGGATATCCCCTTTCAAAGCTCTGTTTGTAACAGCTGGCATGCTTATCTGCTCCAGGACAAAGCAAACCATTAGTGTGGAATGCTGCTGTTGTGAGCGTGTGAGAGAGGGAGGGTCTGCTGCTGTCTGAACTTACAAGACAGCATGCTGACACACTCAGCCCCCCAAAACACACTGTCTCTCCCCCCACATACACACAACACACTCCCTGTCACACTCCACCCCCACTCCCATTTGAAAAGCACATCGCAGCCACTTGCACACTGGGATAGCTACCATGATGTACTGCTCTTTCTGACATTGCAAGAGCTGCTAATGTGGCCACGCCAGTGTGCCTTCAGCTGACAGTGTAAACACACGGCAGCGTTTTCCCTGCTGTGGTCTCTGAAGGCTGGTTTAACTCCCAGTGCTCTACCTCTGCAAGTGTAGCCATGCCCTCAGTGTTGCAAAGACTGGGCATCTACTACTATACCGGAATGCTGTCAGGAACAATATAGTTCCTGTAGCATGTGTCAGGATATTTTGTTGTAGGTTGTCCCAAGTTAACAGGAACTTCATTGTTGCTGGTTGTATTAAAGAAATGCCTTGAGACTGCAACCAAGATCAGGGCTCCATTGTGCCAGCCACTAGTACAAATACACAATAAGAATGACAGCATCTACCCTAATGAGTTTATAATCTAGACAGAGAAATGGCTGGAGAAAGGAAGTCTTAATATTTCTATACTAGGGCTGTCGACTAATCGCAGTTAACTCACACGATTAACTCAAAAGTTAATCACGATTAAGCGTCGTTTTAATCACACTGTTAATAGAATACCAATTGAAATTTATTAAATATTTTGGATGTTTTTCCACATTTTAATATATTGTATTCTGTGTTGTAATTGAAATCAAAGCGTATATTATTTTTTATTACAAATATTTGCACTGTAAAAATGATAACCAAAAGAAATAGTATTTTTCAACTCACCTTATACAAGTACTGAAGTGTAATCTCTTTGTTGTGAAAGTGCAATTTACAAATGTAGATTTTTTAAATTACATAACCGCACTCAATAATAAAACAATGTAAAACTTCAGGCGTTCTCATGGCACTGTTGTAGCTGGTGTTGCAAGATATTTACGTGCCAGATGCACTAAAGAGTCAGATGTCCCTTCGTGCTTCAACCACCATTCCAGGGGACATGCATGCATGCTGATGATGGGTTCTGTTTGATAACAATCCAAAGCAGTGCGGACCAACACATGTTCATTTTCATTATCTGAGTCAGATGCCACCAGAAGAAGGTTGATTTTCTTTTTTGGTGGTTCAGGTTCTGTCGTTTCTGCATCGGAGTGTTGCTCTTTTAAGACTTCTGAAAGCATACTCCACACTTCATCCCTCTCAGATTTTGGAAGGCACTTTGTATTCTTAAACCTTGGGTCGAGTGCTGTAGCTATCTTTAGAAATTTCACATTGGTACCTTCTTTGCGTTTTCTCAAATCTGCAGTGAAAGTGTTCTTAAAATGAAGAACATGTGCTGGTTCATCATCTGAGACTGCTATAACAGGAAATATATGGCAGAATGTGGGTAAAACAGAGTAGGGGACATGCAATTCTTGCCCAAGGAGTTCAGTCACAAATTTAATTAACTTATTTTTAACAAGCGTCATCAGCATGGATGCATGTCCCCTGGAATGGTGGTTGAAGCATGAAGGGACATATGAATCTTTAGTACATCTGGCATGTAAATATCTTGCGACACCGGCTACAACAGTGCCATGAGAACGCCAGTTCTTACTTTCAGGTGACATTATAAACAAGAAGTGGGCAGCATTATCTCCTGCAAATGTAAACAAACTTGTTTTTTCTGAGCAATTGGCTGAACAAAAAGTAGGACTGAGTGGACTTGCAGGCTCTAAAATTTTACATTGTTTTATTTTTGAATGCAGTTTTTTTGTATGTAATTCTACATTTGTAAGTTTTCACGATAAAGGGATTGCACTATAGGACTTGTATTAGGTGAATTGAAAAATTATTTATTTATTTTTGTACAGTGGAAATATATGTAATCAAGAATAAATATAAAGTGAGCACTTTACACTTTGTATTCTGTGTTGTAATTGAAATCAATATATTTGAAAATGTAGAAAACATCCAAAATATTTAAACAATTATGGAATACCATGTATTTAACAGTGCAATTAACCATGATTAATTTTTTTTATCTCTTGACAGCCCTATTCTACACATAGGATTTTTAATAATACTAATTAGTACTTGAGGCACAGAAAGCTTGCGCAAACTTGACCCAGATCTCAGAGCCTGGAATTGAACCTAGATTTCCTGAGTCCCACTCCAGGGCCTTAACCACAAAACCATCCTTCATGGAGATGCATCTTTCACTGCAGTATCCTTACAGTTTTTAGTACTAGCTTTACATGTTTTTCTGGGGCTTTTAGGTTTTTTAAGCTGATTTTGAAAATGTGGAACTTGCTGTAGCAATCAATTTAAAACAATCAAACCACAGGCTTAATATTAGCTGCAGCTATGACACAATGGGAGATCATTTGTAAATGCAGTTTTACTGTGTAACACAGTAAATCATGGCTTTGTTTTTAGTTTAAGCTCTGGAATAGAGAATTGTGTAAAGTACACAGATGTGTGCCATGCAATAGCAGATATACCCAAAATAATAATTAAAAAGTGCTGTCAAACTGGACACTTGTCCAAGTGGCATAATGTTAAAGGCCTCTAGACCTTCAACAGTGTAAGAGGTCCAGACTCACCCCTGCAGCACCTCCTGCTGGTCATCCAGGGAATTAGCTCACCAGCCTCTGGAGCACCCTCTGCAGGGCAGTGATCCACCTTGTCCTCTGTACTGGCTCCATGTCCCTCCCAGGACCCCAGTGCTCCTTGCTCTGGGTGCTGCCCCCTGGCAATACCCACACACGCTAGGTCTCCCCTCCCAGGGGAACCCCCACCCACTAACCCCACCTCACGATAAGGCCACTGCCAGTCACCATCTAGCCCCCACTCTCTGGGGCAGACTGCAGTATCGGTCACTCATCATCAGCAAGGTTGGGTTTGGACCTGCTGCCTTGGCTTAGCCCTGGGCTGCCCTCTGCAACCCCCAGTACCCCTTAGCCTTCTCCTAGGCCACAACCTGGGGCTTTCTAGGCTGGAGCTCCCCAGCCTTTCCCCAGTCCTGCTCCACTACAGGTACCCTGTCTAGCTCCCTGCAGCCAGGCCCTTCTCTCTCTGAAGGTAGAGAGAGACTGGTGGGCTCTTGGCTCCCAGCCTCTTTATACCAGCCATCTGGGCTCTGATTAGGGTGTGGCCCAGCTGCAGCAACTTCCCCCAATCAGCCAGGGTTTTACCTTGCCCTGCCCCAGCCCTCTGCAGGGCTTTTCCAACCCCTCAGGGCAGGAGCGGGTGTCCACTCCGCTACAAACAGCATATCTCTGAATACTCATAGGTTACTTTTTTCCTATCTGTGTGAATATAAAGGAGCAGATTCTCTGCTGTGATGTGCTCCTTTTGGTGCTGCTCAGGTCAAGAGAGAAAATCCAGCTTTTAATGAGGAAGGATGGTGTTGTTGTTCGGGCATTAAACTGGGAGATCTGAGGTCAATTCCGTGCTCTCTCAGAACATTCTTGTGTGACCTTGGGAAAGTCACTTAATCTCTCCATTCCTTAATTTGCTATCTGTAAGATGAGGATAATCATACTTCCTTACTTCCAAATCTATGTTTGTCTCATCTGTGTAGACTGTAAACTCTTTGGGGCAGGGACTGCCTCTTAGTATGTGTTTATTCAGGGCCTATATTCAGTTATGTCTACACTTAAACTGCTACAGTGGCGCAGCTGCACTACCTACACTGATGGGAGGGATTGACATAAGTAATCCAACTCCCTGAGAGCCAGTAGCTAGGTTGACAGACGAATTCTTCTGTTGACTTAGTGCTGTGTACACAGGGGGTTAGGTTGGTATTGCTACGTCTCTCAAGGATGTGGTGATTTTTTTTTCCAGACATAGTTATATTGATGTGAACAACTATTGTAGACCAGGCCTTACAGTGAGAGTCAGCAGCCTGGTGGTAGTTAACACATGCTGTACTAGAATATGGCAAAACGAGTCAATGGAATTGTAACTACAACAAAGACTGAGGGCAGAAAATTTAATTTCACATAGACTAAAGTATACTAGAAGGTTATTGTAGGACAACTCATTGGTACCAAGCAGTTGGAGGCCTCCAAAAGGGATGGTAAAAGTGGAAAAAAAGGATATATTTTTCTTATTAATTCCTAAGTCCCAAGTGATGTGTGTTTCCATTTTTTGTTTGTTTGTTTTCCCTCAGGCAGGTGGAAATGCATCTTTTTGCCTGCAAAACACCTGTCTTTTCTCACAGTGAAAAAGTCCTATTTCTTTGCTTTTTGTGAAGTTAATACACGTGAATTTATGCCGAAAATGCATATTTTTGTGGAGATCTCAACTGAAACTCTTCACTTGTTCCACATAGATTACCAAACAGCTGTCAGATAGCAATGATTTTCAGTCACTACTAATATGGGGCATATTTGAATCAGTTTCTGAGAGATGAAAGACTTCAAGAATTAAATCCTGGTCCCATTAAAGTCAGTGGGAGCTTGGCCATTGACTTCAGTGGAGCTAGGAGTTCACCTCATAGCTCACTACTAACTTTTCAAACCACCCAATCTGCATTGACTGTCACCAGTTTTTTTTGCTAAGTGCTAATGCAATTACTCTATGCCCCCTTTTCCCTAGTTCCAAATGCAGGAAATAGCAACACCTACAGTAAAGGCTTTCTTTACTCTGAAAAATCAGGTTGTAATGAACAATAAAGATTATGCTAGGTAATCCTTATCAGAATGGTAAAAGATTGCTATCTTAGTCCTTATTGCTTTAAAAAAAATTAAACTCTTTAATCTTTTAAAAACAATTTGGGTTTGGAAAAAGAAATTGTATTGAAGTTGAGAAGTTGCTTGCCAAGTTTCAGGGTGATGCAATTTGGAATGGCTGAGATATTAAACCCTGAATGTTTGAATTTCTAATGGAAATGTCAACTCAATATTAACTCTAGCAGCCCTGCTGCAGTTTGGAATAGTTTAAATGTACATTTTTGCCTTTATTGTTAAACCCTGACGGTGCCTCCAAGCTGCTGCTGCTGTTGGATTTCTGTACTATCCACTGTTGTGCTATTGTGCAATGACACCCCTATTCTGTTTCTTTAGCATTTATTTTCTACTCCAGAGGTTAACAACTTACAAGAAATATTTACCTGACTGTAGTTTAACATCTTCTGAAACGCACTTTTTTGGGTGTTTTTTTAAATGGAGTTTCATAAAGAAACAGACAATGAAAAGTACAAAAAGATAAATTACTTATAGCTTGTTTATGTTTCCAGATACCACCTGCTTCACAGGATATTTGATAGAATTATGGAATTATTCAATTTTACAAGCTGCAAGACCAGACAATAGACAACCAGTTAATACTGCTATAACAGTTTAGGATGGTGGGCGGGGTGGGGGGGAACAGTAATAAAATAGGAGAAGAGATGCATAGATAGGGAGAGGAGGAAAGGAGGGAATGGGAGTAGGGGTGAGAGAGGAAAAACGGGAGAAGTTAGGTGAAATGGAGCTTTGCCATCTCAACATTTTTGTCCAAATGTATCTAGAAATAGGGTCCACATTTCTCCCAATTCATATAATTGCTTTCTACAGCATTAAGGTTTTTGTTCTTTGGCTGCTAACTCAGACTGTCCAAATACCACTGCTCTATTCTGGGCATAGGTATCTCCTCTTCCATTTTTTTAAAATCATGCTCTTGGTGATCACTGCAGCCCTCAAGAACAAAAGTTTTTCTGGAAGAGCTAAATCTAGCTTAGTGGATAAATGACCTAGGACATAACTTTCAGCTGAGGTTTGGTTGCTGAAGCTGAGCACTGTTGTAACTCTTGTCCACCTCTTGCCACAGTTGCCTGACAGTTGGACAGCCCCGTAGCATATGCACCAAGGTTCCTTTTTCTTTGTTACAGCACCAACAAACACCAAAGGATAAGGCCTTGTGCAATCTCTGTGGTGTCCGATACATTTTGAATGTAATCTTTTGTTGTATCAAGCATAGGCTTAGATCTCTCAGTGGACTGGCAGTACTTACAGCTAAGACACTGGCTAACACATCAATTTGGTCCAGATAACCTAAGACTGAGAGAGGTCTGAGAACTCCTGGGAACCTTAGAGATGCCTCATGAATTGCCCAGGCCAATGTCTACTATGTAACCTTTGTTCACAAAGAGAGAAACTGTCTGCAGTTCTTTGTGAAAGCATGGGCAGGGGATTTATGGTAGCCCTTAAAATAATTCCAATAGCAGAACATATTACGTAATGTTAAACATGCTTCTGTGATCTCAGGTTATGCTTAAATGAACTTGTTTGGAGAAGCAAGTGAGTGAAAAGCTCTGACTGTAGTTTTAAGGAATTTTAAATGTATTTTTGTGTGCATTTAGTATTTGTCTATCAATTACAGAGTGCGTAGATAGATATCAGTGAACATGTACAGAGGTATAATTAGTTTATTTTAAAAGTTGCTCAAAAAAATGGACAAAGTGGCAATCATGATTAATAGGAAAATGAAGCATTTTGATTATAAAGTAAATATCTGGATTTAACTCCTGATTTTTAGTTTAGTTTTTATGGAAATTATTCCAAGCTTCAGTTGTGTGGCAGGATGTAAAATATGAACATTGTTGGGCTTTTAGTAAAGAGGCTGACTATCTCTTCACACTTCCCCTTGGTCTTTTTTTTTTTTAAGACTGCTTTTTGACAGGTGCTCTCCTTGTAGGGAGCAAAAGTTGGACTGCATTTTATTGGTCAATCTGTGTATATACAGTTAAACTAATCTGTTTTTCTTAGAATATTTTGGTATGAACTCAGATTTTAAGCTAAATACCCATAGAGCAGTGGTCTCCAACCTTTTTAAACACAAGATCACTTTTTGAATTTAAGTGCAACCCAGGATCTACCTCAAAGAAAATGTAGAAATAACAGTAATCACACAAACCCAAACACCCTTGCCCTACCCCTTCCCTGAGGCCACACCCCTGTGTGGAACCGCCCCACTCACTCCATCCCCCCTCCCTCCATCGCTCACTCTCCCCCACCCTCACCCACTTTCACTGGGCGTGTGGGCTCTGGGCTGGGGCTGAAGGGTTCAGACTGTTGGAGGGGTTCTGGACAGAACCTAGGGCAGGGGGTTGGCATGCTGGAGGAGGTTCAGGGTATGGACTCTCGGAGGGAGTTTGGGTGCAGGACGGGGCTGGGACAGGAGGTTGGGGTGCAGGAGGGGGCATGGGGTGCTGGCTCTGGGGGGGCTTAGTGCTCAGGAAGCAGGTTGGGGTGCAGGCTCTGGGAGGGGGCTGGGGCAGGGGGTATGGGTGCAGGAGGGGGTGCAGAGTATGGGAGGGGGCTCAGGGCTGGGACGGGGGTTGGGGTGCAGGAGGGGGTGCAGGCTCTGGGAGGGAGTTTGGGTGTGTGGGGGGTCAGAGCTGGGGCAGGGGGTTGGGGTGCGGGAGGGGTTCGGGATGCAGACGCCAGCCAGGCACTGCTTACCTCAGGTGGCTCCCAGGCGGCAGCGCAGCGGGGCTAAGGCAGGCTTCCTGCCTGCCCTGGCCCTGCACCGCTCCTGGAAGCGGACATGAGTGTCTGGCAGCAGCTCCTGGAGGGGGGGAAGGGCAAGTGGCTCCGCGCAGTGCACCTGTCTGCAGGCACCAACCCCATAGCTCCCAGTGGCTGTGGTTCCCTGTTCCCGGCCAATGAGAGCTGTGGGGGTGGTGCCTGCAGGCGAGGGCAGCGCGCTGAGACCCCCTGCCCCTCTCCACTCCCACCCCCCTGGAGCCGCTGCCGGATATGCCGCCCGCTTCCGGGAGCGGTGTGGGGCCAGTGCCAGGGCAGGCAGGGAGCCTGCTTTAGTCCCACAGCACCGTCGGACTGTTAGCAGCTGATCTCCCGGTTTGGCTGCAGGAGGGTTGGCAACCCTATTATGATTGACTGGTCAATTGTGGAGCCTCTGACCGTGGATCTTAGTCTCAGTGATTGACCAGTCGCTCACAATCTACCGGTTGGTGACCACTGCCATAGAGGCAGAATTTTTTTTCCCCTCAGTGGGAGATTAGTGGGTTAAAACTAAGACGTGTTTTTCTAGTCATTCGCAGAAATGATACAATATATATTGTATGTTGTTTTTGCCACTGAGGCGTGGGTAAATTTCATTAGCAATAATGAGTTTCTCTTGTAGATCCCTCCATAAATTGATAGGATAATAGAAATCAGATGAGACATTATAAGTCAAATACACACAAATATTTTAAAATTAAAAAACTATTAATTTCATATTTTTTGTTGCTTTCAATTTGTCTGAAAATTCAGAAACATGGATATTTTAATGTTAATCTGAATATTATTTAGATTCTTTTGCAAAAACAAAACCCAAAATTACAATACTTACAAATGCTAATATGTTTCGGTTTCATGAAAAGAATCGAAAAACAATTTGTAATGAATGTGGGTTTCCCTTGAGTTAGTAGAGAAGCAGATTTTTTAGACAGTGGAGAAAGTGTCAGTTTCAAAAGCCCATTTGTCCTTAACTTTGTAAACACTAGAGGAAATCATGTGAATTAGTGCACTAGAAATTGTTTAGATGTATTGAATTTTTTTAAATAAAATCACAGTATATTTTTCCAGCATGCAAACTGTTTGGAGAGGGAAAAACTGGTGACAAATCTGTTAGCAATCAAATCTATTTCTACCCTGTTGCTGTAATACTTTTAAAAATACCATTCTTATTGACAAATTTCTACACCTGGTAAGGCTGGAAGTAATGTTATTGTAACTTGAGACTTGTCTGAGTCACCATACTGGATCTCAAACCTATTCCTACAAGCTTTGCAGAAATGTAGATCCATATCTGAGCTTTGTGACTGACAGAAGCTCATCAATGCTTTTAGCTGAAATGGTAAATAAGTTTATCAAATGTTAGAGAGGGGAAAAAAATCAGTGAAAGATAAATGTGTGTGTGTGCAGGAGCAGCATCAGGGTTTTTGCCGCCCTAGGCTCCAGCGCTCGGGGCCGGTGCAACCCATTAGGCAACCTAGGCGGTCGCCTAGGGTGCTACAATTTGGGGAGCGGCGACCGTGGCGGTATTTCGGCGGCAGGACCTTCCGCCGCCTCTGTGGGGGGCGGCATTTCGGGGCGGGACCTTCCGCCGCCTAGGGCAGCAGAAAAGCTGGCGGCGCTCCTGCCAGCGCTCCTTCACAGTAATCGGCAGCAGCTCCTCCTCTGAAGCTGCGTTCTCGGCGGCAGGGGTCCTTCCGCTCCGGGTCTTCGGGGCACTTCAGCGGCGGGTCCCGGAGTGAGTGAAGGACCCGCTGCCGAATTTCCACCACCGACCTGGAGCGGAAGAAGCCTCTCGCCGCCGAAATTCCGCAGAGGGGGGCGAAATGCTGCCCCCCACATCCTGCCGCCCTAGGCGACCACCTAGGGTCACCTAGTGGAAGCGCCGGCCCTGTGTGTCTGTGTATGAGTCTGTCTGTGGTATGTGTCTGTGAGAATGAGATGTATGGTGTTTTGACTGACCTCTAGCCGCACTTAGAAGGATTGAATGGATGTAAGTGAGGCGCGTGTGTTCAGGGGAGAGGATAGGTATATACACAATGGTTGTTGGTAACAGGTTTTAAAGCAAACAGATTGAGTGGACTAAATTCTGTTCAACTGACCTCGCTATCATCAATGGGAGCTGGGTGAACGTTCCTGAGGGCAGAATTTGGCTTCGTATATCTATTGGGTGTTTCTCAAGGCCTGGTTTTGTTTCAAAGCTATTTGAGGGAATTATCATTTAACCAGTACACAGAAGACATGTAGGTGCTATGTCCATGCAGTGGAGTAGAAGGAAAATATTGTTTGCTCCTTGCATCTATGTGCAGGAGGGGTCTTCGAGTTCCAGAATAAGTGAAAGTAAGTATTGTGTTCTCCGCTGTTTGATTGAAACAGCCTTCCCTTGGAACTACTAATGAATGTGAAACACATTATGCTTTGGTTATGATGAGCAGGTCCTCAGTTCTGTTTAAAATTTATATATGTATGTATTTATTTGGGGTGTGAGAAGAGCATTTTTAGTAGAAATCGATTAGAAAGTGAACCTGTTTGAGGGCTGGAAGATTAGTTTCTTTCCCTTGTATTTAAACCAGACAGCAGTTTGAAAGGGTTTAAGAGATAGAATAGATGAAAAGGTAGGTAATGGGTTATGTAACTTTTCACATAGATCGGGGTTTATAGCCAGAGTAGTAGTGACTAAAAGGGTGTGGCCTTAGCCTCCATATTATAAAAATTGGCATTTTTGCTATACTACTTCAGAGTGGGACTTGGAGAGGTCCAAGACCGGGGTGAAAGTGAGCTGGTACAGACCAGTATGGTGTACCGGTAAGAAGCTAGTACCGGCCCATACACAGCCCACGTTAAAGCGCTGCCGCGGCAGGGCTTTAACATCCCTGCCCCTTTTGCCTCCCCCATCGATGGCCCTGCCAGTATGGACCCTCCAGGCAGGGCCACTGATGGGGAGAGCAAAAGAGACAACGATGTTAAAGGGCTGCCGACAGAGTGGGGGTGGGGGGCAAAAGGGCAGCTCCCCCAGGACCAGCGATTTAAAAGGGCCTGGGGCTCCCGACAGAAGCGGCCAGAGCCCCAGGCCCTTTTAAATAGCCGCTGGAGCCCCGGGCGACGAGAGGCCAGGCAGAGTGGATGGGCTGGCTCTTGGAGGCTGACCCCGAGCCCCATTCCCTTCCGTCCGAGGCTCCACCCCTTTTGACCAAGGCCCCACTCCTTCCGGGGGCCAGAGGAGAATTTATTATTACTTTCACCCCTGTCCAAGACTGAATAGTAATGGAGACTGACCTGCCCCCATCCCTGCAGTTGGTCCCTGCAAGCAGAGGTGAAAGTAAGCCGGTACGGGCCGGTACGGAGGACCAGTAAGAAAAGGTTCAGTAGCCTACTGGCAAGAAAATGGAGCATTCTCTCCCTCTCTGACTCCTCCTCCTGGCTCTAGCAATATTGAGGGTCCGGGGGCCCGGCTCCACGAATGTTCGGGGCTGGGTCTCCCCCTTGGCCCCACTGCTGGCCCCCCGCGCCTCCCCTGAGTGTCGGCTGGCCCCCCTTTACTGCCCCCGTGCACCTCCCTGGGTCCCGGAGCTGTCTCTCCCCTGAAGCGCCATGCTGCCTGCCTGCATTAACTGCCGCCGCAGGGTCCTAGTGCCTCCCTCCACTACTGCCAGGGCAGGCTGCCTTTACCCCTCAGACCCTTTCGTTTTCCAGTGGGACTCTCCACCTGTACAAGCGCCCCCCCTGCCCACAGTCACCGCTCCTGCCCCACGCTGGGCAAGGGGCAGCCCCATCCCCCACCTCCAGTGAGGCTACAGTGAGGGGCAGCAGCAGGGGAGGAGGCGCACATGTGATGGCAGCCCCCCCGGCATGGCACCCACCACAGGGGAGGCGAGGGAGATTCCTGGATCTGAGAGGGGCCCTAGGAGCACGTGCAGTGACAGTGGGGGGGTGAGTGTGCTGCCGGGGGGGAGAAGGGGGTCCCTACCCCAGAGGTCGCTGCTGCCAGCAGGGAGAGGGCTGGGGGGAGTCCTCCTCTCTGGCTCCAGTACCAGGGCAGCCTGCCTGCACCCCAAACTCATCCCCAGCCCTGCCCCACCCCAGAGCCCACACCCCCAGCCAGAGCTCATCCCCCTGCACCCCAATCCTCTGTCCTAGCCCTGAGCCTCTCCAACACCCCAAACCCCTCATCTCCAGCCCCAGCCAGAGCCCTCATCCCCATGCACCCTAACCCTCTGCCTCAGCCCCGAGTCCCCTCCCACACCCAAACCCCTCATCCCCAGCCACACCCCAAATCCACCCCCAGCCTCACCCCACAGCCCTCACCCCTGCACCCCCTCCCTCCGCACCCCCTCTTATCCCCAAACTCCCTCCCAGAGCCTGCACCCTGCACCCCTCCTGCACCCCAGTCCCCTGCCCCAGCCCAGGGGCTGCACCCCAGACCTCCTCCCCCACCCAAACTCCCTCCCAGAACCTTGGGCAGGTGGGGGGGTGGAGTTTGAGGGGGGGCAGAGTTTGGGCAGGGGCAGGTTCTGGGCACCACCAAAATTTCTACAAACCTGCCACCCCTGCCTGCAAGAGCTGGTGCACCATACCGGGGTGGACCGGCTTCCTGAGGCAGCAATTTAAAGGGCTGGAGCCCAGAGCCCTTTAAATTGCTGCCAGAGCCCCGCTGCCAGAGCCCTGGGGTAGTGGCGGTGGGGCTTGGGTGGCAATTTAAAGGGCCCAGGGCTCCTGCCGCCGCTACCGCCCCAGGCCCTTTAAATCGCCGCTGGCCTCGGGCCCTTTAAATTCTGATTCAAAGGGCCTGGGGATTTAAAGGCCCCGCCTCTTCCAGTGGAAGTGGAATTCAGCACATCAAAATACATAATAAATACCACATTTTATCTCTGAAGCAGACGACTTCTCAAAAATTGTAGACCAGTGTAATATAAGAACTTGTCTGTTAGAAAGTATTTATATAATGTTATAGGTATTGTCTGTTGTTCCTACAAAATAGCAAGACCTGAATTTTGCTTAAACCCTGTAACATGAAACCTAACTTACTGAAGCAGCTTGAAGTTGAACCTAAACTATTCTTTATAAAGAAAGCTGAGAAGGCATAATGCATAAGATTTACATTGCATACTGACATTCATTTTACTGTAAATGTTGAATGGCTATTCATATGGGAAAAAATAGGGCTGGTATCATAACCGGAGTCTACTATAGACCACCAAATCATGAAAAGGAGGTGGATGAGGCATTTCTAGAATAAATAACAGAAATATCAAAAAACACAAGATTTGGTTGTAAT
>NW_020664446.1:52092755-52262507 GCF_002925995.2 Terrapene triunguis | reverse complement strand
CCATCCCGGGCCAATAGGGGTGGCGGGAAGCGGCGCGGGTGAGGGATGTGCTGGCCGCGGCTTCCTGCCGCCCCCATTGGCCCGGGACGGTGAACCGCGGCCAGTGGGGGCTGCGATCGGCCGAACCTGCCGCGTCAGCAGGTAAATAAACTGGCCCGGCCCACCAGGGTGCTTACCCTGGCGAGCTGCGTGCCAAACGTTGCCGACCCTGGTCTAGACAGTATTTGGTCCTGCCATGAGGGCAGGGGACTGGACTCGATGACCTCTCGAGGTCCCTTCCAGTCCTAGAGTCTATGAATCTATGAATCTATGAAGGAGTGAGAGCACCAAAATAAGGACAAAAAGAACAGGAGTACTTGTGGCACCTTAGAGACTAACAAATTGATTTGAGCTTAAGCTTTCGTGGGCTTCAGCCCACTTCATCAATGCATAGAATGGAACCTATAGTGAGGAGATATATATACACATACAGAGAACATGAAAAGGGGGGAGTTGTCCTACCAACTCTAAGAGGCTAATTAATTAAGAGAAAAAACATTTGTAGTGATAATCAAGATAGCCCATTACAGACAGTTTGAAAAGAGATGTGAGAATATTTAACATAGAGAAATAGATTCAATGTGTGTAATGGCTCAGCCATTCCCAGTCTCTATTCAAGCCTAAGTTGATAGTGTCTAATTTGCATATTAATTCAAGTTCAGCAGTTTCTCGTTGGAGTCTGTTTTTGAAGCTTTTCTGTTGCAAAATTGCCACCTTTAGGTCTGTTACTGAGTGGCCAGAGAGGTTGAAGTGTTCTCCTACTGGTTTTTGAATGTTATGATTCCTGATGTCAGATTTCTTTTGCGTAGAGACTGTCCGGTTTGGCCAATGTACATGGCAGAGGGGCATTGCTGGCACATGATGGCATACATCACATTGGTAGATGTGCAGGTGAATGAGCCCCTGATGGCATGGCTGATGTGATTAGGTCCTATGATGATGTCACTTGAATAGATATCTATTCAAGTCTCTACTCCCCACTATATGTTCCATTCTATGCATCCGATGAAGTGGGCTGTAGCCCACGAAAGCTTATACGCAAATAAATTTGTTAGTCTCTAAGGTGCCACAAATACTCCTGTTCTTTTTGCGGATACAGACTAACACAGCTGCTACTCTAAAATAAGGACAATGGACTTCAAAAAAGCAGACTTTAACAAAATGAGAGAACTGGTATGTAAGGTCCCATGAAAAGAAAATCTGAGGGGAAAAGTTCAGGAAAGCTGGCAGTTCCTCAAAGAGACAATAATAGAGGCACAACATCAGCCTATCCTGATGCAAAAGGAAGAGGAAGAAAATCTAAGGAAAAAAGGAGTTCAGGAGAGCTGGAAATTTTTCAAGGAGAAAATATTAAAGGCACAGCTGCAAACTATTCCAATGTGAAGAAAAGATAGGAAGAATAGTAAAAGGCCACCAGGAGCTCTTTAATGACCTGAAAAATCAAAAAAGAATCCAAAAAAGTGCACACATGTCTGAATTGCCAAGGAGGAGTACAAAACAATAGCGCAAGCATGTAGGGACAAAATCAGAAAAGCAAAGGCACGTAAAAGACAATAAGAAGAGGTTCTTTAAATATATTAGTAACGAGAAAGATGAAGGAAAGTGTAGGTCCTCTGATTAGTGGAGAAGGAGAGCTAATAACTGATGACATGAAAAAATGCTGAGCTATTTAATGTCTATTTAACTTCAGTCTTAACGAAAAAGGTTAATGGTGATCAAATACTCAACACAGTTAATATTAACAACAAGGGGGAGGGAAGGAGCACAAGCTAACATAGGGAAAGAACTAAGATCTAAAGAATATTTAGATAAGTCAAAGGTATTCAAGTCAGTAGGGCCTGATAAAATTCATCTTGCTGTACAATCTCTGAACCATTAGCAATTATTTTTGAGAACTCACGGAAGACAGGTGAGGATCCAGAGAATTGAAGAAGGGTGAATGTAGTACCTGTCTTTTAAAAGGAGAACAAAGAGGACTTTTGGAATTATAAACCAGTCCATCTAACCTTGATACCTGGAAAGATAATGGAACAAATTATTAAACAATCAATTTATAGAGGATAATTGGGTATAAGGAATAGCCAACATGAATTTGTCTAGAACAAGTCATGCCAAACCAATCTAATTTCCTTTTTTGACAGGTTTCTGGCCTAGTGGGTGGGGGGAAGCAGACATGACATATCTTGATTTCAGTAAGGCTTTTGGCACAATCCCACTACATTCTCATAAGCAAACTAGGGAAATGTTGTCTAGATGAAATTACTATAGGGTGGTACTCAACTGGTTGAATGATAACAGAGTAGTTATCAGTGGTTTTCTGTCAAACTGGGTGTGTGTGAGAGAATCTATTGGGGTCCTTCAGGGGGCACTGCTTAGTCTGGTACTAGTCAATATTTTCATTAATGACTTGGATAATTGAGTGGAGAATATGCTTATAAAATTTTCAGATGACAGCTATGTGTGGACAAGATTAGAATTCAAAATGACTTTACAAATTAAAGAACTGATCTGAAATCAACAAGATGAAATTCAGTAAAGTCAAGTGCAGAATACTACACTTGGGAAGGAAAAATCAAATGCATAACAACAAAATGGGGGATAACTGGCTAAGTGGTAGTACTGCTGAAAAGGATCTGGGAATTACAGCAGATGACAAATTAAATGAGTCAACAATGTGATGCAGTTGTGAAAAAGACTAATATTCTGGGATGTATTAACAAGAGTGTTATATGTGAGGTATACATGAGGTATTTCTCCCGCTCTACTGGTGAGGCCTCAGCTGGAGTACTGGATCCAGTTCTTGGCACCATACTTTAAGAAAGATGTGGACAAACTGGAAAGAGTTTGAAGGAGAGCAGCAAAAATGATAAAAGGTTTAGAAAATCTGACCTAAGAGGAAGGTTTAAAAAAAAAACTAGGCATGTTTAGTCGTGAGAAATGACTGATGGGTGACCTGAGAAGTCTTTAAATATGTTAAAGGCTGTTATAAAGAGGGCGATGATCAACTGTTCTCTATGTCAACAGGTGGTAAGACAAGAAGTAATGGGCTTACTCTGCAGCAAGGTAGATTTTGGTTAGAAAGTAGGAAAAATCTTTCTAACTATAAGGATAGTTAAGCTCTGGAATAGGCTCAAGGGTTGCGGAATCCCATCACTAGAGGTTTGTAAGAAATAAGTTAGACAAATACTTGTCAGGGATGGTCTAGGTTTACCTGGTCCTGCCTGAGTATAGGAGGCTGGACTAGATGACCTCTCGAGGTTCTTTCCAGCCCTACATTTCTATGATTCTTGGGATTGACAGTGACCACCCAGCCTGAAAATAGGTTTGTTTACAAAGGGCTTATGCCTGGAACGCTCTCTGTCTCACTTCACATCCATTTCCAGTTTTAAAATGTCTATTCCAACTCCATGCAGGCATTAGAAGACTTTTTTTGTGTTTGTAAAGTTTCTGACAGTATTTCCTCCAGGGGAGGCAGCATTGTCTAGTGTTTAGGGCATTGTACTGGTACTAAGGAGACTGGGTTCATTTAGCTTTGCCACTGCCCATCTCAGTGACCTTGGGAAAGTCACTTCCCCTACTTGTGCCTCAGTTTCCTCATATGCAAAATGTGGATAATGATGACCTCCTTTGTGTGAAGTGCTTTGAAATTCAGAGCTATATAAGAGCTAAGTATTATTATTGCCATAATTATTATTATTCCTGGAGAAAATCAAGTTGGCATCCATATCTAGTGAATCCTATCTTATGATATTGCATAGCAAATCTTTTTAAAAACAATGGCAAAGCATAAGAAGAATCCTTTCTAAACAGAGAGGGGTAATATTGCTCTTGGTTATACACATACAATCCCATTTGCTTCAACAGAGTTTCACATACTTGAATAAGCACTGTTTGGTCATTATATTCTTCAGAGACATCTGTGTGTCTTCAATGACAAGTCTTTGGTAAAACTCCAAGTGCAAGACTCCTGAGAGGTTATGTTCTTTAGTTAATGTTAGAAGTGTACCTTTAAAGAACGGTTACTTCTTGACACCTATGTGATTATCTTGTGTCATTGCTGTACCAGGTAGCTGAATGGTCAACAGTTAACATGTATAGAGATATGTGACATTTAAGTGTAGCAGGAAGGTCTGGTGACCGGCTGACCTAGTGGACTAGTCAGCTTGTGGACTTTCAGGTTCCGCACGTACAGTCGTCCCAGAGGGAGCCCGGCTGCAGCCTCAATCACCCCGCTCCCTTCCCCTCCTCTCCCGCTCAGATGGCTCTCCTGAAAGCTTGTCACTACAAAGGAGTGGGGGAGAGGGGACAAGGAGAGAGGGGTCCTGGGCCCACCCACTCCAACAAGTCCTGACCCAAGGCCCTAGGTGTCTCTCAGATTGTCCAGCCCAGTTACTGAGCTCCCCCAAATTATGTAACCCCCTGGATACTTCTTGATAGAACAGAGCTTCTCAGTTTGCAGCAGGCTTCGCAGACTCTCCTCAGTCGCTCATTGTCCAGTTGAGTTAGTCAATCTCTCTCAGGGCTTTCAACTCCCAAACAGGAGGGGGAGCCTAAGTCCCTGATGCTAGTGAAGTCTTCACAAAGCAGTTGCCACTCCCTGCACAGCTTTCAGCATCAGCCTTGCTTCCTGGTGCCACATGCAGCTCATTGCCCCCTTCCACGGGGTTACGAGTGTAATTTTAAACTGTTCCTCCATTGAGAACATGCCTTGTACCTGTCGAGGGGGTAGGGTCTCCTTAGCTCAGTACTGGTCTGCTCCCCACCTTAGTTCAGCGTGGGGCCTGTAGACTCCATCACACAGAGGTTTGTAATATAAATTCTTACCAATGCTTTTGGAAGAATTTCATATCCAATAGTTTATTTTTGTTTACCACTAAATAAGCCTGATATGAAATGGAATAAATAGGCACCTATAAAATGCAAATAGGATTAAATGCAGGAGTCCTAATATAGTACATTAAATTATAAATGATAAAAAAGTAACATAATTGCTGGTGCCCCTTTCATCACGGTAGTTATTCAAGCGCATTATGGTTGTTCATATAATCAGTCCTCAGGCCAGAAAATATTCCACTATGCCTATGTTAGCTTTACATATATGCATTTATCTAAAACCCATTCACATAGTAAGCTTATGTGGCTAATATTTATTTATTTATAATAGGAAAAGCAATTTCCAGTGACCATCTAGTTTGGCCCATAGTTAACTTCTGTAATCATGTGATCTTCTTACTCATCCCCCTCATCCTTCCCATTGTTTGTTAAACTTACTTATGTCTTTAAATATTGAGGTAATTGGGGCAGGAACTGTCTCTTTCTTCATGTTTGTACAGCCCCTAGCACAAAAAGGCATCTGGGAATTAGTGCGGTAAAAGCAATAAAGGAATATTACTACTATTTATTAATCTGAGTTATCAGTTCATCCTCCTGATATATTAAAAATATAATGCATACTCCTATTTAGCATGCAATAGACATTATAATGATGATTAGAATTAAAAGCAGTGGAACTGTACAAATTATAAATCAACACAGTGTTTCGGCAATATTTTTTTCTGTTGCTCCTAATTAGGCATAGCAAACTAGAAAATAAACTCATTTTGCCTTATTACCACATTTTTTTTTACTTTTTTTGTGAAGCATTTTTCTCTCCTGTTTAGTAGAGCAGATGCTAACTTAGAAATCCATGGAAATCCAAATCTTCAGTATGCAAAAGAGCCCTTTGCATTCTTCCAAACTTAGAGAAATCCTGGCACAAGTTAGAGCAGCCTGAAGGCTGCTTTAATACAGTGGTTCTCAACCAGGGATCCGGGCCCCCTAGGGGGCCATGAGCAAGTATCAGGGGGTTCGCCAAGCAGGGCCATCATTAGACTTGCTGGGACCCAGGGCAGAAAGCCAAAGCCCCACCGCCTGGGGCTGAAGCCTGGGGCCCCAAGTCCCGCCACCCAGGGCTGAAGCCGAAGCCTGAGCAACTTAGCTTTGCAGGGCTCCCTGTGGCATGGGGCCCCAGGCAATTGCCCTGCTTGCTACCACCTAACACTGGCCCTGGCTTATATATGCAGAAAAACAGCTGTTGTGGCCCAGTTGGGCCATGGAGTTTTTATAGCATTGGGAGTTAAGAACCCCTGCTTTAACTGATACTAGCTGATAATATCATCAAGGAGCTATGATATCAGTGTGTGGAAGCTCCAGCCAGGTCCCCTATGTTAGCAAGAAGGGAGGATTGCATAGGAGCCGTCATGGACATCCCTTACACAGAGGAAATCCTCCAGAGAGCTGCAGATTTAGGCCTTTTTTGCGCTCGTGAAGCAGCGCAAACTGTCTGGAATTAGTCCAGGGACAGAGGACTATTTTGAAAATTACCTGTGCAACATTTTTATTACTGATACCTGTAGGGAGGTACCCTATTTGGAAAATAGCTTGTGTTAGTAGTACAGTTAACTTGAAGAATAGCAGCGGGAGCACATGCATCATGTTTTGATATCACACATACAGTGGGATGGCTTTTCTAAAAATGTCATAAAGAAGTGATGTATTTTAGAAAAAACATATTTAGAATTCAGAGTAAGACTTTAACGAAGAGTTGGAGGTGGGGGGAAACAACCAAAAACGTACACTCCAAATGATGGAGAAATTTAGATTTTTTAAAAAAAAATCTCGTTTGTTACTCCAGTGGTCACTGTTCAAAAGTTAACATGCACCAAGAGTTTGAGGTTCCACAATTAATTTCTGTTGAGAGTGTTGGGAAATACGAGAAATACTGCAGTAACTGCTGGAAAATGTGTATTCACTAATGGGAATCACTGTCTTTGGATCAAGTTAAAAGGGTGTGTGTGCGTGCGTGTGTGTGCGTAAACATATAGGACAGGGAATGCGTAGTAAGGGTTGTCACCATTTAATGCTTTGGAGGCTATATGGCTATATGGACTATTTATCACTAGGTTATAACCATTATAACGAAGGCCAGAATAGGTTGACATTTTCCCTTTAATTACTAGAAACATTTTCTTCATTGAAACTAGGAAAGCTTCATTTTCTTTTTCTTTTAATCTGTTAATCACCATAGGAGATGTGCCCTACAGGGAATACTGAACTAAAAGCTATTTATTTAAATGCAAAAGTAAAAAAGGTTTAATGAATTAAAAGAATTACAATAAAGTGTGCGTTGGGGGGGAGGGGAGTGGGATTCTTTGTATGTATGCAAGTTACTCTTGGACTTGAGCTGCATATATTTTAATTGAAGGAGTTTCTAAATATATATTAAATATCATGGGAATAAGATCTGAAACCATCTGTCCCACCAGAGTTCACTTCCCCATATCTGCTATCTCTACTCATTTGTATCCAAGACATATACAAGATTTCTCAGATACACGGGTGCACTTTGATACCATCCAATTAATTGCTGTCACATACTCCAAACATGGACTTACATCTCTCTTTGGAAATTGGACTGTTGCTACAAGTCCCATTATGTTTTCCTGTCCATGTAGATCCAGAACAAAGCTGTTGATTTTTTTAAATATAAAAATCTATCTCTTACTAATGAGCTGAAACAGTCTGAGGTAGGTCTGGCTGAGGTTTATTAAACTGTATTAAATTCCTGGTGAAAGTGTGTGTCCTGTTTTCTCAGTGTAAAAGGTTAAAAATGTTCCTTAAAGTTTTGCTTTAAAAAACAACAACCCCAAAATGCACTTAAATAAATCATGGCTAGGCATATGGTGTTAAGGGAACTGAAGACCCAGGGGATAGTTACTGGGATACAGAACCTTTCACCTCTCAGCCACTGGCTGGAATGCTTCCCAGGTCAACGGTGGCTGAAAACTGTTGCCTTCTCACAGCTGCTTGGTGGCAAATGTGAAGTGAATTGTTGGCAGAAGTCTGAGGATCTTGATCTAGGATTGAAACTCCCACAGGGATTTGCAAACAGATTTGGGGGCGGGAGGAAGTCCTGACAACCTTCCCTTTCCAGTCATTTCTTACCCTCTTATTAAGTAAGTAAGAAAGTAAATAAATAAATAATAAAATAAAATTCTGTCCCTCATGGTTACAGAACTAATTTTTAAAATGTGAACTGATCATAAACCAATGTAGAACTGCCTGCATGAATCTCCAGACAGTCTCAGCAATAGGTCTAAACCTTGGTGATCATAATTTGTGAGGGAGTCAGAAAAAGGTGTCAGGGTTTTTGTGCCCTTCAGATATTGCTAAATGGAAGTGGAAGCTCAGAGGTAGGCAACCTTTCAGAAGTGGTGTGCCGAGTCTTCATTTATTCACTTTAATTTAAGGTTTCGTGTGCTGGTAATACATTTTAATGTTTTTTAGAAGGTCTCTTTCTCTATAAGTCTATATTATATAGCTAAACTATTGTTGTATGTAAAGTAAACAAGGTTTTCAAAATGATTAAGAAGCTTCATTTAAAATTAAATTAAAATGCTGATCTTATGCCGCCAGCCTGCTCAGCCCGCTGCCAGCCTGGGGTCCTGTTCACCTAGGCCGGCAGCGGGCCGAGTGGGGCCTGCGGCCGGGATGCCGGCTGGCAAGGGGCCGGCAGCCGGGACCCCAGACCTGGGGGAGGGTTCAGGGGTCAGGGTTCAGGGGTCAGCCGGCCCTGATGCCTGGGTACAGAAGAGTACTCTCTGCCATAGGAGCTCTGCCTCCAAGGTGAAGATTTTAAAACCTAAGTGTCTAAAGTTCGCTTCTAAATCCACATTTACTCAGTTAAAGTGTGGGGCATCCAGCAACTTGCATTTACTTCAGTAGGAGGTATTGGCTGCTCAGCACATTAAGGGCCTAAATATGGACATAGAAGTTAAGTTTAAAAGTCTTGGCCCAAATTCTGAAGTCCTTCACAGGCAGTTAAGGAAATTAGCTTAAAACCAGTTTTTAAGAGAGGATTGTCTATAGGGATGTGTACCCCTAGTACCTTCTCATCTACTTTGAGACCTGTCTTGGTTAAAACTACCACATTGGTATTTTATTGATGATGATAAATAATTTGTCCTTACTTCATCCTATTTTCATTCGGTGGCTCTCAAAAGCTTTACAAAGGTGAGTAGGAATTATCCCTGTTTTACAGATGAGACCACGAAGGCATAGAGTGAGGAAGTGATTTTCCAACCATTACACACCAGACTTGTCTAGGCTGGGAAGATGAGTGGTGGTTTTAAATAGATCAGCTCATGTGCTATTTATTTATGGCATTTTAAAACATCGTGTGTACACAAATACAGTGATGTTTATAAAGTTACTGTCTGATTGTGGTCAAAACTAGTTTGTAACTAAAGTAGCTTACAGACAGCATTAGCTACTAACTAGCTATGTAGTTTACAATTGGTGTTAATGATTTAACTAGATTTGACCACAATCAGGGAGTACATTTATAAACACTGATATGTCCGACTATGCTGTGTTTACAAATGTGTTAAGCAGCATATGTTAGCTAACATGACTATACAAACCCCAGATTTGTGGCAACAGATTGCAGATCTCCTGACACCTGGTTGAGGGCACTATCAACTGCAGCTGTAAGGGACCTCATTATCTCTGGAATGGCAACAACTCTGCCTGCCAGAGGAGTGAAGCAGGGGATAGCTAGAAACTTAACTGCGTGCATACACTGGTCAGGCTCTTTCCATTCAGTTCCTCAGAACATTTAGGCACTGCCTGCTATTGCATTAGTGAGCTTATTAACTGTAGCAGTCTGTCTCCATTGAAGGTTATAAATATGCTAATAAATTGACCCTTATGCCTAACGTAAAATTCAGTCCTCTGTAGCGGGCCAGCACAAGGCCTGTGAAAAACATAAGGGGAGACTTAAGTGGTACACATGCCTTATGCTGGCTTTCTGCACAGGTATGAGTTTCACCCAATATGTTCACTAACCCAGGGGTTGCAGTTGGACAAGATCTATCTGTGTATGTTAATGAGAGGCCTGTTGAATATTGACAACATCCTACCAGCAGCCTTAAGAAATATCATCCTAGGAAGTTTAAAAATGACAGACCATGGGACATATACCATACACTTGCCTGCATCCATGGACCAAACAACGCTAAGTTTGCTTCTGCACATAGATTTCCATATGGTGGTGATGCACTGCTCTGCTGCAACTCTGCAAATGTAGGTTATACTGCTGCAGATACTCAAATCAAAATAAAACATGAGCAGAAGAGATTAGATGACTTTCAGCAAAGTAGCAGCAGTATGAATAAAGGGAACTGCACAAAGAAAACAGGTCTTAAAATGAACATTGTAATAATGTCCTTTTATCAGAAATTATAAATTAACTCTGGAAATCTTCATTTTATTTAGTTTTATTTATGTGTGTATTTATTTTTTTCTGTAGGCTGTGGAAACCAACCTTGCTTCCAAGGATAGTCACTGGGTCTTTGTAAATGAGGTAAGATAGCCAAGAGATGAGCTAGTTTTGTCCTAGTGTTAACTCTTTCATCTACTTTTGTTCCTCTTATTCCATGCATTTAAACAAATCAGACAGAGGCATACACTTTCCATTTTGCTTTTGGATGATACAAGAATTCAGTTTGTGTGGCTTCATTGTTAGTCTCTCATTTGAATTGGCACAGGCTGAATACTGAAATAAAGTCCCCAGTGTATATGATAACAACTGAAAGGCTGTTCATTTTTCCCCCATAGTGATCTATTCCATTAGCTTTTTAGTGCGAAGAGAGCTGCTCAAAAGACACCTCACCTCACTTTGCAGTCAGAAACCACTGACAATAGTAAAGAACAATGAGGCTAGATTTAAAGTCTGTCAATTGCTGGCCTATTACAACATGAACTTACATGATATGTGGTGTAACTCTACTGCAGAATTATGTTGATCTTTTGGCCAGAATAATGTCAATTCAAGATGTCAATTTACCTATCATGCCCTTGGGAGGGGGGAGGTTGGGGAGGACCTGTATCTTGTCCTGTCACAACTATTATTTATTTTGTGTTAACACCAAGAGGCCCCAATCAGGATCGATACAGACAAATGTTAAAGTACAGTCTCTACCCTGGAAAGCTTTATACACTAGAATCCCAGATATGCCAATATAATCATTATACATCTCTAATGGCTTAAGAGAAGCCATATTAGTTTAGATATTTGTGTTCTTTAATAATGATATTGTAAAGGCTAATAAAATATTTAAATGAAAAAGTGACTAAATCCATTGCCTTAGATTCATATTATATATATATACAACAGCAAGTTTAACTACTGATTCCTTTGTTCGCTTTTCAGTCTCTTCTTTGCATCTAACAAATAGTTTTTGGTTAAAGTAGCCTTATCTATTAACAGTAACTATAAATTGCATTGTGTCACTATAACTAAATAGGGTGGGAGAAAATCTCTGTATACAAAGCTTTATGAATTTCTTCCCCATCCCTGTTACATTTATGTGTCTTCTGCTTTGTCACCTACTGTAATGGCCCAGTAAAAAATATCAGCAAAGCTCACAGTGTGTCAGTATTTATATTCACATAAAGATAACACACTGAATGTTTCCCACACCATTTATATTGGGTTTTGTTTGGATTTTTTGTTGTTGTTCGGATGTTAAAATTCACTTCATAAAGCCTAAGTCTAAATACCCTTAAACAAATAAACAAAAAATCTCCACCACAACAAACCTTCAAAAGGTGTCAGGTTTGTTCTTATTTTGAGAGCACAAAATATGCATCTCTTTTGCTGCTAGAGGGTGGATGGGGAAGCCATGCTGGCAAAATGCAAATCTAAAGTATCAATCAGTGGTTCACGAGACAAGAACAAATTAGAATTCCCATATAATGTAATAAAATCTGGGGGATTTGTTATTGCAGGTAGAAATAAAAACATAAATATTACTCAGTGATAAATATCGGTTCAAGAACTTATAGACTCTATTAAATCCAATTGAGTTAAAAAAGAAAACTATAAAATATCTCAAATCCATGAAACTCTGGAGCTGGAATATGCAAGCTAAAAGTGCGAGAAATGTCATAATTCTTCCATTTTAATGGGAATGGGTAGGTGTCTGCTTACTCAGGGGTACTGTGGGTTGGTTACCATTTTGACCTCTAATATGGATTGGCAGGAGTTATTAAAGTACATTCTTCAGCCCTAAGGAGTCTACATATATAGAAGGGCAGATTCCTTAGGGCTTGATTCTAATTTGAGATACACAGGCATGGATTTGTGCATATCTAAACTTTGTGCTTATACATATATTCACAGTGAGAGAGCATCCTGTCCTCATCCAGATACCACTGTCTACATACCAATGTCCAGTTGACATCAGTGGGGATGTTGGGGCAATGCCATTCCCTGGACATGCACTGACATGTGCCTATGATTCTCAGATTGGAATCCAGCATTTAATCCACCTGTGGCATCCAGTTTTTTAGAAGCAATTGGAACTGTTATTTTCAATGTTTTCTTCTGTGGGTAATATGCCAGACCAGGCCTATATCATAAAAGGCACGTATTGGGGCTAGTGCACAGTCACTTCCTCCCAGAGAGAGATCCAGGGGAACGCAGCCAGCAGAGGATTAAGCATGCCACACTCCCCTACTGAGGGGTTCACCATACTCTTCTGTTAATGGCCAGCCAGCTCCAGTGCAGAAAGGGGCAGAGCCATGACAGTCCTGAGGGGCACTAGCAAGAAGCAGCTCCTAATCTCAGGTGAGCACAAAGCCTACACTGTGTCTTGTCCCCTGCACAGGGAATGCAAAATTGCAGGGTGAAGTACCTCTGTCCTTCCCTCTTGCTCCTTTGCTCATCCATATAAAGACTAGACATCGTCTGGCCATAGTATGGACTCAATTTTGTAAGGTGCTGAGCACTCTGGTCTGGGTGAAACTAAACACATAAGCATGCACTTAAAGTTAAGTGCACCAGTGGGGCTGTTCACCTGTTGAAAGTTAATCATGTGCTTAAATGCTTTGGTGGACTGGGGCCGGAGTGCTCAGCATCGTGTGGAATCAAGCCTTATGTGCACATTACAATCACATGGCCACTCTCCTGCACGCTCCCATGAGGCACATTGTAAGTCTTGATTACACTTTATTTTGATGTGGAAGACCTGAACAACCATCTAAGCTAACTGATTTGCACTGTGGAGATTAGTTAGACTTCAAGCAAACAAACTACCATAGTAATATTTCTTTCATCTTTTATATTCTTGGGCCAGATTGTAAACCCCCAGCTTGCAACAGTGAGCAGCTAGTGACCTAATTATTCCCATTGTAGGCAATGGGATGATTTATGAGCGTACCTGGTCATCAATGGGAGGGAGAGGTTTTACAATTCGGCCCTTAATGCTTTATTTACTGTATAAACAATGGAATCCTGGAACCCATCCCCCTCCCTGCTATTCCCCATTTCCCAAATTCAAATTAGGTTCATATCCAGACCTCAACTTCATGACTCAGACCCATCTCTGTACTCTCCTGTAGTCTGAATGAGTACACAGCATTGATTTATTCATATGATGTGTCTATTGCAGTTTTGCTATAATTAGACTATTTAATTATCATTATTTGATCACTGAATAGATGTTTTGATTATTTTTCATGTCCCCATTTCTGACACCATGGGGTTGAGGTTAAATTTTGGTGTCTGAATTTCTGTTTTCCCACTTATTTTAATCTTTTAAAATAAATAAATACCACCCAAGTCTGAGAGCAGCAGGGGACCAGCCTTGAATTACATTGCTCCAATTCAGATCAGTGTCCTACATGTGGTGCTCTCTAATGACCTGAGTCTTTTTCTAGTCAACCCACTGTTCAATTTAGGAGTGGCATTGGTGGGTTTAAAAGGGTTCCAGTCAGCTTCAAGCAAGGGCCCAAACCAATTCCCACTGAAGTCAAGAGGAATATTTTAATTGGCTTCAATAGGACTTGGATCAGGCCAGTGGAGGAAGGAATGCTACAGTGCAAAACCTTTCAGGATGGGGAAATACATTCGGTACACAGGGAAAATAGATAATTACTTCCAATATTTTACCTTTTGAATCACCATTTGATGATAATCCTTCCATCCTCACAAAATACACTTGATATTTCGTATCTAGCTGGTTCCATTGCAGGTATTTTATAATTAAAAATTGCTGACATCTCAAAAGCTGTACATTGTTTTTTTGTATGTGTTTTTTTTTTTTTTTTTTTTTTTAGGGAAAAAAAATGTAACTCTCAACGATCCCTTATTTTAGCCCATAGTTACCTTATTTCCACTTTATTATTGTAGATTAGTCAAAAATAGAGAACTGAACCAGGAAACCAAGGTTGTGGCCCAAGTTATTATGTATAAAGAAGTTCATCCAAATGGTTTAAAACTTCCTGTTTTACACGCACAAACACTTAAACACTTTTCCTTTTACATTCTTGGCTTGTGGATGGGCCTTGTGATGCTTTGGAGAGGGATGAGTCTAAATACTTGATTAAATGGTTCAAACACCTTTTGAAAAAGGCAGACTCGAAGTTATGGTTGTGTAAGCCTTAGCAAAAGGAAATGAGGATGATAACGTTAGTGTCTTTAGAACCGCTCAATGTGTTTCCAGGGTCCTAGTTCCAAGAAGTGCTGAGAACCTGTGACCCCCAGTGATGGCAGTCAGAGTCACTGAGGGTCATCACTTTTCAGCAACAGACCTCGAAAAATACCATTTGTGCCCTGCAGTTTTTGTTGGAGCCATTCACACTGTGGTGGTCTGGCAGAAGGGTACTCACTCTTCCTGTGTTTCTTGGTGCCATGCCCCAACAGTGTTGTTGATGCCTTTCTTTTTTTATCTTAATATTTGCTTTCTTTTCTATCTCTTCCCTTTCACCCCCCGACCCATCCCTTTCCATTCCTCCCCCCTTGAATTTTGCAGTGGATGGGGTTATTTAATTCAATGAATCTGGATAATACACATACCAATAATTCTGGCGGTTCCAGTTTAAAGACAGGATAAAAATAAAGGTGTAGTGTGAGTGCCACTCACTATTATTCATTGGCACATTCTGCGCTGCCATTTTTGCATATATCTTTTTCTCAACTAATGCAAAATATGTATGACAGTGAAAGTTTAAACAAGAAATCACTGTCCATACTTCAGATCAAATCATGTATTTAATATATTTGCTGACAAACTTGAAGTTCCTGGGAACTGTGTGTCTCATATTTCATTTCAAATCAACTTGAGCCTTAACTATTGTATCTGAACCACATTTATCCTTGATGTAACTGCAGTGACTTTAGTTACAGCAGGGATGAATTCAGCTCTATGTTTCTAGACATCAGTCAATGGGAATGGAAAAGTATATTGTAATTTTACATTGTTTTGATAGAAAGATGCACAGCAAGTGAATTGCTGACACTTTCAGTACTTTAAAAATAGATTTAATTATAAGGTGTGAAAAATAAATCTGAAAACTAAAGGTTAGAGCTTCTACTAGACTGCAGTTTCCATTTGTTGCCCTTCCACTAAACTGATTGTGGTTGATTCAGATTAACCTGCATTTGTTCAGATACAAAAAGGTCCTTATTATTAATTTACAATAACTGATTATTACCCTTCTTTTTCAATCTTATAATTATCACATATAGCACCTGAAGGAATAACAAGCACTATAAGTCAAGCTGCAGTCATTTGTAAATTCTGAAAATGTGAATGTCTGGGCTAGGGTGGAGGGAGGATGTGGATTCGAGGGATTGGATCTTTACTATCTGAATATTTCAAGAAGTGCTACAGGAAAATAGTGAGTTATGGCAAGCATTTTCTCCTATCTTAGATCTAGTAACTAGTCTAGTAACTTGTCACCCAATGTGGTTTAGGGGGGAGATATATATTTTTTCTTTCTCTAAAGGTTTTGTTAATAAGTTATTTGTGTGCAGATCCATTATGGTTTTCACTGAAGCATTTTAAAGATTCTAAATATGCTGGTGTGAAAAATAAAGCTATCTAAAGAAGGGAGAAACTTAGGCCTTGATCCTGCAAGTTGATTCATCAGCACAGCTCCTAGCACTCATGTAGATTCTTACTAATGCATCTACTTGCAGGGTGGGGGAACCTCAAATTTTTTTTTAAGTGTCTACTGCAAATCACTTGGGCCTGTGCCTATGTGAAATATCAGAAAAGCACTAAACATCTGAGATACATATAAGATAAATCTGAAATATGAGATACATATAAGAAGTTAGGAAATGATGAAAACTGGAGAATAGCAACAGGTTTGCTCTTGTTGGTTTGTCTTACTGTTCCCTTCCTCTGTTCTCAAAGTACCCTTCAATCTGGTTCTTTTTCCAGACACATGTATTAAGCATCCAAAGAAAATTTAATTGGAGCAAAGACCTACACTTTGGCACAAAACTGGTTCTCTGCTACCTTGTGCGAATGGCAGGAGGCAGAGAAAACACTTCATGTTGTGCCTCAGCTTCTCCCTTCAGGCTTTGTCGTCCATCCTCAGACAGCAGATAAGTTCACATGATGATGGACCTTTGAAGGAAAGAAGGTGAAGTGTGGAGCTCTTAGAGCATCTACCCTTTCCACCTTCCAAAAGTCTAGGTATTAAGCTCATTCTTTTTTTCTTTTTCTTTTTTTTTTTGCTGTACTTGCCTTCCTTGGTAATATATTTAATATGTTCAGGCGACATACATTATTCTGAACCCCATAGCAGTATGAACAGTTGTTCTATTAGGAACATCAAACAGCCATACCTACCAGTCCAGTGGTCCAGATGCTTCAGAGGAAGGTGAAAGTAATGCAATAATGGACAATTATGCAATTATTAGGGGGAGGGATAGCTTAGTGATTTGAGCATTGGCCTGCTAAACTCAGGGTTGTGAGTTCAATCCTTGAGGGGGCCATTTAGGGGTCTGGGGCAAAAATATGTCTTTGGATTGGTCCTGCTGTGAGCAGGGGGTTGGACTAGATGACCTCCTGAGGTCCCTTCCAACCCTGATATTCTATGATTCACATGGAACATTTCTTCCTAACTTCCATCACTTAGTTGCTGGTGTATGCCCTGGAGCATCAACATTTATCTTCCTTAAGAAAGTTTTAAGTTTCTCAATCCTTTTCACACTTTTGAAAGCTTCTCTTATGCTACCTCAAAGGTTCCAGTTAGCTGTGGTCCTGTAACTTTTTGTCAGGTCTTAGACTTGTGAGAGCAAAGGTTTTCTTTGTTATCCTACCTGGCACCCTTTCCAAAGACCTCCTTGCCAAAGGATGAACTCCTTGCCAGAGGATCTTGTGGAGGCCAAGACTATAACAGGGTTAAAAAAAGAACTAGATAAATTCACGGAGGATAGGTCCACCAATGGCTGTTAGCCAAGATGGGCAGGTATGGTAGCCTCTGTTTGCCAGAAGCTGGGAATGGGAGACAGGGAATGGATCACTTGATGATTACCTGTTCTGTTCATTCCGTCTGGGACACCTGGCATTGGCCACCGTCTGAAGAGAGGATACTATGCTAGATGGACCTTTGGGCTGACCAAGTATGGCCGCTCATATATTCTTATGTTCTTATGTAGAACGGGGTCATGCTTGAGTTGATTGCTTGATGTATAAACATACATGAGGCAAAAATCAATCCTGGAGTAAATGCTTTAGTCCAGGGTTGAATGTGTTGAATTCCACATAATGTGTAAACTATATGGGGGAAAAAATCTCTCTATGGTTTACTTAGTCGCTTCTTGTCATTAGAAAGAATTTGTTATAATATTTGTAGTATAAAGAAGGAAAAAAAGTACGAATTGTAAGATTGGTAACACATAGATAAATTGCATTCAGAGTTGTGCTTGCCAAATAAGGCTGATTGTTGCTGATAGTATTTCCTAAGGGCCCTCCTCCCACATCTGGTTGTGCTAACTTAAAATTATTAAATGTTGTTTTATATGAATATTCTGTTTCTTAATGTGTATGATGCTAAACATAAATATAGGCATTTAAATACTTCAGGAACCAATTTATCACAGATGAAAATCTGTGTTTGCAGTAATAAAATCTGAAATGTATATCTTTACGCTAATAGCTACAGGAATAAGCTACTATAGAGGTTATAAAATGCATTGGAAAGCAGCGCATCGAATACAGACCTAGTTAGAAAATGAAAGAGAGTGTAGTCTCATAAATTCAAAGGCAAACTAGAAGAGAACCATAAATGCACCCAATGAAGGCAGTGGACAGGTATTTGGTCTCTCTAATCCACAGAAAATATCTTGGCAGAAAGAACTTGCATACAATAAAGGTGCTGTTGAAAATGCTGTTTGAGGGTAGCGACAAAGAGCAACTACTATAGCGACTGCAATTCCAATGAATCTGGATAACTTCTTCAAAACTAGGCTGATGTTTGAGAAGAGAAATGCTGTATGCAGTGGTGTTGTAGTCATGTTGATCCCAGGATATTAGAGAGACAAGGTGGATGCGGTAATATCTTTTTTTGAATATACTTCAGTTGGTGAGAGAGACAAGCTTTTGAGCTTACACAGAGAAATGTTGACAGTTCTGGGGGGAAAGTGCCCCCTATCATTTGCAAGAATAAAAAGATTAAAAAGCAGATTGGGAGGGAGAAAAAGAATGGGATTCAAGAATGGGAGCAGGAAGAGTCAGGCAGGGACTTTGAGCACTAATGGCAAAAATCACCTCTCTCTCAAAAACAAAACAAACAAACAAAAAACATGCCTAGAGAGAGTGAAGAATCCTGTACAAACTGATTAGAATATCTGGATAACAACATCACTAGACTGTGAATCAAAAGAATTAGGCTGCAGTAGACCTCATTCTTCACTATTATCTCTTCCCAGTTGGGTTGATGGTGTGTACTGCATCTACTGCTACTATCATCTAAATCTCCACAGATCTCACTGATTGATTTGGTTGGAATAAACACCCAAAAACTGTATGTTTACCTGTCTTAACTGAACAGCCAAAGCCATGTAGAGGAGAAATATCTGTTCTAATGATCCTGTTCCCTCTTCCATCCCACCAGGCTCAATTAACCTGTCTTCCCTCCAGTTTTTGTTGTACTCTTAATCTAACTCTAGTCTTTGTCATTCTCTGCTCCATTCTGTAGGCCCCTCTTCTCTTTGGTCCTGTACTTCCAGTTGTAGGAGGCCATTTATTATTTGATAGACAAGACAGTGTTTTGTAATGTCTGCTCTGGTCTGGATTCTCTTACTTTCCATTTCCAGCCTGTAGTTCCATCATTTGTGCCATTCGGCATTCTCTCTTCCTTTTACAATGTCAGACACATCCAGTAAGCCATTGTTCCTTGCCCCCTTACTTTGAGGCTCAAGTGATTTAGGTTATTCAGTTATCAGGCTACAGCTACAGCTTCCTGAAATCTACACTATCATTTTCCTTTATAAAATATTTTCAAAAGGTTGAAAAAAAATTGGTGAATAAAAGGGGGGGAAGAGATAGAAATAATCAAATGAAATGAATTTTGAGGAGCTAAGAGGTTTTTTCCTTCTCTTCCTACAAGAGAATATTTTATTTACAGAATAATAGGCAGCAGTGTTTTGCTCAGTACAGTACTTGTAGGGAAATGATGGGAAACATATGATTCACACAAATGATCCCAAAGTGATTATTGTTCATTCTTCCCTTTTCAATTTAAAGCAAATCTGCCGGAAGATTTGGACCTAGCCTTTCTTTATAGTGTATGCACATAGTATGAAGTAGGAGCCAGATCCTCAGCTGCTGTAAATCGGCATAGCTTTGTTAAATTCAATGGAATTAAAGCTGATTTACATCGGGAATTTGTGTATCTAGCTGTCTGCATTCATCAGACAGCAAATTTTTAAATATAATAATTGTTTAAAAGAAAGCTCTCTCACATCTAATACCAAGAAAAATAAATATTTAATAATTGTATGAGGCTTTTGTACTTTATTTTCTTATAAGAAATCAGGTATTTATTTAAAAAATCAAATGCAATGAATGTCCTACTTACACTTTTAAATTAAGAACTCCAAAATCAGGTGAATTGAACAAAAATGCAGGGACTTTTCTTCAAAAATAACAGAATTGCACAAAGCACGCTGAAAATCAGGACAAAATTCTGTACAGTCTAAGAATTTATAATTCTTTGCAGTTATTTCAGATTTGGCAAAGAACATTTTCCCAAGCAAAATTTAGTAATTCAGAATATCTCTAAAATTACCCCAGTCCAGTTCCAGGTAACATGTATTTTATATTTGCCTACAGAAATCTTCCTTAACTCCATTTCTTAAATGACTAATATATTTGGCCCTATACAGCTTTTTCCATAGACTGTTTATTTTTCTCTTTTTATATAAGACACATGAAATATAACACTTTCAAGTAGGGCTGTCGATTAATCACAGTTAAGTCACGCAATTAACTAAATAAATTAATTGTGATTAAAAAAATTAATTGCGACTAATCGAAGTTTTAATCACACTGTTAAACATTAGAATACCAATTGAAATTTTTTAAATATTTTGGATGTTTTTCTACATTTTCATATATATTGTATTCTGTGTTGTGAAATCAAAGTGTATATTACTTTTTATTAAAAATATTTGCACTGTAAAAATTATAAACTAAAGAAATAGTATTTTTCAATTCACCTCATACAAGTACTGTAGTGCAATATCTTTGTTGTGAAAGTGCAACTTATAAATGTAGATTTTTTTGGGTTACATAACTGCACTCAAAAACAAAACAATGTAAAACTTCAGAGCCTACAAGTCCACTCAGTCCTACTTCTTGTTTATCCAATCGCTCAGACAAACAAGTTTGTTTACATTTACAGGAGATAATGCTGCCCTCTTCTTATTTACAATGTCACCTGAAAGTGAGAACAGGCATTTGCATGGCACTTTTGTAGCCGGCATTGCAAGGTATTTACGTGCCAGATATGCTAAACATTCGTATGCCCCTTCATGCTTCGGCCACCATTTCAGAGGACATGCTTCTATGCTGATGACGCTTGTTTAAAAAAAAAAAGGGTTAATTAAATTTGTAACTGAATTCCTTGGGGGAGAATTATATTTCCCCTGCTCCGTTTTACCCGCATTCTGCTGTATATTTTATGTTATAGCAGTCTAGGATGATGACCCAGCACATGTTGTTCATTTTAAGAACACTTTCACTGCAGATTTCACAAAACGCAAAGAAGGTACTAATGTGAGATTTCGAAAGATAGCTACAGCTCTCGACCCAAGGTTTAAGAATCTGAAGTGCCTTCCAAAATCTGAGAGGGACGAGGTGTGGAGTATGCTTTCAGAAGTCTTAAATGAGCAACACTGTGATGCAGAAATGACAGAACCTGAACCACCAAAAAGAAAATCAACCTTCTGGTGGCATCTGACTCAAATAATGAAAATGAACATGCGTCGGTCCACACTACTTTGGATTGTTATCGAGCAGAACCCGTCATCAGCATGGATGCATGCAAATGTCTTGCGGCCCACCAGTGGATTACCCTGATGGGCCGCGGCCGAAGGTTGTCGACCCCTGTGAGTTCATGAAACTCATGGCCCTTGTTGCCATTCAAGTTAATCCTCTGATTTTCTCAGGGATCTACTTTCTGGAAATCTCTTTTGTTTTTTTAAATTATTAATATCATTAACAGTTATAATTTTCTGTCATTACCTCTAGGAAAATAGAGATTTTAATGTGAAACTTAATTGTCTCATTTTGCAATTTGTGCTATGATAGCTGAACACAACTAAAGTAGATTTAAATATTCCCCTGAGCACATGGTGAGGTATTCCAAACTAACTAATTGATGTTCTTTGTGTATAAATAGATAAATGGGTGCTATGACTGACCACCACTTGCAGTGCAGGCTTTACGTGTAACAGTCTATGTGACCAGGAAGAGCAGACATTTTATTTTTGAGTCTGGGCTGTGGGCTTTACCTAGCAATTTTATCTTTCCTCAAAGATTATTCATATGTACCAACAGCCTGAATAAAAAATAAGTTGTTCAAATTTACATGTATTTGCATAACTTTACATAATTTATTTAATAACACATTATTAAAGTGTTTGAGGCTGGTATTGAGGCTTCCATCTCCCCTCCCTTGGCATGTGTGAAGTCCCAATGGCATGGGGAGTATGTGCCAGATCTTCCCCTGCTGTACTCAAGGCAAGAATCAGTGTGCTCCAGGGAGCTGCTCTTAGCTCCTTTCCCCTGGGTGAAGCTGGATGATGCTCTTTCCTTTCATCTCTACTCTTTTTCTTTCTTATTCTTCAGCCTGGTATACAATGGGGTGAGAAAGATGAGAATAAATGACCAAGGTTAGAAAATATGGGGGAGCCTGGGTAGGAGCCTCCAACACCTCGGTTGTCTGGCAGCTGTTCTATGATCACCATTAAAACATGTTAGACATGATATGGCTCTCTCTCACTCTGTCAGGCCTCCCTCACTGTAGTGTCTGTGTACCAGCATGGAATTTTGTTGTAGCTCTTATGTCACACGCTCCCTAACATAGCACATGGACTGGGGAAGGAGGGTCAGCTATCCCTATGCCATGCTATTCCCAGCTGCTGAATCAACCCCTTGCTTTCAGTAGTTAGGCATGGGAGACAGACAGATGTAGTATCCAGCATTTACACATCCCCATTCCCTGCACTGCAGCTGCCTTGTGCCATAACAGCCCTAATGACCCTCAAATTGACTGGAAAATCAGGGTTAAATTTCTGTTAAAAAACAAACAAAAAACTCAGCAGCCAAATAGTTAAGCAGAGCACTTTCTCTATCTGTTTCACAAAGTGAAGAAAGATTTTGTATCATGTATGTGAAAAAAGGAAATCACTTTTAAATAAATAATTAGACAAATTAGGGCTTAATTATAAGATCCTTTGAAATGGCTTTTTTTCTGCCTTCGTGGAAAACTATTTTCTGAATACACACAGTTGTCCTGATTGATATAAAACAAGAGTCCACTGCACATATTTTTTGTCCTTTTTTGGGTTACTTTTTATTTAATTTTCATTCTTGGGATTCAGATGAACTTTCTGTGCATGACATTTATCATACCTACTATAAAACTAGAACTGCAAGCATTTTGACAAAAGGGATGCAGTGTCTAGTTTTTAAAACACCAAGGTCAGAGTTGACATCTTAGGGTTCAGTCCCTGGCTGTGCCATTGATTTGCTTCATGACACTGGGAAAGTCAATTAGCTTCACCGTGCCTCAGTTTCCACATCTCTAAAATGGATTTATCCACCAGTAGATATGGGTGATTGATGGGTGAAAGCTGTCATGGCTGAACATTCCTCCAAGAAGTTCCTCTGCAGATCCCCACCTTAGGAACAGCGTGTCCTGCTAAGTGAGTCTCAGACTTATTCACTGTAATTAAGCCATGCACATGCTCATGCGTCTCAGATCAAGTATTCTGGACCTGAGGTTATGAGACCCTGTCCCCTAAATGTCTATTCATCAGTTCGTGCAGCCATTGAACCAGCCTTTGCCTCCTGTGTAGGTTAGTTGACAGTTCTTGGTAATTTAAATTGTTCTTTTTTAAAAATGTTTCTTGTTGTTTAACCTCAGTCCGTTGGAGTGTGTGTGTGAAGAGGCTTGCCCCAGAAGGATAACTGATGAGAAAAAAGATGAAGCAAGAGGTATCCCATGAAAATATTTCTTGCTCAGACCAGCATACCAAATGGTTAGGCACCCTGTATGGCTTCCCACAGAGAAGAGAAACCCCAGGCATAAAGCAATCTGCCTGGAGGATCTTTTGGTGCCTGCAGGACACCTGTGGAGTGCCTGAGCACTGGTTCCAGTAAAGGCATCAGGAGCTTGCCTGAATTCAGTAACAAATCTCAAAAGCCCTCCATTCAACTTCTGGGAGACTATATTATGTATTTTACCCCCACTAGTTGGCCTGTCATTAGTATCAAGATATTCATCTTCTGCAAAGTTTAAAAAAAATATTCCTAAAACAGACTGGAAATTGGCAGAAAAGGACTAAAATGAGCCAAAGCTGCCGTTCTAGTCTACCAAACCATGTAATTATAATAGCCTCATGGTCGTTTCACTCACAGCTTGAGAGCAAAAGTGAAATGAAAACAAAATACTTATTTCTTTCATGTTAAAAATTGAGGGCCAGATTGACTGCTGCTGACAGAACACAAGCTGCAGGGCCCCTTGACAGAATGGGGGAAGCACAGCAGCAAACCCCACTCCAAGAGGGGCTCAGGGCTGGTTTGTGCAGCTTAGAAATTGGGTTGGACCAGCTGTGGAGAAGTGTGGCCAAAGCACCTGGGAGAAGAGCTGATTCAGACATTCAGATTCCACTACTGGAGCTTCTATGGAGCTCTAGCCAGAATTAAAAACTGTTCCCTTCTGTGTCCCATTTGAAAGGAAGGTAATAGGCAGTACCATTGGTTTGCCATTCCCTCGGGGGAATCCCTCACAGGAAACAGGAGTTGACAAATAGCCACCCTACAGCAATTTCAGTAGTGAACTAAACCCAGGATTTTAAAATCATTGTATGTCCCTAGTCAAAAAATAGTTTTTAATATAAAATATGTAAACCATGTGCAGTTAACTTCAGCTGCAATGTACAGGCAATAGAAGCATCTTTTTGTGCTAAAGGGGTTTAGGGAGCTAGGACATTGATGGTCTGGCAGGGAAACTTTAGTACTAACCAAGCTTGAAGAAGAAACTTAGGCTGTGGTTTGTGTTTGTGGTCTCTGCTATTTACCCTCATCTTTGACCCAAATTATGCTGTGCAGGAACATGTGCATCCCTAAATTAATTAATCTCTTCCTCTTTCTTAAGGAATTCTTCAACTAGATGCCTTTCTCTTGTCATTCCTCTCAACTTGTACATTTACTTTGAAGTGGTATATACTTTGTTTAAACTAGCACCACCCAAAAGAAAGTATATACTCTATTTTTTCACTCATTCAGACTGGAACATGTGCAGCATCGTAGAAGGTAGTGTTCTAACAATGGCACCTCATTAGTAGCAATGCAACTTCTGAAATCTTCTGTGCTACATTTAAGCAAATTCAGCATTATGAAGCAAAGCTGTGAAAGCTTCAACAGTTTCCTATGGGAGCCTGTCCCAAGACAGGCAAGATTGGTGGTGTTCCTTCCTTCTTCCTCTCTTCCTTTACTTTCTTTCTTCCAAATGTTTCTGGAACAGTGAAGATACTACAGCATTCATTATTACCCTGCACGTTAGCTGATAAACTGAAGCCAAGGGTATACCTAGCAATTAAAAATGACAAATACACTGAGCAATTAAATGTCTCCAGCTCACATTGTCCATAATCTCACAAAACAGAATTGCTATTACATAGAATATCATCATTTAATATATCATGGTGTTGCAGCTGGCTATAAATGCCTATCAGTGTGTTAATAAAAGGACTTACGAATCAGAAAAAAGACGGTCAGTTCACCACCATGAACCCTGTTGCCTGTGTCATGACATAAGTCACTCACCTTACACCCTTGAACCTACCGTCTTTTTTTGTTTGTCTGTCTCTGGTGACTGTTGAGGTGGAAGTTGACCAAATGACTTTGGATTTTCTTCTTAACATGGTCCATTTCTTTTCTCTTTTCCTTCAACTACTTTGTCTTCTTTCTATCCTGCATTTTTTCTTTTCTTTGTCGAAATCTTTAAGTGTTTTTCATTATCTGTGATGATGTTTTTCTGTAATGAAAAAGTCAAAAACATTCAGCCCAAGATTTTCAAAAATGGGTGCCTAAATTCATATCTAGACACCTAAGTAAATGATTTAACTTTCAAGAGGGCTGGACACCCAGCATCTCCCTTTCACTTATATGAAGTATCTAAAAAATAACAAAATTTACCTTTTGACTTCAAAGGTAGCTGTCGGGGGCTTAGCACTTTTAAAAATCAGGCCACCTTTTTAATTGCCTAAATATGGCCCTAGAAGTCCAATTTTAGGCACCTATTTTTGAACATCTCTGGTTGAAATCTAAGAGAAGATTCTTAACATCCTGATCAAATAAAATAAAAATGCATTCTAACATCCAAAGCTTTGAGAGAAATCACTGGTAGCGTAATGCACTTCCAAATGTCTACACAATTACGGTGCTATTAACAAGGGAACCCAAAAGGTTTGGTGGTTGATTCAGAAAAAAGTCCAAGATTAGGAAAAGAGGTCAAGGCAACCATTTTTCCTTAGTAAAAAAGCAGGGGTAGTCTTAGGCTGATCTCAACCAGCTTAATTAAGATAAAAGATGTTTTCCTTAACATAGATGCATGTTAACATCCTGGCTATGTCAAGTTTAGTTTACATGTGTTAACAAAGCCTCACCTAATCTTGACTTCTTTTGCTAATGTGGTTAAACTGTCAAAAGATTTCAGATGCTTATCAGAACTCTCCATACCCTTTAGTCTGCAAAATAGGACTGTCAATCTTACAAAATGTGGGTTTTCTCATGAGATTTTGGTCGGGCCAGACTTATTGTAAGAACAGCCTTTCATATGTTGTTTTGCCACTTATGTTTTAGGTCCCAAGCAGGATCAGGATGTGATGAGGCACTAAATGACATGCTCTTAAAAAAAAATGACCTAAAAATTTTAGCCAACTTACTTTCTGCTTGAATGCGGTTTAGACTTTGGATGAAAGCACTTATTGGTCCTTGTTTAACCAAGCTATTTTAACCATCTCATTATTTTGCTATGATAAGCTAAGTAGCTAATGTATAAGAAGAGCCAAGATAGCTTGGGCATAAAAGGTGCTGTATAATGCTGAGTTCTAGTCTGTTTTAAATGATGCATATAAAACATTCCCATTAACATACACAAAATAGGATCATTTGTCCTGGATTGAATCTATTAAAAAAATTCAGGGTCATTTTCTGTTTAGAATATTTGATCAAATAATGTCAGGAATACAAGAAATATGTGTGTTGTTTTGTTTAAAAAGACTGTGTTTCTCTTCGCAGGAAATCAGTGATAATGAAATATTAGAACTGGTACACAGTGCTCTCGGGAGGATGACGGTTATCCGGCAAATCTTCCCTCTGTCAAGAGACAACAATCAGAGATGCATGAGAAATAATCATAGAATATCTTCATTGCTCTGTGATCCACAAGAAGGCTATCTGCAGATGCTGCAGGTCAGTAAAGTGTTGGTGCGTACGAAGGTCCTTAGGAACATGACATGAGATAGTTGTGTGTGTGATTGTGAAGCTTCACAGGAAACAAAGGAAGGAAGAAGTAAAATGAATACCTTAAATCTCAGCATGCTGAAATTGAGTGGGGTAGTTCCTGACTAACCTTAATTATCTAGTTTCCTTCCTTTCCTGGGCCTGAGTGCTTTAGATCTGACATTGTCTGCATAAAGTATTAGCAGGCAGTTATATTGACTCTTAGTTGATTTGGGACATTTCATCCCATAACCTCTCTGTGTATATAAATATAGATATACAGATGATATAGTATCATGTTTTGTTGTTATGCAATTCCAATTTTGCCTAAATACTGCATTTATGCCTATTAGCCATTTCATGTGAAAGGATTAATTTGTGAGGACTGCAGAGTTAAGTTATGTATTGGGATATAGAGCCTTTCACTTCCAAGTATCTGATTCTATGTGTTCCATATCAGCAGTGACTGGACATCAGTAACATCTGATGGCTATTTGGCCTACAAGAAATGCACTACTGATATTAGTGCCATTTTGTAACAGTCTAGGCTATTGAAACCAACATCTCAAGCCCTGTTGGAAGATCTCTCTTATTGGCAAGATATCTATTCCAGATGCCAAGATTCCTCAAAATAAGGTGCAACATCAAAGCAACTTTTTAGTGAATTAAGTGAAAGTAAAAAGTGAATAGAGAATATCTGAATGAACTATATGATGAAGATCCAGGGGGACTTGTGCTCCTAAGTCACTGAGGCATTTTTAAAAATTGCATCCATAGTACTGATGAAAGATGCTGGATAGAACTGAAAACCTTTATTTTTTCACAAGGTAGGTGAAGCAAAGGCAGTTGCAGAACAAGGTGCCTCCTACACTACCCAGCCAATGTGCTAGAACACTGACTTGATGGGGTGGGGCAGGAGAATACCAATGTGATTGAAAGCGTAGTTCATAGTCCATGTTCATTCAGAACCTGATCCAAAGCCTCATGAAGTAAATGGGATTATCCTTGGCCATGTTAATACTATCCACCCAATGAGGGTACCAGCTGTAACAAGTGTCACTGATAGCAGATATTGGCCCTGTGTGGGTAATGTACTTTTTGCAACTCCAGGCACTGTATGTTTGAATACTGTGCATCATATAGTCAGATACTGTATAGAAATAGAGCTGCATTATAGTGGTGTAGTTGGCAAGTAGATTCAGACAGTATGGATTTTAAAGTAAAGATTTCTTACTGCAGTAAATCGTTTTGAAGCCTTAGAACTGAGCTTTCTATTCACGTTTACTGCATCAGTATTCCTTTTTAATTAAAAGGACCCTGTCAAGATTTTTCATAATTTTCTCAAATTCAATATTTACTCATTTTATTAACCTGAAATTTTGCAATTTTTGCAAGCTATTTCTATTTTGAAGGCACCCTGATTTCTTACTGAAGAGCCTTTCAAGTCTCAAGTGCAGGACTGCTGTCCGATTTTATTGTTTTATAAGAAAAACAATACTAATTTTTGAAAAAAGAAAATAGTATAAAAAGGCAGCCCACAACAAATTAGATGGATTTTATAAGCAAATAGTAATAATGAACGGTTGGTGAGATTTTGAGCTATATACTGGAAAACTTGAAAGTGTCCCTTTCAAATCAAATTAAAACTTTATCAAAATTCATTACTGTGAAAGAGTTTGAGAGGTGCCTCTTCCACAAACATTAACTACCCCTTATATTGTCTTACTTCTCCAAGAAAACGTGCATAACTACCAAGCATACAAATGAGAAGTTTTGTTCTGTGTTAGTAACCTCCAAGATGGGTAAATCCAGGCTGCCTGGAATCAGAACACAGGCTGCTTACTTCAGGGAATCTGAGCATATTCTAGGTTGCACCAGCAGATGACTTAATTGGGGGACAATTTTACATCATGGCAGGATTTTGAATATTATTGCCCATCTGCTTATGCACAAATCTATTTCAGAGACTAGTCTGAAGGACTCCTCTGACAGACTTCTTCTGAGTTATCATGTGTCAAGACAGTAATATGTTTGCTAGCGTGCATAACCTAGCTCCATAATTCTAAACTGTATTGACAATAAAGCTACAGGTGTCTGTTAAGTAGTCTCCTGACTCCTTGAAAAATTGGTCTCTCGGGTGTGAAAACAGCTACAGTACTCAGCATTTCTAGAGATGAGCAATCTGTGAGCATACAGGATGCCCAGAAATCCAGTTATAGATTTTAGATAGTAAATTAGCCCAGTGTGGTCCTTGGTAACATACAAGATGTTTCTGAGATCTTATTTGCATGCAGACCAAGCTAATTCTGCATAAATCACCCAAATTAATGAATCACATGAGGGATGATCATCTTTAAGGAGGGAGAAAGCCTGGCCACTAATTAGAGGGGTGGGAGGTTATTCACTGAAAAAATGCAGTTTCGTCAACCCAAAACTATTTGTGAATTTGACACAAATTTGCTGAATAGTTTCAGCCAAAAATTCTTTTGAGGACTTAAGTGCCATTCACAAAATGGAGGCAGTGAAGGAAGAGGTGATGGTGGAACAAAGTGGAACAGCTTCAACAGTGGAAATTGAGAAAGACCAACACCAGAATATTCCATAGTGCAGTGGTTAGCGCACACTTCTGCAGCATGGGAGATGCAATTTCAAATCCCTGCTCCTTGTCAGGCAAAGGGAGAAATTGAATCTGGATCTCCCACATCCCCAGGTGAGTGCCCTTAACCACTGGGCTACAAAGTGATAAGGTGAACATCACCACCTCTTCTTCCTCCTGATTTTTATGAATCTAGCCCTTCATTTCCTTTGCTTTTATTTGAAAAAGTGCTCCAAAATGATACATTTTGTTCAACCTGAAATAAAATTTTGGTCAGCTTCTTTGATTAATTAATTTTTGGGAGGCATTTTCAATTGCGGTTTGGGTTTTTTCTTTTCAGTTTTTGGAACTGACAGCAAACTGAAAAATCAACCCAGTCCTACCTCATTTTGGTGAAAATGCAAAGGCTTGTATCAAATTTAAAAGGGAAATGATCCCAGGGATGATAGTCTCTTCAATTAACAAAATTTCCAAGGCAGTATTATCCTGCCTTCCAACGTGTGTCATACCCCGCCTGAGAAAACATCCCTTCAAATGAAACCGTAATTAAATCTCCATGTCCATTCAATCTTTCATCCTCTGCTCAAAAGATCAATAGGGGAGCCAAGTGTTGTGGTGTTTCTTGTGCTATGGACGGTTAGCTACTAGGAAGTTAACTCAGAAACCACCAGGGTTTGGTTTTTTTCATGACCACTGGAGAGTTTCCAAAGAGTAAATTGTGAGATCGGGATAAAATGCTCTGTGCCCCATTATCAATCCCTGAAAACATCCAAATCCCTGTATATTTTACATTACTATTACACTTACACAGATTTTGATCATGGAATTTTTTATCCAGCTTTAGTTTACTTATCGTATAACTCTAGTTCTATCAGGTACTTTGAAGAAACACGCATCATAGCACACCTTGTGGAGACGCATCTAGTAATCATTTCATAAATATGAATAACACATTGTTAATGGTCCCTTAATTTCAAGTATTCTACATTTCCTATTTTCTTTTTTGGGTAGGAAATAGTTTTAGTATCTTGTGTTACGCCAGACCCACTTGTATTATTTTGTATTACAAAACATTCCCTGTCAAGTTTTGTTACCAGCCATGGCTGGTTTTTTATTTTCTTTTAATGACTTTGTAAAAGGAAACTGATATCTGCCAGCTTCTAAATTTATTTAACACACACACACACATATATATAACGTGAATATAACATTTAAAACAACCTAATGAAGAAAAAACATTTGGGTCATGGCTTATTAACTTTGTCTTGGCTAAATTAATGAAAATCCTTTTGGAGCATTTCAGTTATTAGTATTTTTAGTACTACCTCCTAGGAAGTTGTTTTTTAGGAGGTGATCATCCTGGCTTGGAGTCTGATGAGCCATGAAAGATCAGACCATTCTGCAAACTCATGCAAAAACTCATTTATTCAGAACCTTTTATGGAAGTCCTGTTTTACTCTGTCAGCATGCTTGGCAACATTTTGCTCATGGTCTTATTCCTAGCCAAGAAACATTACTTTAATAAACTCCATTGTATTTCTGTTTAGAATGGAGAAAGTCCTTTCTAAAATTGCCAGTCTTGGAGGCTTCATTTGACATTAGAGGGAGGACAGCATTAGTCCAGAAATCATTTTCTGTCTATATGCGTTTCTCATTCTTATTTCTTGGTGACCTGTGTTAACACTGTCAGCCAGCATCCTGTACCCCTTTTAAGCATCAGCCATATCTAGCCTGTCTGTCTTCTTTGTCTCTGACTCTCATCTGGAAAGATAATACTTAACCACCTTTGTGAAGTGCTTGGATATTTATGAATGAAAAGTGGTATTTACATGCCAAATATTCTTGTTAGTCTAACGTATTCCCAATATATCCACCTCCCTGGTACTTTTATGCAACAAGCTTGAACTATATTACATATTGTTTTAGATTCTGAGTTTGGAAATACTTTGTCTAGTTCCTCCTCCCAACCTCTTCCTTTTGCTTTACATGAGGTTTGAAAATGTCTCTTTGCCCTTGATTTGTGATTCAGATAATTTTCTCTGTTATGATTCCATTTTTATTTTATTTGTTGTTGATCACATTTATTATTTATACAGCTGATAACTTAGTTCAACCTTTCTGAGGCCCTGTTTGGATTCAAGCGTGTTATAAAGGCCTGGGGCATCTAACATTACTTGACTTGACTCTAAATATACAGCAAGATTAAAACTAATGGGACTCAATACAGCAATGGCAGAATAGTACGGTTATTCCTTAGTGTCATCAGAGTCCCACTTCTTTACTTTAGCAATGTTCCAGACGTTGTTTGGATGTTTTTGGAGAGGATATGTCAGAAGGCGTAGGAGGGCAGGTTCTTCAAACAACTGCTTGCCTCTCCATGTGTAAGGGTAACTTTGTCCTTCACAAACCTGACCGTTGAACATGTTACCAGGCATCAGTTAATGGGCTGCTCCTTCAGCATTCACACTTTGCTTACACGTTGTATTCTTTTTAGGAGTTACTGTGAGGGAACTGCTGTAATTGGACCTTGCAGACCGGTTTAACCTGTGAAATATAATTCGCAGTGTCCCATTTGCTCTTGAAGGGCCCAATCCTTCAAGCATTCATATGAGTCACTTCACTAGGCAGAGGAGTCCCATTGTTGTCAGTTGAGCTATTCATCACATTATTAAGCACTACAGCTGATAGTAAATGTTTGCAGAATTAAAGCATTAATTTACCGTACCAGAGACCTCTATGAAAATGTACATTAAGTTACAAACACACATTTCACATGTCTTCTCACAAAGACTTTATGTACAGGCTTTGGGCCAGACCCTTGGCCTAGTGAGGCTACTTTGCAGCACTTGGAGGGTGAAAAGCGGTCTTAAATTGGCCTCAGTGGCCAGCTTGGGATTCCCTCAATAGCTTTACTTTCCTCCTATCACAGCTATCAGCTTAGCTAGGGGCTTGTTAGGGGAGAAGGGGCATGACTTGAATGCACTGCACTCCGGCAACACCCCAGATGCCACAATGGCCCATTGTGGGATTTTGCCGGCAGCTGTGAGTTAGAGCAGCCTGGAAGCCAGATGCTGAAGATCAGAGGAACTCAAAGATAATATAAAGCCATCATTGCCTCTCCACTCAGTCCAGCTCATCTGGACCAAAAGAGGCCATGGACCTTTGTCACAATTTTTAATATTTTTGTTTTACTTTGTTCTTTGTTTAGTACTTCATTAAAAGACTGAGAGCACTTGCTAGTAGCAAACATAGTGCAGGCAGATGCCACCACCCAAGCCCTTCCTGTCAACACAATTCAAATCTAAACTATAGCTCATGTTTATATACAACACAATGTAAAACACCAATGTTTCCCCCCTCCTCTGATCTGCTATTTCAGTATTATTTCTCCTCTCCTCTCCATCCCTCAGCTCTACCAATACACTTTAGTTCTGATTTCCAAACATCCTCTACTAGATTGACTCCTTCTCTGATCAGTGTGTGTTAATCATGCCAGATTCTTGAAACATTTAGTGACACACGCGGTAGTCCCCTAGGGATGAGATTTACATTTAAAATGTAGTTTAATTTGTGCCCCTGTGGCTACAGTTCAACTTTTGTTATAGACAGATGTTTGGTCTGCAAAAGAAATAACTATAAATGGTTGAAGAACACTTGATATTAGACAGATATAAACCATAAGGAGGGAGAAGAATTCTTTCAGCGGTATAGCTGAGTGTAAGGTATGAAAGAAGGTATGTAAATGAATATAGAAACTGTATATCAGTAAAAATGCCCTGACCATGAGATCTATTAAATTGTGGAATCATCTCCCAAAGGAATTGCTGGAAGCACCCATCATTTGTGATGTGTAAAACCTGAATGGCCAAAAACCTAGATAACAGTGTAAAAAAAAAAATCCTACACTGTCAGGGGGGTTGACTGGTTACCCTAATAAGGGTCTGTTTGCTATGGTTCTATGATATTTTTATATTTTCTTTCATTTAACTCATAATAAATAGCTGTTTGAAACTGACATTTGAGTCTTTAATGGAAGTTTTTCTTCTTACACGGCATGCAACTGCAGCTCTTATTTTATTGTAGGGTTTCTCATGAGTGTCAGGATGCTGGCTGTGATTTTGTTCTCCAAGAGCAATGAAGCATTTATTTAAAACACATGCACGCACAACGTATCAGCTGGGCTTGAAAACTGATCTAAGAAAATAAAATAGGTAGGTCAGATTGTCAGTTTCCCAACCTTGACAGCATCCCTCTAAGCATACTACTGTACATTAAGTAACACATCAGTCATCACCTCTCCTCTTTTTGAAGAGCACAGATAGATGCCGCCTTGCTTTAGAGTCACACACATGCAACATCACTTTTGGCACAACCTGGGCTTTGGGGATAGATAAACAACTTCAGAGAATAGTGGTGTGCACAAAAACAACTGTATTACTCATTAGGCGGTGCATGTTTCTGTCACTGGCAGGGTTCTGTGTGTTCCAATTTGCCCTCCATCTCTGTCTGTCTCCATCTTTGGAGCTGACTGCTGGGACACTCCCAGGGTGAATTTGGCAGCTGCAGATCTCTGATGCCAAGCTTGGGAATGAATTTTTGAAGCAGTGGCATGTGGGTGTCAGCTTGTCTTCCAGTTGGTCTCTTCATTGGCCTCTTCTCTGGCTGGACTTCTGGCTTTGCTGGCAGCTCTGAACCTGCCCATGGGTCTGAAGCAGGGTCAGTCTTCTACTGTGCAACATTGTATTTCTGGGTAGCAAGTTCCCTTTGATTAATGCTTGGAAGGAAACTAAAGGTTATCCATATAGAACTTTAAAAATAGTAAATCTGGATGAATCTTAGTCTCTCTGTAAAAAGGATGTTTTACCTTTACTGCATTATGGAAATATCCCTGTTCTGATTCCATATTTCTGCTTCCTGCCTATTTGTGTATAAAGTTTGTTACTTGGTACAAGAGAAGGGTTCCCTGTGTATTCCACCTGAAGCTAACAGAAGCTTCTGTTCATGTGGACAAACATGTTTTAAAAGAAGCAAGATCCCAAATGACTTACAGAATGCATATGTGTATGGTGGACTTAAAAAAATTTCAGGTGCAAAATGTACATTTCAAAACACAATATTTAGATAAGTTTTCATTCATGAACTGATAAGTCCTTAGTTCAGAATTTCATGCTTTCCAACTAACAGTTCATGGCATTATTGCTTTCAGATTCCACAGCAATGGGTGTGGTATAGATAATGTAGATAGGCCCCCAAAATGCATTTCATTAAGTCTTTGGATTTTATTAGGCATTTGTGGTATCCTCAATTTGTGGCGGTCTTAGCAGACAAGTGAAAGAGGAACTAAAATTTGATTTTTTTCCCCCCGAGATAAGAAAAGTGAAACACTTTTTTTGTTTTCCTCTGGAAATGTTCATGATATGAAAGGGAGTTTCTGCAGACAGAAGAATGCCCTACCCCCATCCCGAATAGATAAAGAGGAAAAATTAGCAGTGTTGCAGAGCTCAGAAAGCCCAAAGGAAACAAGCCTATCATCTTGTTTTCATCTCAGTGTTACTTTTCTTCCGATCCTGCATGCTACTCTAATGCTAATTTCTTAATTTCCTATTTCCTCATGCCTGAGACTGCAGGAGTAGAGCCATGGGGTATTACTGATTGTTCAGGTAGCTACATGAATTGCCTTTTACGGTACATTTCTGTATCCAGTGGGTTTTGATAGTTAGCTGCAAATTGAAATTTGTGTGGACACTTGAGGTAACAAGTGTAAACAAGCTTGGTCTGGTGGCCTGTCTTCCTCTTCACAGCATCATCTTCCTGGAGTTTGCAGCAAACGTGTGATGTTGCAAATACAATCTATCACATTTGTAGGGGATGGTAGGGAAATAATTTTGCTTCTAAGATACAGTGGCTGATGGTGCCATTGAAGGGGATTTAAATTGGCAGTAATACGAAATTACGAATGCCTTGCTTAGATGAAGCAGAAAAGGCCTGTGGGATTCTTGCTGCATGAAAAGGACTGTGATAAAGAAAACAATGGAAATTATATGAGTGAATATGGATAGGTGAGCCAAGACCTGTAATGCTCTTTTGAGTTCCCTTTTTCCATAGGAAAGTACCTATTTAGATATGACTTCAGGCTAAAGGGTGTATATGATTTGGAAAAGAGGATAAAAAGGTTCTTAGTCTTTTGCATAAAAGCAGCATTAAAAAGAATAGGCTAAGAATTTATTTGTGATAAGCAGTAATGGAAAACAACATGGTTGCTTCTGGAAACATTGTTAGGCAACGTATACAGAAAACAGGGACTTTTTTTCATAAAACAATCAGATTTTGGAATTCTTTACATTTTACAGCTCACTGGAACTAATAACAGAACAAACCATATTAAGATTCCAGAAAGCTAGCCAGAATAGGTATATAGAGGATTAGATGTGCACTATAAATAATTCTAGCTAATACATCACCAGTGATAAAATTTCTGCAACTTTGTTAAAAATATTGTTGACAGTGAGAATAAGAATAGAATTCAGCTTCCTGTTCCACAGATATGGGCTCTGCAGTACTAATAGAAGTAATATGTAGTATAATATATATGTTTTTGTCACTTAAGTAAGCACATAAGAGTGTGACTAAACGAAAGGAGCAGATCTGCTGGTGAAAGGCACCATATTTACATAGTAACATTTCAGAGTAGACTCATGCTGTAAGAGAAATGGAGGACCAGCATTCCAGTGGTTCCTTTTAAAGGACAAGACATGCATGATGATAACCTTTCCATTCCATGCTACAACAGTTCTTCAATATTAACAAAGATCCTCAGAGTAGTGACAGAAAGAAACGGACAGCATACCATCACCTTCACTTTTTTGGATATTTCTTTTACTGACACATAACTACCGCAATTGCTTCAAAGTAGGAATGAAGCATAGCACTCTGACATCAATCTGCCTTGACAATGTGGTTGTGGTTCTGTGGGTCAAACTGAAAAGGACGGACCAGCTTGGTAACCAAGTAATCAGTGTTCTGCACTTCAATGTAGGCGATCTGGGTTTGATTCCGGGTTGCACAGTCTGGATTAATCAGAGTTGGAAGTCCTACAGAGACAGTATACTTAGCTCCTGGGCAGAAAGGGATACTTGGTAGCACTCAGGACTTGTCTTCACGTACAGCGCTACAGCTTTAGTGCTTCAGGGTTGTCTACACTACGAAATTAGGTTGATTTTATAGAAGTCGATTTTTAGAAATCGATTTTATACGGTCGATTGTGTATGCCCCCACTAAGCGCATTAAGTTGGCGGAGTGCATCCTCACTACCATGGCTAGCATCGACTCATGGAGCAGTGAACTATGGGAAGCTATCCCACAGTTCCTGCAGTCTCCTCTGCCCATTGGAATTATGGGTTAAGCTTCCAATGCCTGATGGGGCAAAAACATTGTCGCAGGTGGTTTTGGGTACATGTCGTCACTCTCCCCTCCCTCTCTCCCTCCCTCTGTGAAAGCAACTGCAGACAATCATTTCATGCCTTTTTGCCTGGGTTACCCATGCAGATGCCATAGCATGGCAAGTATGGAGCCCACTCAGCTCACCGCCGCTCTTGCGAGCATTGTAAACACCTCGCACATTATACTGCAGTATGTGCAGAACCTGGCTAAGAGACGGCAGCATGAGGGCGATTGTGATGAGGACATGGACACAGACGTTCCTGAAAGCACAGGCTATGGCAATTGGGACATCATGGCGGCAGTGGGGCTGGTTGATACAGTGGAACGCCGATTCTGGGCCCAGCAAACAAGCACAGACTGGTGAGACCGCATAGTGTTGCAGGTATGGGATGATTCCCAGTGGCTGCGAAACTTTCGCATGCGTAAGGCCACTTTCCTGGAACTCTGTGAGTTGCTTTCCCCCGCCCTGAAGCGCAGGAATACCAAGATGAGAGCTGCCCTGACTGTTGAGAAGTGAGTGGCGATAGCACTGTGGAAGCTTGCAACGCCTGACTGCTACTGGTCAGTCGGGAATCAATTTGGAGTGGGCAAATCTACTGTGAAGACTGCTGTGATTCAAATAGCCAATGCAATCATTGACGTTCTGCTATCAAGGGTAGTGACTCTGGGAAATGTACAGGTCATAGTGGATGGCTTTGCTGCACTGGGTTTCCCTAACTGTGGTGGGGTGGTAGACAGAATGCATATCCCTATCTTGGTACCAGACCACCTTGCCAACCAGTACATAAACCACAAGGGGTACTTCTCAATGGTGCTGCAAGCACTGGTGAATCACAAGGGACGTTTCACTGACATCAACGTGGGATGGCTGGGAAAGGTGCATGACGCTCGCATCTTTAGGCTGTTTGAGCAGCTGCAAGAAGGGATTTACTTCCCAGACCAGAAAATTACTGTTGGGGATGTTGAAATGCCAATAGTTATCCTTGGAGACCCAGCCTACCCCTTGCTCTCATGGCTCATGAACCCATACACAGGCAGCCTGGACAGTAGTAAGGAGCAGTTCAACTATAGGCTGAGCAAGTGCAGAATGGTGGTAGAATGTGCCTTTGGACGTTTAAAAGCTCGCTGGCGCTGTTTGTTGACTAGGTTAGACCTCAGCGTAACCAATATTCCCATTGTTATTACTGCTTGCTGTGTGCTCCATAATATCTGTGAGAATAAGGAGGAGACGTTTATGGGGAGGTTGAGGCAAATCACCTGGCTGCCAATTTTGAACAGCCAGACACCAGGGCAATTAGAAGAGCATAGGTAGGTCTGCTGCGCATCAGAGAGACTTTGAAAACCTCCCCCCTTCAATCACAGCTGGCAAAGGAAATAAAGTCACTATTGTTTTGAAACCATGCATTCTTTCTTTATTAATTAAAAAAAAGGGGAGATAACTGATAAGGTATCCCGGGTAGGGTAGGGTGGGGTGGGGGAGAATCGGAGGAGGGAAGGACAAGGCCACATTGCTTATTGTAGCCACACTACAAATCAAAACTGTTTGAATGATAGCCTTCTGTTGCTTGGGCCATCCTCTGAAGTGCAGTGGCTGGGTGCCCGGAGCCTCCCCCTCACCCCCACCCCGCATTCTTGGGCGTCTGGGTGAGGAGGATATGGAACTTGGGGAGGAGGGCAGGCGGTTGTACAGTGGATGCAGTGGCGTCTGTGCTCTTGTTGGCTTTCCCGCAGCTGCACCAGATGCCTGAGCATGTCCGTTTGCTCCCCCATTAGCCTCAGCATTGCATCCTGCCTCTTCTCATCGCGGTCACTTAATACTTTCTTGGACTCTGCCACTGAATGCCTCCATGCATTCAGCCATGCCCTATCAGTGCGGGAGGACTGCATGAGCTCGGAAAATATGTCATTGCGAGTGCGTTTTTTTCGCCTTCTAATCTGCAATAACCTCAGGGATGGAGATGATAGGGGGAGCATAGAAACATTTGCACCTGTCGGGGGCTAAAAAGGGAGAGTAAAATTTAAGATGATACATTTCTGAGAACAAAAGGGAGACTCTTTCACAGTGAATCAAGCAATTCACAGCAGACAGCACATGTGTTTTAGGTACAAGGTTGCATTTTGCCTTTTATATTGAGCGCCTGCCGGTATGGTGACACATCACACATGGCTGGGCAACAGAATTTGGTTTCGAGGCAGCCATGGTAAGCTAAAGGGTACGAGGGTTTCGCTTCTAACGCCTTGATAACATGGGAATATTTTCAAACTGCAGCACCCTCCTTTCCCATAGCAAGTAATGCCGGTTGGGTTTGCCATTTAAAAGGAGGGGCTATGGTTTTCAGGTGGATGTTCAGCACACATCTCCCCCCATCCCTCCATGTGGCTATTTGGGATGATCCCTTTTAGCCAAGCGCAAACAGCCCAGCATGAACGGGGTCCTTTTACTGTTCCTTTACAAAAATTCCCCTATTTCAACCAGGTGACCATGAATGATATCACTCTCCTGAGGCTAACACAGAAATATATAGACTGAATGTTGCTTGAATGCGACAAAACCCAGGACCATTCGCTGCCATGCTTTGTGCTGCAATGATTTCCAACTACTTGCTTCTGGCTTGGGTGGTAAAGTGTCCTACCGTGGAGGATGAAATAAGGCAGACCTCCCCAGAAACCTTCTGCAAAGGCTTTCAGAGTACCTCCAGGAGAGCTTCATGGAGATGTCCCTGGAGGATTCCCGCTCCATCCCCAGACATGTTAACACACTTTTCCAGTAGCTGTACTGGCCACGAATGCAGGGCTGGCTCCAGCATTTCTGCCGCCCCGAGCAAAAAAAAAAACCATGATTGCAATCGCGATTGGCGGCGGCAATTGGAAAAAAAAAAAAAAGCCGCGATCGGCGGCGGCAGTTCAGTGGCAGGTCCTTCGCTCCTAGAGGGAGTGAGGGACCTGCCGCCCCCGAATTGCCGCAGGTGCCGCCCCTCTCCCTTGGCCGCCCCAAGCACCTGCTTGTTAAGCAGGTTGGGCAACGAATGCATCCCAAGTCTCCAGGGCAAATCAAACAATAAACACTATTGCTTTTAAAACCTGTACTGTAGTTACAAATGCACACTCACCAGAGGGGCCTTCTCTGCCTTCAGGGTCGGGGATCCCGCCTTGGGGAGGGTATTGGCTCCAAGGTGATGAAAAGGTCCTGGCTGCCAGGGAGAATGGATTCACCACTTACCTGCTGCACATTCTCCTCCTCCTCCTCATCCACAAAATCCTCCTCCGTGTTGCGTGAGACTCCCCCCTTGCAGGTGTCCACGGACAGTGGTGGGGTAGTGGTAGCATCCCCCCTAGAATACCATGCAGCTGATCATAGAAGCAGCATGTATGGGGCTCTGACCCAGAATGGCCATTTGCCTCCTTTGTCTTTTGGTAGGCTTGCCTGAGCTTCTTGACTTTCACGCAACACTGCTGTGTGTCCCTGTTGTAGCCTCTGTCCATCATGCCCTGTGTGATTTTGGCATATATATTAGCATTTATTCTTTTTGATCGGAGTTCTGCCTCCACAGATTCTTCTCCCCATACAGCAATCAGATCCAGTGTCTCCCATTCGCTCCATCCGGGAGCTCGTTTGTGATTCTGGGGGGACTGCATGGTCACCTGTGCTGCTGAGCTCGCCACGCTGACTGAACAGGAAATGAAATTCAAAAGTTCCCAGGGCTTTTCCTGTGTATGTGGCTAGTGCATCGGAGTTGAAAGTACTGTCCAGAGCAGTCACATTGGAGGACTATAGGATAGCTCCCGGAGGCCAATAACGTCGATTTGCGTCCGCCCTACCCCAAATTTGACCCAGCAAGGTAGATTTTAGCGCTATTCCCTCGCCAGGGAGGAGTACAGAAATCGATTTTAAGAGCCCTTTAGGTCGACGGAACGCATTCATTGTAAAATCGACCTAACGCGGCTAAATTCGACCTATCCCTGTAGTGTAAACCAGGGCTCACTGAAGACGTTACTATGCCGATGGAAGTGCTTCTCTTGTCGGTGTAGTTAATGCACCTCCACAAGAGGCAATAGCTCTGTTGACTGGAGAGGCTCTCCCATCGACATAGCACTGCCTACACCAGGGGTTACATCAGTATAACTACATTGCTCAAGGGTGTAGATTTTTCAAACCCCTGAGTGACATATTTATGCTGACATAAGTCTGTAGTGTAGACATGGCCTTAGTAATAATTGCTAATTTAGACATAGCATTGTCAGACTCCAAATAGAGTCTTGACCATAGAGATTAGGGGTGTGCATGGCACATGAGGGATATAAAATTACACATCTGTAATTGTTATTGTTTAATGTTTGTATTTTGGTAGCCCCCAGAGGATAGGGCCCTGTTGTGCTGGCCACTGTACAAACATGTAACCAAGAGATGGTTACAATTCAATTGAAATGAAATACAACAGCTGGATAGATGGGAGGAGTGAGGGTGGGGAAAGGAGCACAAGTTAAAGTGGGGAAATGGGAGAGAGATGATCCAAAAGACAACACAAGGTGGCATTTCTATGGACAGGGCTGTAATTCAGAATCTTATGCAGAGGAAGATACACATTTCTTTCAAGTGGAAGGTGTCTAGTAGGAAGGATCTTCAAAATAAAAATTCTCTGAAGTGCATAGAACATTATACATAAGTTTGAATTCTTCCGAAATAGTACAATACATAGAGAAGGAATACAGTGAACATAGAAGATGTGACAGATACAGTATGAATTCTACCCTCAAGCTCTTAACTAGAACTAGAAAAACAATTTTTGAGAACGAGGCAGTGATTTTCCACAGCTGGAGCAGAACCGTACAGAACTGAGGAAATACAGTACATTTCCACTCTGTGGCTGTTCCAAGGAGACTTTAAAATGAGTTGTCAGGTACAACGTGTGGGTGTAAAATGAACTTCAATGGAGAACTTAGAGGATCTCTCTCACTTTGGCATGTAAGAAATTGCACTTTTCCTTATGCGTGGGAAATCTATTTATAAATGAGCAGTACTTTTTTTGTGGAAACCAGTTCAAAACAGAAGAGGAAGACCATCCTGTTGAATAACAGGACTCGCTTAGTTTCCAAACAGTTTACAAATAAAATAACCATCTACAGTATAAGGAGATACACAGCTGAGCAGAAGCAGCAGATACTTAACCAAACCAAAGGCAGTGTCACTGGGACCATTCTCATTAACTCTTTAAACATTTGCTATTGAAGAAAAAAAAAGAAGAAATCTGGCAAGGGGCTATTTTTTGTAAGCTATTTCAAGGAGCATGATAATCAGACAGTAGTAGAAGGGTAAAATAATGAACATGAACTATGTGTAGCTATTGGGGAAGGGAAAGATTTTATTTAGTGATAGTGTAAAATGGAAGAGCTTTTTACCTAAGAAAGTATCTCTCACGTGCTGTATGTTTTCAACATTAAAATCCCTTTTCATGATTAATCAGCCCTACTCTTCACTCTATAAATGGGCATCCCTCTTTTTGCATTTTTCTTTTCCTTACCACCTAAGAGATGTCTTTTTTAAAATGTATGGATAGGCCTTTTTGGTAGTGTTCAGCTTTATGCCTGTTTAATTCACATTTGATTTAGTCCTGGATTTTGTGGAAATATTAGTTCATTATGAAAATACCATGTTGTCTGCAGTGATAGAATATGTTAATTAAATATACGGCTAATTAAGATTAACATTTATATAGAGATATGTACTTCATAGGAATTAGAGAAGGCAATAACATCTATTGGCATATCAGAAGTATATCCACTTTTTAGGGAGTATCTGCTTATATTTTAACATTTTTATTTTAAATTATTTTGTTTAGTGTTATTCTGGCTGTGGCAAAATAGCTCTATCAAATAGGAAGGTTTTCAGCCCTCTTCAAGCTGATCTGATTCTGTATTGTTTCATCTCTTCAGGGGCCTCCTATATTAGAGAACCTGATCCATTTATTGCTTTGAAGATCATAGAATCGTAGGACTGGAAGGGACCTCAAGAGATACAGATGTGGTCTTCTCATCTCAAAAAAAGATATACTGGCATTAGAAAAGGTTCAGAGGCAGGCAACTAAAATGATTAGGGGTTTGGAACGGGTCCCATATGAGGAGAGATTAAAGAGATTAGGACTTTTCATTTTGGAAAAGAGGAGACTAAGGGCGGATATGATAGAGGTATATAAAATCATGAGTGGTGTGTAGAAACTGAATAAGGAAAAGTTATTTACTTGTTCCCATAATATAAGAAGTAGGGGGCCATCAAATGAAATTAATTGGCAGCAGGTTTAAAACAAATAAAAGGAAGTTCTTCTTCACACAGCTCACAGTTAACCTGTGGAACTCCTTGCCTGAGGAGGTTGTGAAGGCTAGGACTATAACAGGGTTTAAAAGAGAACTGGATAAATTCATGGAGGTTAAGTCCATTAATGGCTATTAGCCAGGATGGGTAAGGAATGGTGTCCCTTGCATCTGTTTGTCAAAGGGTGGAGATGGATGGCAGGAGAGAGATCACTTGATCATTACCTGTTAGGTTCACTCCCTCTGGGGCACCTGGCATTGGCCACTATTGGTAGCCAGGATAGTGAGCTGGATGGACCTTTGGTCTGACCCAGTATGGCCATACTTAAGTTCTTATGAGGTCTTCTACTTCTGTTTCCTGCACTCAAGGCAGGGCTAAGTATTATCTAGACCACGGGTGGGCAAACTTTTTGGCCTGAGGGCCACATCAGGGTTCCAAAACTGTATGGAGGGCCGGGTAGGGAAGGCTGTGCCTCCCCAAACCCTAACCCTATCCGCCTCGTCCTACTTCCCGCCCCCTGACTGCCCCCCTCAGAACCTCCAACCCATCCAACTCCCCCCTGCTTCTTGTCTCCTGACCACCCCCTCCTGGGATCTCCTGCCCCTAACCACCCCCTTGGAACCCCACCCCTTATCCAACCCCCCCTGCTCCCGGACTGCCCCGACCCCTATCAACACCCCTGCCCCCTGGCAGTCCCCCTGGAGCCCCACCCCCTATCCAATCCCCCCCAAAGTCCCTTTCAGAGTGCGGCCCTGTGAACATGGGCGGAGGACTCAGGAGGAGCAGGGGCAGCCGTGCAGCTGAAGAGAAGCTGTGGTTTCACCTTCAAAGCGCCGCTTCTCTCCGGCCGGCTGCGCGGCTGCCCGGTGCTCCTCTTGAGTCCTCCAGCCGCGTTCACCGTGCTCATAGTGGCCTGAACTTTGGAGGAAGTGAGCAGCTGCATGGTGTGCATTTCACTGTTTCCATGTTTCCGATACAGTGAATTACAGAAATTAAATCTGGAGGTGATAAATGCGTGGATCTTGTGGCCAGGTCTTTATCCAGCAGAAAGGGGTGATATTTCTTAATGAGCTGCAGGGGAAAGACACTTTTCATTGCTGATGCTACCTGATCATCCCAGCTCAGCGAGGAATCAAACAAGATCACTGAGGCTTTGCACAATTTTGACGAATGGGGGCTGTATACTTTCAGTGGAAGACATGGCACAGTATCTAGCTATTTTTTCAACCTGTATCACTTCAGTCTTGCCTGGGTTGAATTTGAGCCAGCTGCTGTACATCAAGAAGGTGTATGCTGTATGTCTTGTAGTCATTATGACATCTTAGTAGTGGTAATGGTTATATCGGTGGAGAATGATGTACTCATTTGGCTATTATCAGCATATGATTGGTAGTGGAACCACTGTCATCTCACTGTCTCTTCAAATACTCTCATATAAAAAAGGAAGGATATTAAGGACCCTGCGGGACCCTGCAAGCTTCCTCTTCAGGAAAGAGGACCAGGAGCAGTTACCCATCACCACTCTCAGAGTTATGCTAGAGAGAAATGATTGGAGTCATAGTAATGCTGCTCTATCTACTCCATTTATGCCTGGTAGGTTTATTAACAGTACCTTGTGCTCTACTGCATAAAAAGCTGCAGAGAGGTCTGGTAGAGTGAGCATAGAAGATGACAGGGTAATTCCATTCACTCCTTGGTCTCCCTGCTAAAATGACTGGCAAGGTACCAATGAGTGACTATTTTACTGATGCGGCTATAATCACTACCAACCTAGGTTTCAGAGTAGCAGCCTTGTTAGTCTGTATCTGCAAAAAGAACAGGAGTACTTGTGGCACCTTAGAGACTAACAAATTTATTTGAGCATAAGCTTTCATGGGCTACATCCGATGAAGTAGTCTCTAAGGCGCCACAAGTACTCCTGTTCTTTTTACCAACCTAGTGTATTTGAACTGGTGCACTTTAAGTGAAAAGCTCCATATTAATCTTTACAAGTCCTCCTGTGTTTTATTTTTAAAGGTTTTTTTCTTTTGAGGAGATCTTCAAGACTACAATCTCTGTTTTACTCTTTTCATTGTTTGCAGGTTTCTAACCTCTATCTATATGACAGCGTGCTCATGTTGGCCAATGCCTTCCATAGAAAGCTGGAGGACAGGAAATGGCACAGCATGGCAAGCTTGAACTGCATGAGGAAATCCACCAAACCTTGGAATGGAGGTCGATCCATGTTGGAGACTATTAAGAAGGTAAGAGTGGACAAGGTTGGAAGCCCAATGTGCAATAAAAACTACAAAGGAACCAAAGTGCTCTGATTTTTCTTTCAGATGATCTTCTCAGAAATGATTTAACCTTGATTTTAAGTTGTTATTAATGAAACTGTGTGGTCATGAAGGTGTGTCCTCTACAACTGGTGATGTCATGGCTATGTTTTGTATAAGTCACATAATGATGAGTAGTCATATAGCTTTATGCATTTCACCAAATAGATGAAACCTTAAGTAGTTGTCAGAGTCGACCAGAGTAGACATTCCTTAGCAAAGCTGCTAACATGGTTGGCTCTTAGGAAACAAGAGGAAAAATGGTGCATTGTATAATCTAATATCTTGATTCTGATTTCACACTACTGTAAATCTGGAGTAACTCCTGAGTCCAATTCATATGCACTCTTTCTCACTGTGCCCCAGACACACACCACTTTCTGACAGAATGTTCATTGAAACATCATGTGTTGGTTAAATTTCATTTTGGTGAAAATGTTCCAACCAACTCTAATGACACCACTGTTTCATTGAGAATTTAAAGCAAGGTTAAATAATTTTTTAGTTACGCCACTGTTAAACTGGCATGAGCTTTGTTCACTGAAGTTTTAATAACATTGAAAATACATTGTTGTCAGCCTGACTCGGTAGCTCTATTTTTTCTGGGCCAGAAAGTGGTGGCTTTGTGTTGCACACCAGAATCTAGGCAAACTCAATCATGTTATAAGTGTTATAGTTTCAGATTCAGCTAAGGTTCTGTCTGCTTTTTACTGGTGGCTGTCCTTGTATAAGTTAAAGATCCCAAGGCATGTTTCAAAACGAGCGGTAGATGTGTCTTGGCTAACAGTCTCTTTTTCAGTAAGGTAGTATATTTTGTCTAAGGCTATGTGTGAGCTATTGCAGAGCATATCAAGCCTGCCACAGTAATTTAATTGCAAGCATTTGCAAGGCATGTTAGGATACCTGGAGCATGAAAGGTGCTTTATAAAAATTGTATTCTAATATCTTTAACATTGTTTCCTTAGGGCCATATAACTGGGCTCACTGGCGTTATGGAATTTAGAGAAGACGGCTCCAACCCCTATGTCCAATTTGAAATACTGGGCACCAGCTATAGTGAAACATTTGGCAAAGATGTGCGGAGGGTAAAGATTCAGTTTTTTTTTCCCCTGAAAAAGAGAGAGATCCTGCTTATCTGGGGGGAAATGCTATCCTTTTAAAAAGAATGGAAGAAGTGCTTTTGCTCACAGTACAAAAGTCACTTATTACAGAAATAATATATTCTAATTTCTCATATACTTAAACCTTGAAAGATAACACTTTTATACCATCAGAAGGGAGGTCTGCAAATTGTTCTCAAATGTGCAGTATTCCTTAATATATTCTATACTGATGTGGCGAGCATAATAGTGAAGACTTTAAGGTGAATTATAATATAATTGGCATAACTGAGACTTGTCCTAATCAGGAAACTAACTGGCATATTAAATTACCAGAACATATAAAGCCTTTTGAAAGTACAGTCTCTCTAAGAAGCTGGAAAACTGGAGTAGGTATAGTAATGTGAGAGGATGATGTTCTATTTGAAGAGAGAAATGACATACCAAAACTGGCTAGTGGAGCACACACACTTTGGAATGAGATGGGAGATAGGACTGGTAAAAATGATCATTAATATATGCTGCCATAGGATGAGAAAGCTTAGTAGGAAATGTTCATACAGATGGAGAACTGTAAATTAAGGCTAGCACATAAATAGGAACAGTTGATTTGCTTTGGTTTTGACTAGAACAGAAGCTGAAAAATGCCCACATAATAGGTATACAAGGGGATTTCCATTAAAATATTGTTTTTAAATAATTCATATTACCATGGCATTTCTTATACTATGCAGAGCAGAGCTGGGCAATTAACTGATTTTTTTTTTCAGTTGGGACAGCAAACCAAAAAATCAGAAAAAATATTTGGTTCCGTTCAAAAAATATTTGGAATTTGTCAACAAACAGGGAAAGTCTGTTTTGGGCCAGCAAACTGGCTGTGAGCATGTCTACCTTTAGCCCAGTGGCTAAAACATATGACTGGGAAGTGGAAATCCAGGTTTGAATCCCCACTCTGCAGTAAGGATTTGAACTCAGATCTCCCCTGTCCCAGATAAGCAGCCCAATCACCATACTATGGATTATTTTGGGTGGGCTTCTCTCAATCTCTCCTGATGGAGTTCTTCCACCTTGCCAAAGAGAGGACTAAGAATGACTCTAGAGCCTGATGAAATTAATGCACTCGCCTGGGAGGTAGGAGATGTGGATTCAAATACCTCTTCTGAATCAGGCAGATAGAACATTACAAAGTGATAAAGAGGACAGATGTTTACACATGGTTTGCTGGCCTGGGAAAAGTTTTTCCCAACCAGAATCAATCAGATCAAATTTGCAAATAGTTTCAGTCAATCCAAAACTGCACTTTTTGGTGAATAAACTATTTGTCTGAAAAAGCAGAAGTGAGTAAAGAGACAGAATTTCATAGTGGCTCAAAGTTTGCAAAATTTTAGTTTTTTATTTGTCTGTTTGTTTTTACTAATCCAAATTTCATCTCCCTGAATTCCTCTAATGGACAAATGAATAAAGGTACACATCCACAGTCTTACTTAACAAATATTAATGCTTCTTTGAAACAGAAATGGCCAGAAGTTGTCTGAAGTTTGTCTGGCTCAGCAATAACATTTTGTGTTTATCCATCCAGATTTTCAAACATTCTCCTCTAATTTTGGATTAGATACCTTAAAGGAGTCTGATTTTCAGAAAGTCAGTAGGGCTTTGCAGAGGGAGCCTATGTCTTGAAATGGTCATTAAACAATAACAGAAAAAAAATCATTTCAATTTATATGGCTCCAGGATTAGATATTAAACTTCCTGCTTTGCCAGGAACTGTCTCTGAAGAATTTAGATCAGGGTGTGAACCCTCTCTGTATTCAAGAGGTAGGAAACGGTTACTTTTCTGTCCACTTTACTGCATGTTCCACAGTTGTTCTACTTGAAAGAAGGAATACTCTCCAAGTCCCCAGCTGTCTTCCTTTTGAAATTATTCCATTTCGCAATGGAAAATTAAGATCACTTTGGGAGGCAAAAATGGCTGTTGAGCAGAGCACAAAACTGGGTTAGGAGACCTGGGTCCATTACTGTCTCCGCTACAGATTTATTCAGTGACCTTGAGCAAGTCACTTAACTTTATGCCTCAGCTTCTCTGTCTCTAAAACTGGCATTACAGTGCTTATCCCTGTTGAGAATAACTTTCAGATCTTTGGATGGAAATCACTGTGTAAGTGTAAATGATTATTTTTATTATTATTTACACCAGTTTCTGCCAGCATACATGCAAGAGTTCCTACAGTAAATTGGAGCAGAACAAACTGGCTTAACTCAGGTGAAATTCATGCACCATTAAAATGACCAGATAAGGTTATTCAGAAGTGACTCTAAGACAAGAAAGGAAATATTATCTGACTAATTGTACTGGGGAAAGATGATGATGTACAAATAGGATACAACAAGGCTTCATGTTTGATCTCCTGATTTGTTTAGATGAAAGATTTCCAAGTTTATAATTTATATTAAAGTGAGAGGATCACGTAATAATTTGGGACAAAACAGTTAGATGGAGGAGGGCTTAAGTCTACTTAGACACCTTGATTGTTAATGAACAATGGTATCCAGTGCAAAGAATGTAAGAAGATATATTTCTGAAAGAGAGGAATTCTGTGGAGAGCTGCTTATTGCAACATACTGCTTTGAGCAGGAAAAGATTCTGAAAACATGTATTTACCTTTTAGTTTAATGTTTGAAAATAGTAAAGAAAGAGTATCTGACTGGAAATCCTTGGGAGGAAGTGATATTTTTCACAGCATAAGTACTGTAGTATCTGCATGAGTCTGTTATTTTGATTCTTTCTCTCTCTTTTTTTTTATTCTTATTCTTATCTGACATTTCTATTACTGGAGGTTTGCAACCATGGTAGCCCATTCTGTACGATCTTCTGCTAATCTCTTTATGGATGAATATTCCTTTTGATCCACCCAGGATACCACATTGTCCATCCAAGATCTTCTTTTTCTACCTCATGTTTTTCTGCTATCAACTTTCCCTTCAGGTGCTCATAAACATGCATCACCCATTTGTTAAAATGTACCTTGCAAATCAAATCTTTCCTTTTGTAAGATCTCTGACAAGTGTTTGCTGAGTTCCAATTATCAATATCCCCCCCCCAAATTTTTCATTGGCTACTCTGACTATCCATGCCATTTTCAGAATTCTTCTACCAACACCATAAGTTAAAGAATTGCAGTTTCTTTATTATCAATTGTTGGAATGTCCATGTTTCACAGCAGTAATTTTAACGCAGACCAGATGTAAGTTTTTAAGAATCAGAATTTAGCCTTCAAATTTATGTCCCTTCTCATCAGATTTTTATTCTTCCAGAATGTCTCTTTCACTCTTGCTATTCTGGTGCTGTCTTCGTTATCCAGTCTTCCGTCTTCTGTAATAATGCTTCTTAAGTAGTGTGACAGGGTTGGGACTCACCACTGTGGCGCCTCCTACTGGTCGTCTCGGGGAATTGGTTCGATCCAGTAGAGCGCCCCCTTCTGGTGACGTCCCGCCTGTCGTCTCGCCTTCAGTTGGCGTACGGACTCGCGTTGCTCCCAACGCACAGCATCCTCTTCTGGAACACTGTCCTCCAACAGTGTTCCTTTGTTCATTCACACCCCCTTCCGGGGGGGGGGTTGGATGACCCACAGTCTTACACCTTCAAGTCCGATCCCCACGGTCAAGGATCTGGTGTAGTTTCAGCCGGCCGCTCCCTGCGGCCTATGGCTGAGGGTATGGCCCAATAGAACAAAAAGGGGGGGGGGAGGACTGAAGCCCGCACACTACTCTGAGTCCTGGTCCAGAGGCCCTCTGGCGACAGTCTGGCTGTCCTCCTTCTCCTTCCTCCTCTGACTACTCCTCTGGACCGCTTCCCCAATGGCCCTTCTCTGTGCTAGGCTTCTCCTTCCAGACCTGCCACCTGGCAGGCCACGGAGTAGGGCCTTCTCCCCCTCTCTAAAGCTGGCCTGCACTGCGCTGTCCGTGGTGCTGGCCTCCCAGTTCTGGAGACAGACCTTCCCCTCGGAAGGCTTGGGACAGACTGACTGCTCTCGCTCTGAGCAGTCTTTTATATGGCTGAGCTGGGCCCTGATTGGCTGGCCCCAATCTGTCCTCTGATTGGCTCCCAGTAAGCCCTTCTCGGATTGGCTGCACGTCTACGCAGGCGTGCAGGCCTGCTGCCGCCCACCCTCTCCGGGCGTGGGGCAGCCACCCCACCACAAGTAGCAATAATTTCTCATTTACTGAATGGCTGTGTCATTCGCTGGAATCTTGCATGTTTTCCCAGGAACCTTGAATAACACAATAATTTTTGTCTTGTCCACATTTCACTTAAGACCATATTCTTTACCATATTCACATAAAATCTCCACTAACTTCATCAGACCTTCTTTTCAATCTGCATAGTGAATGTGATTCATCTATTTTCCTTTTATCTTAATACCTTCTAAGGTTTCTTCAATTAATTTAATCAAACACTTGCTGTAAATGTTGAATAAAGTTGGTGACATTTGTTTCACTCCTTTCTTGATTTCTATTAGATTTTCATATTCATCGCCCACTTATTTATTATTGCAGCAAAAATCTTTTACAGTTCAAAAATATTTTCAATGGCTTGAAAATTCAAGCTCTTCTCCTTTTGAATTACTTGAGTGAGAGGCCAATTCTGGTTGAACTTCAACTGTCTCCATATAACTATGGGGTGTCACCCTGTTGGAGAGGTATGGAGGGTCCCCTCTCTATAGATCTTCTTCATCTCATATGAAGTGACAGTCAGCTTCCTCTATGGCCCTGCCCCTCTCCTGGGCCTGGACCCCACAGAGAGCCCTCATGTTAGGCACTCAGGAGGGGTGACAGGACACACATAGACTGTTCCTACCTAGTGGGAAAGCCAGTGAAAAGTTAATGCAGCATGAGTTTGCACTATGGCTGCCACTTTATATTGGGACCTTGCTACTTAGTCTTCTAGGGGTAGTTTCCAGCTAGGGATTCCATGGGAGAATGGCTGAGATGGAATCATGGGAAAAGAACATAAGGTCAATCAGCCCTGGCAGGAAGACACAAAACCTTTTTGTAGATGGACTTAAGCTTCTCTGGGCTGCCCTGGGATCTGTGGCTTTTGCAGACAAAATAGTTCCACAGGGATGGTGAAGATAAAATTCCCACCTTGCCCCCACACAAAGAATCATAGAATCATAGGACTGGAAGGGACCTCGAGAGATCATCTAGTCCAGTACCCTGCACTCATGGCAGGACTACATATTATCTAGACCATCCCTGACAGGTGTTTATCTAACCTGCTCTTAAAAATCTCCAATGACAGAGATTTCACAACCTCCCTGGGCAATTTATTCCTGTGCTTAGCCACCCTGACAGGAAGTTTTCCTAATGTCCAACCTAAACTACCCTTGCTGCAATGTAAGCCCCTTGGTTATTTTGTCCTATCCTCAGATGTTAAAGAGAACAATATTTCTCTCTCCTTCTTTTAACAATCTTTTATGTACTTGTAAACTGTTATCATGTTTCCCCTCAGTCTTCTCTTCTCCAGACTAAACAAAACCCAATTTTTTCAATCTTCCCTCATAGGTCATGTTTTTTAGACCTTTAATAATTTTTATCGCTCTTCTCTGGATTGGCTCCAATTTGTCCACATTCTTCCTGAAATGTGGCACCCAGAACTGGATACAATACTCCAGTTGAGATCTAATCAGCACGGAGTAGAGCGGAAGAATTACTTCTTGTATCTTGCTTACAACACTCCTGCTGATACATCCCAGAAGGATGTTTGCTTTTTTTGTAACAGTGTTACACTATTGATTCATATTTAGCTTGTGATCCACTATGACCCCCAGATTCCTTCCGCAGTACTCTTTCCTAGGCAGTCATTTCCCATTTTGTATGTGTGCAACTGATTGTTCCTTCCTAAGTGGAGTACTTTGCATTTGTCCTTATTGAATTTCATCCTATTTACTCCAGACCATTTCTCCAGTTTGTCCAGATCATTTTGAATTTTGATGCTATCCTCCAAAGCACTTTCAACCCCTCCCAGTTTGGTATCATCTGGAAACTTCAGAAATGTATAGTAGAACCTCAGATTATAAATACCTCAGGAATGAAGGTTGTTCGTAACTCTGAAATGCTCGTAACTCTGAACAAAAAGTTATGGTTGTTCTTTCAAAAGTTTACATCTGAACATTGACTTAATAAGCTTTGAAACTTTACTATGCAGAAGAAAAATGCTGTTTCCCTTAATTTTTTTAGTAGTTTACGTTTAACACAGTACTGTACTGTATTTGCTTCTTTCTTTTTTTTTTCTTGGTCTATTGCTGCCTGATTGTGTACATCTGGTTCCAAATGAGGTGTGATTGACTGGTTAGTTTGTAACTCTGGTGTTCATAACTCTTAGGTTATACTGTACTCTGCCATAAAAATGAACTATTTCAGGGAACATGGAGTGAGAGAATCCTCACAGTTTTCTCCTTCCTTGCCCAATGTCCACCCCCCTGGATATTTTTATGGGGGTGGAGGATACAAGCCTACGTGACTTACTTGGCATGATATCTCGATTTGCCTCTAGATTTGCCAGACTGAAATGACAGGAAATGCTCTGTTTCTTTTTGCCAAAACAATAAATAAAAATTCCCCAGTTTAAAAATCTTATGAAGAAGTGGATATTTTGATTGATACATATTTAATAAACATTCCTGCAAACCTTGTGTATAAGGCATTAGTACCTTAGCTTTAGTACCATACTCAGTACAGCTTCCCCTGCTTTAGATGATAATCAATTGGGTCTTTCCTGTTTCCTGTACATCCTAAAGGAAGACTGAGAATGTGGGACATATTTCACTGGAAAAGAGGAGGCTGTGATGACCTCGTGAATGCATTTTTGAATTTAAGGTTGAGATTCTTAACAGATCCTAAGTAAGTTAGGCTCCCAATTCCCACTGGATTTCAATGGTATTTAAGTGCCTAATTCTTTTATACTCGTTTTAAAACCCCAGCCTGAAAGTTTTACCACATCCAAAGGAAAATTGGCTTGATATGAATTGAGAGAGGGAAACAAATGCAATTTTAGGTTCAAGGATCATTATATAAAAAGTAAGAAATGGCCAAATCAATCAAAAAGCAAAAATTATAGCCATTGAAGCAAGGTGTGTCTATGAGCAGAACCTCTGCTGATGAGTTTTTAAAGCAAGGAAAATTTGAGCAGGAGAGAAATGTGGATGCAGAGAAAGGTGGTGAAATGAGATAAATTGGCATGCAGAATTCGGGTAGACCCTATGGACCAGCCGGAGTGAGTCTAGTAGCCTTTTTTCTTCAAAGTGCTTCATGTGTTTTGATGTTTTCATTATAACTGGCAACTGTACTTGTAGGAGAAATATTCTCCTCACCCCCTACCTCCATTTTTTTAAGGTACCTTTAAGGATGGCTGGTTTGAACTTAACACCAAAGTTAGCTGCTATTACACTCTGTTACTTGAACCTCATGCACTAACTTTCTTATTCTGAGCTCCAGAGACACTCATTTACAAGACTTTTTTTTCCCCGTTTAAAAATATATTTTTTTCTCTTTGCTATTCAGCATCAATATTTTTTATTTTTTTTTAACAGTGCTGTATTAAAACCAGTATTCTGTTCAGTTCCATTTGTGGCCTAATGGATAAAACAGTGGGCTGAGATTACACTTAAAATGCTGCAGCAGCACCAGTGCTGCTGCACCGCTGTAATGCTTTAGTGAAGAGGCTACCATGAGCGGTGGTAGCTATGTCGACAGGAGAAGTCCTCCCATCAGTATAGCTCTGTCTGCACCGGGGGTTATGTCGGTATATCTGTGTCACTCCAGGGTGTGGATTTTTCACACCCTTGAGTGATGGAGTTCTACTGATGTAAGTTTATTGTGTAGGGCCTTGGGTTCTAATCTGGGCCCTGCCCTTGGCCTGCTGTGTGACTTTGGGCAAATCACTTCATCTCTCTGTGACTGATTTCTCCAAGCTGTAACATGGGGATAATGATACTGAGCTTCTTTGTACAGTGTTTTGAGCTCTCCTGATGAAAGAGCAAAGTGGTGTTATTGATAATTTTAAGTATAAAGAACCGGATTACATCCCTAGGTCTAGGGGATCCTCCATGCAGAGAGTATGGAAGTGTGTGTTGCTTTCTCAGCATAGTTTGGTCCCCTTACCCTAGAATCCATGCAAGGAACTCCATCGATCTGGGTGCTCATGCATGGGAGGAAGTGGAAGGAGGCAGGTTAGGGTTTGGTTTGCTCCCCATCCTGCAAACCATGCAGGAAAACTGGAAATAGGGTGACCAGATGTCTCGATTTTATAGGGACAGCCCCAATTTGGGGGTCTTTTTCTTGTATAGGCTCCTATTACCCTCCACCCCCATCCCAGTTTTTCACACTTGTTGTCTGGTCCCCCTATCTGGAATAGATCTAAATTATCTATTTTTATTAATGAAAATCTCAACGTGGGGGGAAGGGAAGGCATGCAAGGCGCTTACCATCTCTAATGCCTGGGCATGTGGGTGAATTCTAGTGTTGAGGGCAAAGAACAGGGAGCCTGGATTCCAGGGTTATAGTCCCAGAAAATCACTGATTCACTCTGTAGTCTCGTTTGTATTGTTGCTATAGCCGTGTTGGTCCCAGGATATTAGAAAGACAAGGTATGTGAGGTAATAGCTTTTATTAGACCAACTTCTGTTGGTGAATGAGACAAGCTTTTGGATTTGTAGTTTTCTTCTGTAGTCTTTGGCAATTAACCTATCTGTGCCTCTTTGTGCATGTATAAAAGGAGCATAATATCAATTAACTACCCTCACAGGGGTGTTATTAGGCTTAAGGCTTGTGTACAAGAGCAATTAGACTGTAGCAAGATGGGATGTAAAGCTACGTATCCTGCACTAACCTGTCATGATCTAACTATCTCTGTGTGTCCTGCTGACACATGTGAACTGTTCGTTAATGCACATTGAGTTAGTCCTGTTTCAAAGGGGACTAGATCAAAGCTCTGTAACAAATTTAACCCGCATCAGCAGTGTGCACATGGACAGTTAGCAGAATGGAGTCACACCCAAGCTTGCCACAGTCTAATTGTTCATGTGAACAAGCCCTTAATTAATGTTTGTAAAGAGCTTTGATGTTATTATAATCATCGTCATCCTTGGCAGGAAGATGCTGTGTATGTACAAAGTAGTGTTATTATTTATGATATTTTATTACTTTTTTTAAGTAAGCTGTACACTTATTTCCCATGCTGACCGGAATGCAGGCAGAGCTAATATTTCGCGCATATGCTGTAATTCACAAGAAACACACTGTTCAGAACGATAACATTTACCACTGGGTATTCATTTATGTCATTCCAAGTCTTTTTCTGAAAACTTGATTTTCTTGAAATAGCATTTGCTTCATAAATCAGTCTTTTTGTTTCCCTTTGCACTTTCAGGCAGATTGCAGAAGTCACTTTTGCTACTTCTGTGATTCACTTGTTATTGATTGAAGGTTCACTGGTGAAGTCAGATAAAATGCTTTATTTCTAACTGTTACTTTTGGAGGAAATCTGACCATTCTCACATTCATTGCTATTCATTAGCAAATGACCTATATTGTTCAGGGGTCTGAATCATCAGATGGCTGCATCCATAAGAATAGAGCAAAGTCATCATATGTAATATATTGCAGGGAATTATCTCAGGTAGTTACTACAGTAATTGAATCAGTTTTACTCATATGAAAAATACCTAACCAAATTGCCTTGGTTTAGCTGTAAAACAGATGCCTATCTCCCATCTGAGCAGTTCATATACATATACTTGGGTGTAGTAATTCAGGTTAATCTATGTTACTACACTGTCTTTCAGATGAGATATAAAACTGAGATTCTTGCTGGTTGTGGTCTTTAAAGATCCAATGGCACTTTTTCAAAGAAAATGGGGTAATAGACCAATGTCCTGGACAAAATCCAATTCTTGTATATTTACATTTGGTTTAATTTTCCCTTAGCCTCTTAAAAAAACTGTGTGTCATGGTAGACCAAATTGGAAAAAGATTTACTACTATTTATACCATACATATAGAGACCCAATGGGAACTCTAGGATATTACCCTGTGACCATAACAAATATCCATTACACTTTTAGCTGTAATTTTCCCCATAAGGCACCTAGATGTTATTCAGTATGTGACTTAGAAAACTAGAATTGAAAATTCCATAAAGTGCCTTATTTATGGGGGAAATTATGTCTTAAAATGTAGGAAGAAATTTTAATAAAAAAGCTAATTACACTATTGAGTAAACTTCATAACAACTGGCTTGCATGTTTATCTTGATACGAAGCAGGGCACTGGTTTGTTTGAGTTTTGCAACTGATTTTTTAAAAGTCAATATTTTCTTGTGATGTTCAATAAGTTTCTATAGCAAAATTTTCTAACTCTAAATTTTAAAATAAGATTGTATAGCCAGGTATAGATAAGAGTATCACCATTCATTGAAATGGTTGTGTGTCCTAAACATATGGCAGTTATATTTTTATTAGAAATTCTTTGTATATTCTGGGACAAATTGTCTAAGGGTCCATACTAATTTATACACATATTTCTACATAAACTATTGCTCGTATGTATAATGGTACATGCAGGTCTCAGTCTGTGCTGCGGAACCCTTTGGAGGATCTGTTTATATGCCATTTCTATGTGTGAATACAGAGGCCATGTTTTCAAAATGCACCCCTCTTTGCGAGTCCTAAATGGATCAGCATATTTTCAATAATTAACTACTTTCCTGAGACTTCTTCACTCCTGCACATATGCAGCAGTGTCATTCTTTTGATGTTTGGAGAATCCATTGATCTCACAAATAAAATATCATGGCATACATGGTAAGTTGTAAATTCTACAAGAGTCCCGTCTCCAGCTTTTTCTCTTTTACACCTATGCAAAATCTTGGAGTGTTAAAAGGGATGTTATAATCAGCCTTGTAACAGTAAGTGTCTCACAACCTTAACTGTGGAGTTTCTACTAAAGCGCCATAATTTATTGAAAACCCTACAGAATGGGGGTGGTGTGTGGGTGAGGAATTAATTCCAGTAGCTCAGCACTCATAAAGAACTCTGCAATAATAAACTGATGTGCGCCCACCATGGAGGAAAAATAATTTCTGTGGGGAAACAGATTTCAGTTTCAAGATTCTATGATCTTATTATAATGAGGGGAAAAAATATTGAAAAACACCCCGACAGGTTCCTTTTACCTCTTTGGAAATGTCAAGAGAAAGATTATTTGCTGTTCCCTATTACACAGCATCTGTCAGGGACCAAGGCAGTAAATTCTCCATTTCAGAATAAAGTATGACAGTTTTTCTTCCTCTCTAACATTTCCTACCATGATGAATCTTCTTGAGTCATGATTGCTATTTAAAGTATCACCAAAGCTTGAAGAATTATCTGTGTGCCATCAGACTTGCTTTTAACCACATTGTCTGATTAGCACAATGGGTTTGAAAGTTATTAATGACTATGCCATAAAAGGTAAACCAAATTATTTTAATGAACAAATAAAATAATAGATGTCACCTTGGTTGTAATAAATGCATAAACTAAACAGATTGCATCATCTATTCACTTTTAGTGGAAAATCATTTATTCAGTGTCAAGGACAGTTGCAAGGACTATATGCCAACAGGCAAGCCCTACATACGCATGTTCCCTTCTCTGGACTTATGTGAAACATATTTAGTTCCTCTAATTACCATAGCATTTAGTACCACTTGATTGGAAACATAACTGCATATAGATATAGGCACAAAACATACTCTATGGACAGGATTATAATCTCAGTTATGTTTTAATTCCATGTCATTCCATCATTTTCCATTCTGGATTTAGACAGGGGTAACTGACACAAGGTTGACATTTACAGGCATATAGTTAAGGCTAGTTGTTTCTCATGGCAAACCATGGGAAAGATCATGCTTTTCTTATAGACCAGGCCAAAAATTCCAGGATGATTTTGTATTACTACTAATTTCAAGAAAGTGGCCAGAAATAGAAGATGAAAATTATTACTGAAATCTCTCTACATACATTTCTGCTTTTGTTTCTGCCATTTAGGACTAGATTAGTCAACCATTAAATTGGAAGGCACTTACATGAGTAGTCAAACTGATGTCAATTTAAGTTGAGTGGAAGGATGATCCAGTGCTTAGAGCACTAGTTTGGACTTGAGAGACCTGGGCTCAGCTCATGGCTCTGGTACAGACTACATGTGTGATCTTCAACAGACCCCATAGTTGCCTTGTGTCTCAGTTCTGCACCTGTAAAATAGGGATAATAATATTTCCCCATCTCACAGAGTTGCTGTGAGATAAATGCTAGAGCTGGTCGGAAAAATCCAGACAAACCACTTTTTTTGTTGGAATTTGCTAATTTGTTGAAATTGAAACATTGCATGAAGATGGCTCAACTTCAGCTAAGTTGCAAAGGAAACGCAGGTAGGACTGCCTCTGAGTCAGGACTCCAAGGCTTTCAGGGTCTGTGGCTCTGGGGCAGCCTTTCAGTCCAATGCCCCGGAACTGAAATGCCATTTTCATTCATGGAGAATTTTGACATTTGTGGGGTTGGGTCCCAACTCGAAAGAAACCAAATTTTAAAATATCTAACAATCATCTCATAAAATAAATGGGCCTGATTCAGCCCTGCAATATTCCACTTTTACACAGTAGAACTCTGAGTGTGTGTATGTGCTTTTATGTAATCTACAGAGGTCATACTTCAAAATGTTTCCTATTCTAAAAATGAGGAATGTTCCTGGAATGGATAATCTCTCTCAAAATGGAAGAAACTTTTGGAGTGTGACCATTGCATGTTTGTGTAATATACAAATGTGTGTATGGAATTTAAAACCTATATGGTTATAGCATCACCCACAGGTAATATTGTATAGTTGTGATATCATTAAAACTAAATATATTTCTTTAAGTAATAAAAATATGTGTTTTGTATGTCTTATATGGCATTTTTAGTATAACAGAAGTGTGTAGGTACTGTACAATAATAATTAATAAAGTCAAAATGATTAAAAAATAGTCAGCTCTCCATATGTCCCTTCTAGCCTGAAATAGTCATTAACTAAAACAACCCATTATTATTCCGTTAAAAATTAGAGTGAACAAAAAAAAAAAAAAAAAAGCCATGCAGCAAAACTGAGGCTTTGATGGAAAACTACAAGGAGTGATTTTCAGAGGTAGGAGCCCTGTAGTGAACTGCCCTTATTATTACCATGGGAAGCCAAGTTCCTGCCATTGACAGTACCATACATTAGAATGCCTATTTTAGAAATAATTGGGCATTGAGGAATGTATAAAATCAAAAAGTTCATAACATTTAATATCTCAAAATGACACTAGGTATGGTACATAAGATGTGGTCTAGTGCACAACATCACTTTCTTGTCCTTTTGACCAGTGGAAAGTGATTTCCAAAGCATTGAAGGAGTCAGAATGTTCTTCACTGACATAATTTTCATCATGATTTTTTGGGAGGGAGGTCAGGAAAAATGGTTTGTATAACTGGTTGTTGGTAAGATTAGAGTTTGTAAAACTGAGGTTCTGCTTCAGTGCACCTCAACTGATTGAATGGAAAAGGGGTTGGAGATGGTTTAAGTAAGTGGGTCTCAAACCATGTTGAGCTGAAAAGATCACTAGCAACTTGTTTGGCAGCTGGAACTTAAATGGTTGCTAGTAGATCACACAAACAAGTGTTATTTGCTGATAGTGGCTCAACAAACTCAGGTGCTGTTTCTGAAGGCTTGGTTAAGAGCTGCCTCAGAGCAGATTATATTAGTCCAGCCTAGAGGTGACAGGATAATATGCAAAAGAACTGAAGTCAACTATATCCTGATTGGCCAAATTACTTGTACAGTCTAAATTCTGTTATGAACCATGATGTAACTGTCCTGAAATCAAACTGCATGTCGAGAAAACATGTACATTTTCCCCCCTCTGGTCAACATCAAATTATTATAAATAGAATCTTAAAAAGTATAAGGTATGCAAAAAGCCAAAAGAGGATTCGGCCCATGAATTTAAGATGCTGTGTGAACCCTGTGTGACGTTGCTTTCTTCTTTCAATTATTAATATTTGTACAGTGACTTGAGATCATTGGATGACAGATGGTATGCATGTATAATTCTTCAGAAGAATGACATGAATTTCTTTGGAGCAGAGCTTATTTGTCTTAAATGTGGCAGTAGACCTATAGACTGCCAATATCCAGTTCACTTGAAATAAAATGTTCTCTTTGAAATGTGGGTATTATATGTTACAAAATTAGGTTAATTTTACTGTCATCTAGATAGAAGACTTCACAGAGATCGGGTTTTGTTGAGAGGAAAAGTGTCAAAAGAGGGAGGAGAGAAAGCTTGGAGTTCCTGTAGAGAGACAGTAATGATTGAGCTTCTCTTTCAGGACAGAAGAAACCTATCTTTGTCTACCTTGCCCATGTGATAAACTAAGGCCTGGTCTACACTACCCCCCCACTTCGGACTAAGGTACGCAAATTCAGCTACATTAATAACGTAGCTGAATTCGAAGTACCTTAGTCCGAACTTACCGCGGGTCCAGACGCGGCAGGAAGGCTCCCCCGTCGATGCTGCGTACTCCGCTCGGCGAGCTGGAGTACCAGCGTCGACGGCGAGCACTTCCGGGATCGATCCGGGGCACTTCCGGGATCGATCCCAGAACATCGATTGCCTGCCGCCGGACCCTACAGTAAGTGTAGATGTACCCTTAGAGTCTGCTGAGTGTCAGTCACATACACTGCAAAATAGACAGTGGTGAATTTCTGTTTATTTGGATGATACCAATTCTTGCGTATGTTACTAAAACTCTAGTGGCTGTTATGCAAAAATAGGTATATGTCTACATACCTTGCTAAAACTTGTGAAATACAGTACTTTGGAAGATAACAGAATAACTGCACCAATTGAAATGTTTAGTCTCCAGAGGCTTAACAATTCAGAGAAAGCAGTGTGACACTGGAAAAATCAGCAATTTCCTTCATGGAAAAAAGTCTTGGAGCCTATTTGATATTAAAAAGAGAAAAATTCAGTTTAAATAGATCTGGTATCAGTTATTAGGGTTTTTAAATCTCTATATAGTGTCATTTAATCCGCTGAAGTGATGATAACCGTAGGTGTCGTTTAAGATTCCCATATGTGAATTTATGTAATGCACTTAAATCCTGATCTGCCACACTCTTTTTCTTCCTGTCCAGGGATCCACAGTGATGCCATTACCACTTCAATACTGGATCACTCTTATTTATTTTGCAGCTGTGCCTAGAGCTTTCAGCTCCACGTGCTAAGTACTGTACAGATATATAACTAAAAGATGGTGCTATTGTTCTAGTCTAACCACTCCACCAGCAAATAACTGTGTTTTAATGCACAGAGCTGGATATCCTCACAAGACTGGACTAGGTGGAACACTGAGAGTCAGGACTGAGATGGTACATGTAAAATTGTAAGAATAGCAACTGCAAAGTGGAAGTAAGGTGTATTTTAGAAGCCTGTAATATCTGCTGTTCCAGTTCAGGCATCCCACACAATTTTGCCAGTGCATCTGAATCCTGATTAAAATGGTTTGAAATTTTGCAACCTCACACCCAGTTTTCTCACCTGCTTTTTTGTGTAAGTTTATCTGACGTCTAAACACTCCCTGGCAAGGAAGCACAACGCCCACACTCCCAAAAGAAGAATGAAAACTTCCCCAGGACTTTTCATGCCATTGATTTCAGTATCCTGCTTGCCTTGAAGTCCCTCAGTGGCTTAGGTGAGCTAGTGTGACAGTCTCATGGACTGTTTGGCTCTGTGGTCTTCCTGTGTTGGAATCTTATCAATGTTTTATTTATTGTGATTTTAGTAAACTTTGTTTTAACAAGTATTTTTTCAGTTAATCATCTGGGCATCATGGATGGAATGCAGGGGAATAGTAGGAAATTTCATCCAAAATACATTTTTGCAAAGGAAATATGTATTAATTCCATTGAGTATTTGCATTTGTTTCTAATTCAGAATTTGGACCAATACTGGTAATTTTGCATAGTCCTTTTGCTATTTTCACCATGGGTGTTGCTGGAGAACTTGAGTACAGACTGACCGGCATCTTAAATTGTACTAAAATCTATAGTTATGTGATCTAAAACTAAGACAAGACAAAACCTTGAAAGGAAGTGCTTAGCATTAAATCAGCAAGGAGCAGTTAGGAAGTTTTCTTGTATGCAACTGACACTTATGCAACAGATTTCCATAGGTCTCACTTGCTAAGGTGACATTGCGGGGCTAGCTTTATTTTGCGGTAGATAAACTTCCACTTATTTGTTCTTTAGCAGACATATTTGGGAACTGCTAGCTTGTCTGAGCTCTGAAGATGCAGAGGTTTTGTCGCACATTGATCTGGCCTAGATCTAGGCTACAACTCTGAACTCCCTCCTTCAGTGTTTCAATTTACAAGTCTGCTTGCAGTGATGTAATGCTGCTCATACTGTGACCACTTTGCTAGGCAGGCTTCTGCAGCACTGTGATCTATACTCTCCTTCTTTCACTGACTACTATCAGCAGTGGTATGTTAGTTGTATATTTTAGGAGAGATCCTCTTTTCTCTTCAACTGGTGTTACTCTACTGACTTCAGTGATGTTACTTATGAGTTACACCAAATCAGGCCTTTTTTATATAGCAAGAATGCATTTCTGATGTGCTTAACGGTATAGACCAGGGGTCGACAACCTATGGCACGCGTGCCAAAGACGGCATGCGAGCTGATTTTTAATAGCACGCTGCTGCCTGCCGGAGTCCCAGCAGGCAGCAGTGTGCCATTAAAAAAACTGCCCAGCCCAGCCCGGCCCGCTCTTCTCCGCCCTCCTCCCCCCGTACCTCCCCCCACAGGGTCAGGGGGCAAGGGCCAGGGGGCAGAAGCTTGGTCCTGCCGGCTCCCCTGTCTCTTCCCGTAGTGTGCTGGGTTCCTGCCCCTCCTCCGCCTCTCCGTCCCTCCGTCCCTGCCGGCCGATCAGCTGATGGCCCTTGCGAGGGAGAGGGTCAGGAAGGAGCAGAATCAGTGTGCTCACTGCTCCTGGCGGAGGCAGAGAAGAAGCGGGGGCAGGGCCTTGGGGAAGGGGGGTGGAAGAGGGGCATATCCCCTCCAGCACCCTCCCCTGACCCCCCCTCACACACACCCCAGCCCTCTGCCCTGACCCCCCCCTCACACATACCCAGCCCCGAGCCCCGCAGCCCTGCACACCCCCCAGGCCCGTGCCCTGAGCCCTGTGCCCCGCACACTCCCCAGGCCCCTGCCCTGAGCCCTGTACCCCCCTCATACACACCCAGCCCTCTGCTTGACTCCTTCACCCCCCCCCACGACCCCAGCCCTAACTCTGGCACCCCCCCCACATACCCAGCCCCCCCACACCCCATGCACTCCCCACATCCTGACTCTTGCACCCCCCACATCCCCACCCCCACCCTGAGCAGCAAACGGGAGCTCCTGCACTCCTCCCCCCATATTCCCACTTGCATCCCTGGCACCAAATGGGAGCTGCCCAGGTAAGTGCCACACACCCAAACCTCCTGCCCCAACCCTGAGCCCCCTCCCTCATTCTAGCTCCTGGCCAGACCCTTCACCCCCAGCCCTGTACTCAGTGCACTCTCACTCTCAGCTCAGTGCAGAGAGAGGAAGAGAATGGGCCAGAACCAGGGAGAAGGTAGGTACTCACTGTATGTGGGCAGGGCCAGGACCCCAGACCGGCAGCGGGCTGAGCGGGTCCGGCAGCCGGGATCCCGGCTGGCAGGAACCGGCGGATGGAACTCCTGAGTAGCAGTGGGTTGAGCCGCTCAGCCCACTGCTGATCTGGGGTTCTGGCTGCCAGACCCTTGCCAGCCGGGGTCCCGGCCGCAGGCCCCGCTCAGCCCGCTGCAGGCCTAGGTGAACAGAACCCCAGACCAGCAGCGGGCTGAGCAGGCCGGCGGCGTAAGATCAACATTTTAATTTAATTTTAAATTAAGCTTCTTAAACATTTTAAAAACCTTGTTTATTTTACAATACAACAATAGTTTAGTTATATAATATATAGACTTATAGAGAGAGACCTTCTAAAAAACATTAGAATGTATTACCGGCACGCGAAACCTTAAATTAAAGTGAATAAATGAAGACTCAGCACACCACTTCTGAAAGGTTGCCAACCCCTGGTATAGACCTTTAAACTGTGCCTGATTATCGCACTATTTAGATCTGGATTTGCTTGCTCTCCCACATCTTGGTGTTCTCTCCTTTTTTGTTACTGTAAATTACTAGCATCAAAAAGCTAATTCTTAAATCTGACGTTATAGAAAACATTATACCCCTAAAGAAATAAATCTTACATATGATCTTAATCTCCCTTCTGAGGTGCTTTAGAAATGTGCTTTTCCTGTAGATCTCTAGCACACTTTTCACACATGGTTCTTGCAGATTGAGAGCTCCGTGTACACAAATTTAGAAAATAAAAAAGTCTTAATAATATTAATTATTTTATTTAGATAAAATGATTAAGATTGTCAAAATGTGATTTTAGAGAAGTCCAGATTGCCAAGCAGAAATACAGAATTGCAAGAAAGGAATCATGGGTAGTAAAGCTTGGGAAAGCTGATGTCTGAAAACAGCACACTAAGAGTTATTTTATTTAGGTAGTTGTAAATTAGATATAAAATTTTTATTAAAGTTAATGTTTAAAATGAAATATACACAAGTTAAGAGGGAAGGTACTGTACATCTGGGGTCAGGCTTGAGTTATGAGGGATTACAGGTATCGGTGACGAGGATCACGAGATACATACATATCACATAACCAGCATAGACCCAGATTGGGGTGCGGGAGTTTTTAAAGCGTCAGTGGATAAGTGGGCGCGGGTACACCACCCATGGAATGTATGAAGAGTCCAAGTCAGTATCAGTGTAGCAAATAAGTACATGGGTGGGGTGCGTCCCTTAGTTTGTCAGGGAAGTAAGTGGGTTATTTCCCTGGTTGGCGGTCTTAATTACTCAACGTGGTATTGACTGTGTCCCGTGATGTGTTCCGTATAGATGTCTCTGGGCCATCTGATGGTGTTGGACACCATGAGCTGTCTCATGAGCCGGGCATAGCGTCGACCGACTCCGCACGCTCTCAGTACCAGCTCATTGTGAAGCTCCCACGAGCCCAGGGCTCCCACGATCAGGTCATGTATCTGGACCTTGTAGCCCTGGGCTCTCAGGGTGTCAGCCAGTGGGGTGTACTTCAACGCCTTCCATGCTCAGGCCTCGTGGAAGGCCGGTGACCTGTTAACATGGTCATGTGGAAAAAAGTCACTTGCCAGCAGTTAACAAGGGATATACCTCTCTACTCCAGACCTGTCTCCTTCTGTCCAAGCTACCATCTCAGCTGTGTCTGACATCATCTCCTTGTGGATGTCTAGCCATCAGGTCAAGTTCAAGGTGGCTCACACAGAGCTCCTAATCCTCTCTCCCCTCCCCTACCTTCCCCAAGCCTTCACAGCTACCTGCTTTTCAATCACTGAGGACAACAACATGCTCCTGCCTGTAACTCAGTCCCATAACTGACACATCATCTTTGATTTGGACCTCCCTATAGGTTTTCACATCCAGGCTATATCTAAATCTTGCCAATTCTTTCTACATAACACCTCTGAGCTACAGACTTTTCCATTATCCACACAGCTAAATCTCATCCAAGATCTCAAAAACTCATGTCTCAATTACGTCAGCATCCTTCTCTCTGCAATCTTGCCCCTCTCATAGCCACTCAGAGTTCTGCTGCAAAGATAATTTCCCTAGCCCATAACTTTCATCATGTCATCCCTCTCTTTGTATGCCTCCACTTTCTCTATTGCTTCAAACATAAACTGTTTATATTAACTTTCAAGGTCCTTCAGTCAGTCCCCACCCTAACTATCATCTCTGATTCATTGTTGAGCTGCCTCTGATCAGCTAATTTTCAAACAAACACCTTTGTGCATTCTCCCATGCTGCTCCACTCACACATCACACAGGCGCTTCCTGAAAATATCCAGAAAGCTATCTTTTTATCCACCTTCACAGCTCTCCTCAAAACTTTTATGATGCCTACATAAAACTTGACAATGGTTAGCCTGCTAGTGTGCAGAGACCTCTGCTTTTCATGCAGACCACTATTGTTTACTTGTACTCCTCCATCTGTCTGTATCCATCTGTTGCCTCTTGTTTTATAGTTGGCTTGTAAACCCCTTGGAGCAGGAACCATCTTTTTGTTCTGTGGTTGTACAGTGGCTAGCACAGTGGGGTCCTGAATCATGACTAGGGCTCCTAGGTGCAAGGGTAATAGAAATAATAAAAAACTTCAATTTTCTCTTATACTTAGAATGATAAATCAGTATATCATCTGATGTCCTTGTTGTGTATGTCAGTGGCTCTGTTGCTTGTGGATCAATGGAAAAATATCATTCTAGAAGTTGGGAAAGTTTTGTTACCAAGGAGGGTACTGTTTAGAGTTAGGTGGAAAACAAAACTAGGGTGATGGCCAAATTCCATGTGTTTCCAGGAAACACCTATGAACAATGCAGTAGTTTGTGTCTCCACCCTTCCCACACTTGGATAACAAAAGTCAAACTTTTAGCCAGTAAAAATTGCCTATCATGTAAGTTATTACTTCATTTCCATGTTCAGCACCATCAGAACAGAAATTAACCCAAATGACACAAAAATAGTTCAAATTAATAATAAAATAATTATAATAAATAACCCAACCTCCACAAAAGTATCCAGGATGCTGAACAACACCCATAAAAACAATTTATCATTAACTAACAAGAAGAACATCTCAACCTGAGTGCAACTACAAACAAGGTGTAGATACAAAATACAATGAGAACAGAACAAAAAATAACAGCAACAGTGGTAGTAATTTAAAAGCATCTTTGGCAAAAAAAAATAATTGTTTAGGTATTTTTTTTTAATTTGGGGAGAGATGAAATAAGATGGATTTCAGGAGGAAGCATTTCCCCACAATTCCAGGGTCACCACAGCAAAATCTCAGACAGCTACTGATTTCAGGCATGATGGTGGAACCTCTAACCACTGGGTGGTATGTGACCATGAAATCCCATCAGGTGTAGGCTCAAGGAGGAGGTCTTGACTATAACCATTATGCATTGCGTCATGAAGTCTAAGGGTTACAGCACAGTCCAAGGATTACAGCATGTCCCTGTTTTTTCAGTAGCTAAAAAGTAGTAGTAATAACTAATCAGACCAGTTTTGGTTTTCTTTCCTAGCTTACTCCCAGACAGAGAATGCAATCCATGTAGAATTTAGCAAGTATAGATCAGAAACCACCTAAAAAAACTTATAGTAAGAGATGGCCTATGTATTCCATTTTTGTTAAGTAATTGGACTGAAATGTTTAAACTTTGTCATTTACAATTAAGCACCTAAATCAATTTAATCTGATTTTCAGAGGTGCTAAGCATTGACAGCTCCCCTCTCATTGCAAAAGATTGTCAGACTGTTTAGCATTTGTGAAAGCTTTATGATGTTATTTTTAGAGGTTCTGTTAGCTCCTCATAAGCTAACTTCTCAAGCGCCTGGTGTCCCCTCTTGCGCTTTCCATCCCCAGCAGTTTAAATAAATACCATTTGGCTTTGTATCACTGTCATACATAATGGGACTTTAGTCAACAGACCATTCAGTCTTATATATATTCTGTGTCCATTTGTGTATCTCAGATTCCCTAAATATCAAAGCCTACTTTTTAAATCATTTACTCTTCTTAGGGCTTTTCTTTTCATCATCTGAAGCAGAATACTTGAAGTCATGAAATTTTTGCAAAGAAATAGGATGATGACCACTGAGCCAGCTGGATTTTGTTATTGTTGCTTGCTACTGCAACTGTTGTTGTTTTAATTAAATTAAGATTAATGCTTTCTCCCCAGCTCTACTGCTTCTTGCCTGGTAATTTACATGAAGACGTTGATGTATCTGCAGATATTTATTTTTGTTTGGGGAAAAAAACTATGCTGTCTTGGAAATGAGTTATGATTTAACCTTTTAATGTTTTGGTGGAATAAAGAAGGGTCAAAGGTAAATCAATGCTTTTTCAACAACAAAAAAAGAAGAAAATTGTAACTCTAATGTTAAGTGCTCTACCTACAGGTATTTTGAAGCTTGCAGCATATATGGTAGAATTCCAAATGGTATTATCCACAGTTGAGACCTATCTAGCTGCCAACATTATTTGCTTTGTTTGAAAGGACACATGATTGTTAGCAGGGACGTGCTGAGCTATTGAACTACTTCTTTTGACTGTTATAATTGCTGTACATATGCTATATTAAGAGCAGCAATAGCATCCAGGTAGCTAAGTAGCATATTCCCCAATGTGCAAAACATAGTTCCCCAGGCTTCATCAAAAGTATAGCTGGGTATCAGCTACCTAAAATTTTGAGGATGGCTCTACTGACTGACTCCTTCAGAGGGGCATGGGATACAATTCTACTAAATTATTCTAATGAAATGAATGAACAGCACAAAGCTTTCTTTTTTCCTACACCAGAGTTGTGTTACTATACATGGTTTTGCATATTCCCTTTGAAAACAAAACATACAACATGGTGCATAGTCAGGGCCGGCTCTGGCTTTTTTGCCGCCCCAGGCAAAAACGCCCCCTCCCCCCTGCGGGGGGTGGGGAGGGCGGCCGGAGCCCCGGGGGGAGGGCGGCGAGCCCCGGCGGGGGCTCTGCTCTCCCCCAGGCGGCCGGGGGGAGGGCGCCGGGGGGGGAGGGCGGCCAGAGCGCCGAGGGGAGGGCGGCGAGCCCGGCCGTGGCCCCGCTCTCCCCGGCGGCCAGAGCGCCGCGCCGCCCCCCTCCAGGTGCCGCCCCAAGCACAAGCTTGGTGGGCTGGTGCCTGGAGCCGGCCCTGTGCATAGTTATACTTACCTCAGCTGTGTTCATAGAATCATAGAATATCAGGGTTATGAGACAGGAGGCCAAAAATCAAGTATCATCAACCACTTTCAATGCAGGGATATATAATTGTACTCTGTGGAGTTATTACTTTTATAAATGTTTTCTGTTACACAGTTATCTTAATTGGCTAATATATTCCAATCCAGGACAATCGTATTCAATTCATGGGCTGTCTGCACCTGTCTCATCTACACAGTTTTTTCCCCTCTTAATGCATACCTTATGGCAGAGGATTCTTTATATGTTTTGTGTAATCTGTTGAATTTAAATAATGGATTAAATATGGAAGAGCAAGATAAAAATACACTGAATTCTCTCTATTTATTTAAACCCTTCTTAAATCTTTTAAGGCAAGTGTCAACACTGATTAATGATTTTGGGTGCCTCCATTTTTAGAGGTCCAACTGGAGACATCTTAAAGGGAGATGATTTTCATAGGGCAGGTGATTACTTCGTGAAAATCAGCTCCCTTGAGGCACCTAAAATCATTAATCACTGTTGACACTGGCCATAAGAATAATTGAGTCATTTTTATGATTAATTTTGTATTGATTTTTTCATAAAGAAACAGACAATGAAAAGTACCAAAAGGTAAATGATTTACAGCTTGTATATGTTTCCAAATACCAGACGCTTCACGGGATCTCCATTGCAATTATACAATTATGCGATTTTACCACTTGTTGGCAAGACTAGACAATACAAAACCAGACAATACTACGTAGACATGTTAGGATGGAGGTAAGAGTAATAAAATAGGAGAAGACATGTCCGAATAGGGGAAGGAGGCGACTGGATGGGGCTGGGAGAAAGGATGAATTTGGTGGAATGACGGTTGTGACATACTGGTAAGGGATTCTGTCACTGCCTGCCCTGTAACTTTAGGGCACTGGGGACTGTGCTGCTAAGGTTCAAATCTCTGACACCAGCCCACGAGCATAAGCTCTCACCCTAGTTTTTACTAGCCTAATTACTCCAGTGACACCAACAGCACGTTCACTTGAGTCTCCCCAAATCCATCCACCCTGAGTTCTTAATTACCAGACACTTGGACCATTCCTCTCTGGTTTATCACCTCTCAAGGTTTGAAACCAGCCCCCAGCTATCAGTTCGCTGTGGCACTTACACTCTGCACAATTTGCAAATCAGAGATGTGCTTGGGGTAAAAATAAACAAAAAGTTTATTTAACGGAAAAATCACAGATTCAAAGATGAAATAGTAAGTGGAGAGCAATCACATATAAATTACACAGTAAATAAGCATAAAGATGCAACCTCAGGCTTTGCACTTCCATATTAAATAAAACCCCTTTTCAAATCCAAGTTTATGTATTGCCTTTGAACTGTTTTCTGGAGTCACCCCCTAGCTATAGAAGGGATTGAGTGTTTCCCTGACACCTCCCTTTAGCTTGTCCCTCAGTTTTTGGATGAAAACCGCAGATTCAAGCTTCCTTTTTAAAAGGCTTTTCCCTTTTTTCCTGTTCTCCTGGCATGATGAGTTATGGTTATGCAGATGGGGGAAATTCCCTCTTAACTTGAAAAAAGAACAGGAGTACTTGTGGCACCTTAGAGACTAGCAAATTTATTTGAGCATAAGCTTTCGTGGGCTACAGCCCACTTCTTCGGATGCATCTGTAGCCCACGAAAACTTATGCTCAAATAAATTTGTTAGTCTCTAAGGTGCCACAAGTACTCCTGTTCTTTTTTGCGGATACAGACTAACACGGCTGCTACTCTGAAACCTCTTAACTTGATAGCACTGATGTCTCAATGTCTTCCCATTAACTCCAATAGCCCATCATTGTCTTTTCCTGGGCTGGTCAATGGATGATTTCTTGGAGCTGATTTTGCATAAACATCTGGCTTGGAAGGTGTCCCTTCCTGCTTGACTGCTTCACCATTGTGCTGTCAGGTATAGCTGAAGTTGCCCCACAACTTATGAGAACAGTTTTCTATATACAGAAATACATAAATTCATAACCATAGTCTGTATACATATCTCATTACAGGCATAAATAAAATAACTTGATGTATTTTCAGTACGACACTGTATATAAACAGTTGATTCTACTGTTTATTTTGGGGGCTTCAGCTCCTTGGGGTGTTTGGATCCTGATTGTCATAGAGGTCTGGTATTCTTTGAGCCATCTCAACATTTTTATCCAAATGTATCTAGAAATGGGATCCAAATGTCTTTACAGTCATATAATTGTTCTCTATGGCAATAAATTAATCTTTTTGAAAATCTTGGTCTGCATCTAAGGATAACTCATTTTTCCCTCCCCGTTGGCTTATTTCTCTATTCAGATTCCCTGTAGGTCAACTTCCTATTATTTCTTAATTTATTGCTTTTATTATCCCTCCTCCCAACTGATAAATCTCCAACACACCTCTCAGCAGAGGCGACATGCTGGGGCAGGACCATCCTGATATTTAGGCATTTGTCCCACCTCCCGACCGATCGTTTTAGGCAATTTGTCCCGATATTTCGCGGTACCCCCCCCTTTTTTTCCCCCTCTGCCGGCAGCACTTAGCTTTTTTTGTTGTTGTTTTTTTTGCTTCCCCCTGCCCCCCCCATGTGTCCCAATATTTTCTTCCTCTCATCTGGTCACCCTAGCCCCCAGAGTTGCTGCTTGGCTTGTAATAAGCATGCTCACACAGACTGAGCATGCTCAGTAACTTCTGCCCTCACTCTGCATTGCCCCCAACACACTGTTGGCAGGAATGTGTCGTCTCTGCCTCTCAGCTGCTGGTTTCCTTTCCCATCCACCCAAATTGCATTTGAGCTAGACATTCCTTCCAAATGCCTGTGCCCCCTTACTGCAAATCATTCTCTTATGTTACAGCATTTTTCATTTTCCTGCAGAATCAAAAAAAGCTGCCTTCAGAATCAGAACACATTCTTTCAAAAAAGTACCAGTAAAGTCCTTGTATTGCACCAATATCCAGAGCACAAAAGGACAACTTTGTAGTTCAAATGACTTATTAATTTAATTTCTTTAAAATTCACTGTTTAATTCTGTACATTTTATATGAATTTAAATGAGCAATATCTGATGCCTCCTTCACCAATCTTCATCTGGGGAAATTAACATTGATCTTTTTTTTCTTCAACCTATTTAAATGTTTATATCTGAGGGCTTTGTAAATAGAATCTGAGTTGGGGCCCCAATATTGCTCAGCTGCTAGTAAAAATAAATGTTTTAGTATTATCTTGATGTTTCTTGGCCAGGGACAGAGGTCATTACTGGATTTAAAAAACAAACACCTCGATACAGTTAATATGCAGTTATAGCTGTATAGGCTGTGATCTCAACAAATATCTCAAGATGCTGTGAGCCGCAGCCAGTTCTGGTTGATACTTGAGTGGCAGAGATACCTTCTTCATGTGATTCAGGAAGGTGGTCAGTGAATAGCACCTCTCCTCCCCATTAGTGTGGAACCAATGCCTCCACATGAAGTTAGGGAACATTATGTTGGTAGAGATGCCAGGCAGTCAATGGAATTAGTTTTTGTCACACCAGCCAAGAATCTGGCTTAGTCTTTGAGTGAGATATAAAGTTGAGGTCTTGACCTTTTGTGATGATCAAAGAGCTCGCATGGGAACTCCTCTGGGTTTGTAAGTTATGTCAGCTGAACTCACAGATTTGTAAGGATTTACCTTCTGACAGAATTCTAATAATTCACATGGCAAACATGAACTGCTATGTACCACTCTGCCCGCACACCTCCCCATACAACCTTAATCCTCTTTGGGGGTAGTGGTGAGTCGTTCCCTCATTACTATCCCAGCATCTGAGTGTCTCCTGAGCAGCTCTCCCAGAATCTTTACTAGTTACTGGGGCACTGCTTTCTTGGTCACTGGTTTGTGATACTACTACTAGAGTGGGACAGCTTACTGGCTCTCACTATCTTGTGGTTGATTCCTGGCCAATGGGAAACTACACTCCACATTAGGGCCTGGAGTGGTCCTTCCTAGCAGTACCTAAAGAGTCTAGGGAGTAGTTACCTAGTTCACCCCTTCCAAAGGAGAACTCCAGGTCAGTTCTAAAGAGGCTACCTCTTTTATTCCTCCCTTCCACCCCCAAAATGGCTAACGGTACATGGAGGAGTGGCTGGCTGCAAGATTTGGGAGGGTGGAAAGGGAAGTAATAAGGCTGTGTGAACACCATCAGCCTAGTTCCTTTGAACTTTGATGAATTTGGGCCAATGTTTCAATTTGGGCCAATGTTTCAATTTGGGAGAGGGGCCCAATCCCATTCTGATTTCAGGGATTTAAAAGACTATTTCGCACAGATCTAATCCCATTATAGTCTTTTTACACATTTAAGAATGTTAGCTCCAATCTCTGGGCCACATTATTGTGTAAATATTTGACTTAAACTGAAGTGAATTTGGTCCACTGTGATTAGTTAATTTTTCCCTGTATTTTCAATCTCAACAGTATTGTTTCTCACTTTGGGCCTGATTTTCAGAGGTTCTGAGCATCCACAGTTTTGAGGCGGTAAATAGGAAGATGCTGGGAATCAGCACCTCTGAAACCTGGGCCCTTTGTGTCCTACGCTGTTGTTTACTGCAAACTATTGTGTAGTGTGTCTTCAATTGTAGAGCATTGTTAAACATCTATTACATTTTACCCCAGAGGTGGCTGCATTTTTCAATGGTGGTTGAAATGATGCATGGATACACATGTAAAGCAATTTGGGATCCTGTAGAATGAAAAATCACTATACAAACTTATTTATGATTAATTATTATAATCACTAATGAAATTCCAGACTGCATTGAAAAAAGAGGCAAAAAGATTCAGAAACAATGTTGTAAATGTCATAGGTTTTTGCTGATTAAAATAGCACACCTCTACCTGAATTAGGTTTTAAACAAGCCTGAAACTTTGGGATTTTATTATATTATGCCCTCAGGAGTTTATTCTCTTTCCAATTACAATCCAGGGAATGTATGCTTGAACAGCAACACATTTCTGCAGTGAATAGCACAGCAGACATTATATTTGAATTGATTGTTTAAAAAGCTTTTCACCAATATGAAAGAGAATGGCCCAATGTGTTTGAAACAAGATACTAACTTTTAGCTGAAACCAGAACTGTAATAGACGAGAAATATGTTCTTAGGAAATGCAATGAAAATTAGTAGGTTGCAGATGAAAAGGGTCAAAATTGCTAAATAATGGCCATTCTTTCAACATGCAAGTGTAGCCATTCATGCTATTAGAAGCTGCCTGGTTAAAATGAAAGGGTCTGTTCTCTCATCATTGTTCTCCCATCACCTATTAGTTTAACAACGACAAAGCATATCATAGGGTCTATTTTACAACTGATACATCCACAGAATTTCTATTAATGTTAATAGCAGTTAAAGGCATATCATCATCAGTAGCATAGATATACCTCTTATTGTATATTCCAGGGCATATTGTGGCCCACGACAATGCCATGTCAAAATCTGGTCTATTAAGTGGAGTTGGTACTTATGTGGTGGGCTACTGAGGAAAACATTTGGATAATGATATTGCTAATACAGTGTTCTGAGTTAGAAGCCAAAGAAATAATAGCTTATTGCCATACAGAGCAATTATAAGAATTTGAAGATTTTTGGATCCCGTTTCTCGTGCTGTCTCTCTGTGTGTGTGTGTGTGTATCTCTCTCTCTATCTTTATACATATATATATATATATATATAAATATATATATATATATATACACACACACACAAACACACACCAATATATGGATAAAATAATATTGTGATGGCTCAAAGAATGCCAGACCTCTATTCCACCTAACCCCACGTCTTTTTTTTTTCTCTCCTTCCCTGGTCTCATCCTTCCCTCCTCTCCCTATTCATATATGTCTTCTACTATTTTATTACTGTTACCCACACCCTAACATGTTATGTCTATGTATGTCTATGTCTGGTCTTGCTGCTTTGATAAGTCATAAAATTTCATAGTTGCATAATTCTACTGGAGATCTCGTGAAGCATGTGGTGTTTAGACACATACATAAGCGGTAACTCATTTACCTTTGTATGTTTTATTGTCTGTTTCTTGATGAAAATTAATAGAACCAGCAAAAACAGTGGCATTCTTTTCTCTGAAACAGCTCAAAACCAAGAACAAAGTTCTGGAAAGCAATGTGCTGTGGGGGCTACAGTCTTTTGAATGAGCCATGAACTCAAGGCCCCTACTAATTGTGAACATTTTGGTGCCTGTACACTTTCACATTCCAGCTGGGGCAGAAAATTTAAGTGCCAAAGAACACTTGTCTAAGAACAAGGCTTTTGTCATGATATTTCCAGCTCAGTCAGAAGCAGGAAGCATTGGAAATGTCGGCAGGAAAGACTGTTCATGTTCAGTCTCTAGCCCAGTTTTGAAGGAGGTCTGGACAGTTCTGCTAGTCTTTGGATAAGTTTCCAAACTGGACCATTCTGCTTTTCACCTATCACTAAATAAAATGTGAAAAAAACTAGAGAAGGACAAAACCAAATCCATGGACACAACATCTGTTTTGATGGCCAAGAGGAGCTAGTCTGAATCCGATATTATGCAAATTTGATCAGTGAGGGTAATTGACTTGGAATTAAATTGGAACACTTTATCTAGGGATGTGGTCTATCATCTATCCCATCACTTTCCGTCTTGAAGTCAAGACTTTCTAAAAGACATGCTACAGCTCAAATAGAAGGTACAAGCTTGATACAGAAATTGTTGGGTGAGGTTCTTGAGCCTGTGTTATGCAGGAGGTCAGACCAGATGAGCATCATGATCCCTTTTGGTCTTAAAATCTATTCATCTGAATCAGTAAATGGATTTCATGGCTGTCCTCTAACTCTATAATGTAGGCAGAACCAAAAACCTGGATTCAAATACTCTATAACTTTGGTTTGATTGGGATTCAGATTTTAAATGTGAGATTTGGACCCATCAGTGGAAATAGTAAAGTAATGTGTGTGTTTAGTTTTGTGGAGTTTTTGATTTTGACAAAATGCCAATGGAACCCAGACAGAATTCCAGTAGACCCTGGCCTGCCAGGAAAGTATCCGGTCAGCTCACCACCCCAGCACTTTGCCAGCTCATCTGGTGCACTGCTAGAGAGCCCAGGGTTTTAGTCCTCCAGCTTCTCACCAACCTGGACTCCCAGGGATGCAAGGGTCTCCAGCTCTGTAGGCCCCAGTGCTTCCAGGATCCGTGGCTCCAGCGCAGTCCATCTGGCAGGCTGCCCTGGAACTCCAACTCCATTCCCTTCTATGGAGAATTTAGAAATTATAGGATTCACTCTGAATCAGAACAAAACCAAAATTTGAAATATAGGAACCCTGCATTAAACAGAATTACTTTTCTCCTCCTAGCCCTAATGGTCATTGTTTGTAATCAGCATTTTGATTAAATGGCTCATTCGTTAAAAATAACCCAACCACTGGTGTAATAATTACTGCAATGTCTTTTTGACAGACAGGTCTAATATTAAAGTTTCTTTTTTTCATTTGGGATGTAATAGGATGTTAGTGCTGTGTCTGTTATAAGAGATTAGGAGGCATTATTGACTGTCCATCCACAAGAAAACTGATAGTAGGAAATGCCCGCGAGGGGAAGTTAGACCCTTTTAAACCAAATGATTAACCTTGTCATATTTCTGCTGGTATTGTGGATAACACTGTCAAATGCATTTGAGGCCTTTCTATATTAACATGTTTTAATTAAGTGAGAAATGGAGAGAGGAATGTGGGAAGGAAGGGAGGGTAAAGCAACAAACCTATTGGTTTTTTTTAATTTGCCCATGAGCTTGCAGTACATTTTGAACAATTTACAGAGATGCGAACAGCCAATAAATAGTTAATGTAGGACTATTTTTATAAAAAAGTCTCTTTTTACTTTGTATATAAACCTTTCTTCTATTCTTGAGTTGTTTACAGATTATTGTGTATTTCCTGAACCTTTATGTTTATACAGGGAAGCCCTCTGATTTTATTTCACAAAACAACTTCACTGTAAGCACAGGTTCCCTATACATAGAATAGTTGTTTGCCCACTTCAATGCATTAAAACAATTTCAGGCTTTCACTGTGCTTCACTAAAGACAAAGGGCCTGATTCACTGCTCACTTACATTGGTGGTAAACCAAGAGGAACCCCAATGAAGTCAGTAAAGAGTTATCTTGGTGTAAATGAGCACAGAATCCATTCCAAAGGGCAGGGCCGACTCCAGGTTTTCTGCTGCCCCAAGCAGGGAAAAAAAAAAAAAAAAGCCGTGGCAGCGCAATCGTGCCGCTCCACTCTTCGGTGACAGTTCGTCGGCGGCTTCACTCCCTCTCTTCCTCTTCGGCGGCACTTCGGCGGCAGCTCAAAGTGGAAGAGAGGGACTGAGGGACTTGCCGCCGAATTCCCACCGAAGACCCGGACGTGCCGCCCCAATAGCGGCCGGAGTGCCGCCCCTTTGTATTGGCCGCCCCAAACACCTGCTTCTTTAGCTGGTGCCTGGAGCCGGGCCTGCCAAAGGGTATTACTCTCACTGAGAATGTTGTAAGATGATTTTATAGTGGATAAATTCTGTGGTGTGAACTGCCAGAGGTTCATAGTGTAGAACTGTAATTTAAAAGGAAGCATAATGCAGTTTCTATTACTAAAGTTGCTACTGGTAGTGCAGAATAAAGACTGCTAGTAGAAGAGAAGGCCAGATTTTCAATTCATGCAGGTGCACTGAAGTCAATGAGTCTGCATCAATTCACACCAGCTGAGAATCGTGCCTGCAATATTTTGCCAATAGAAATAATAAAGGAACTTTTAGAGTGGTGTTCCTTTCTGCACAAAAGCCCCAATTCAACAAAGCACCTAGAGTTAGCCTAAAGTTAAGCATGTACAGTAACTCCTCACTTAACGTTGTAGTTATGTTCTTGAAAAATATGACTTTAAGCGAAATGATGTTAAGCGAATCCAGTTTCCTATAAGAATTAATGTAAATGGAGGGGTTAGGTTCCAGGAAAGTTTTTTTTGCCAGACAAAAGACATTATATACATATACAGTATAAGTTTTAAACAATTTTAAACAAACAATGTAATACTGTACTCAGTAATGATGATTGTGAAGCTTGGTTGAGGTGGTGGAGTCAGAGGGTGAAAGAGGGAGGATCGTCCGGTTCCTGTTCTTTCTCTTGCTGTTCTTTCCAAAGTGCTGGGGGGTGCTCAACCCCCGGCTCAGCCCCAGTCCCTGCCCCCCCTCCACCCCCCCCCCCCAGGCCCCACCCCCCCCCTCTTTCTTCCTCCCCCCCCTCCCCCCCCCCCCCCCGCAGCCTCCTGAATGCCGTGAAACAGCTGACTGCTGTGGGCTGGAGGCGCGGGGAGAGAGGAGGGCATTGCTGATCCACAGGGCTTCCGGCGGGCAGGAGGCGCTGGGGAGGTTGAGAGAGCTGCTAGGAGGGCTGCTGGCCCACCCTGGTTCCAAGCCCCCACTGCCAAACAATGTTATAAGCAAATATTGCGCAACTTTAAATGGGTATGTTCTCTAATACATCAGCAATGTAACAATGAAACAAGTTTACCAGGATGACATTAAGTGAGGAGTTACTGTACTTGAATAATTTGAATTGGGGCCTGTGAGAGAGGTAGTCTTGGAAAATTACTTTTCTGCAGTTTATTTAGTCCTCTAAGCTAACACTGTTAGGATCGTCTTTGCATCTGTAACTGCTATGCACTTGTAGTTGGGATCATCAAACCCAGTTAAAACCTTACATTCTCTTGCATTTAATACCTCATCGAATTATTGTGGATTTAACTACTTCTATGAAAGAACTAAAAACTTAAGAAATAATGCTAAGGCAAAAGCAGGAGCACTAAAAAAATCAGTAACCCAAAAGAGAGCATACATACATTGGAGTTTTACAAAGAAATGCTTTCAAATGTCCCTTAGACTGGGGTCTCAAACTCAAATGACCACGAGGGCCACATGAGGACTAGTACATTGGCCCGAGAGCCGCATTACTGACACCTCCCCCCTGCCGTCCTCGGCCCCACCCCCACTCCACCTCTTCCATGAGGCCCCGCCCCGCCCCGCCTCTTCCCACCCCTTCCCTGCCCCCATTCCAACCCCTTCCCCGAAATCACCACCCCAACTCCGCCCCTCCCTGCCCCCAGGGGGAGTAGGAGGGGTGTAGGGTGTGGCAGGGGCTCAGGGCAGGGAGTTGGGGTGTGGGGAGCAGGAGGGGTGAGGGGTGTGGCAGGGGGTCAGGGCACGGGTGAGGGGTGCAGGAGGGGTGTGGCAGGGGGCTCAGGGCAGTGGGTTGGGGTGCAGGAGGGGTGCAGGGTGCGGCGGGGGTTCAGGGCAGGGGGTTGGAGTGCAGGGTGCGGCAGGCGGCTCAGGGAAGGGGGATGGGGTGCAGGAGGGGCGTGGGGTGCGGCAGGGGATCAGGGTGCAGGAGGGGTGTGGGGTGCGGCAGGGGCTCAGGGCTGGGGGTCGGGGTGCAGGAGGGGTGCAGGGTACGGCAGGGGGTCGTGGTGCAGGAGGGGTGTGGCAGGGGGTCGGGGTGCAGGGTGCAGCAAGGGGCTCAGGGCAGGGGGTTCGGCTGCAGGAGGGGTTCGGGGGGCAGGCTCTGGCCCGGCGCACACCGGGGGCAGGGCAGGCTCCCTGCCTGTCTGCCCCGCCCTGCCTCGCCCCCACCCCCCGCGCTGCTCCGGGATGTGTGTATTGCTGTTGCTTCAGGCACCGCCCCCAGCATCTCCCATTGGCCGGGAACGGGGAACTGTGGCCAATGGGAGCTGCTGGGGGCGGTGCCTGAAGCAACATCAACACACACACCAATGTGCCCCCCTTTCCCCACGTTCTGGACACTTCCCGGAGCGGTGCGGGAGCAGGGCCGGCAGGCAGGGAGCCTGCCCTGCCCCCGGTGCGTGTTGGGCCGGAGCTGCTCTAGGTAAACGCTGGGGGAGGGTGGGAGGGCCGCAAGGAGCTCGCGGGCCGCAGAAAATAATCTCGCGGGCCACATGCGACCCGTGGGCTGTGTGTTGAGACCCCTGCCTTAGCCACACGCACACATTCACATTGAGCAGAATACCCACTTGATCCAGAGCCTGCTGAATTCAGTTGATAGAGTCCCACTGATTTTAATGGGCTTTCAATTAAGCCCTTTCAACAGGCTGGAATTTTTCTAATGCAAAAAACAAAAAACCAAGCAACTCTACCCCCCACGACCTGGCCTTTATTTGAACACAGAACTTTTAAAAACATATTTCAATTTGAATTTTCCAAAAAATTATGCTAGCAAATTCAAACGAAAAAATTAATCTTGTGATTCTTCTTTTTTTTAATTCCCTCTTTTGGGAGGACGGGGGAGTTGTGTACATTTTTGTAGATTGCCATTGTGTAAGTTATGATTGGTCAGCCTAGTCACATGATAGGATACCTTTTTAAAATTGAAATTATCTGATTTCATATAAAATTCTGAGGAAAGTAATGAACATGGAAGCCAGAAAATGCAAAACATAACAGAATAGAAAATTATTTCCAGTATGCAGAAATTTGCCTATTTCCCCATTCTCCCCCCCCCCCACACACACACACTATTTTTTTGGATCAATTCTAGGTCCACCTAACAATAGAATTCATACTCCTGTGATAATTACCAAGGACCCCTTGTCTATGATACAAAAAAAGGAATTCTTCTCCATACAGAGGGCAGGTGTGATGGCTCTCATTATGACATGCTACCAAGGGAGTATATTTTTGATAAGCAACTGTTTACAAATCATCCCTTTTGTTCCCACTAGAAAGGCACCAGTTCAGCGGAATGACCTCACTGCACATTAAGCGGAGGGGACCTTTTGCTGGGCTGGTTGGAGAAGGTGTTGTTGCTCCTTTAAGGGCAGCTAGAGAGCACCTGTCATATGTAGACAGCTCCATACCAGGGCAGCATGGGAATTCTGACCCATTCCCCCTCCCCGAGATGATTGGAAGAGAAGGTCACTATTTATGCTCATGTCTGTGCAGTAAAAGCCCTCTTGTCAAGCTGAGCAGCCGCACGCAGCTTTTTGTGATGATCCGCTGTGGGAATTACACTAGTTGCTCTTTCCTGCAAAGGCCAAAGGGAGATGGGGGGTTTTCACCTTCCCCACAGTAGGTTGCTCCTCACTAAGCCCCCAAAGAATGAAAGGGGCTTAAGCTATGATGTTGCAACTCCTTATGTAAGTTTGGGGTAGATTTCTGGTGCAGTTACTCCGTAGGGAATTGATACAGTGATCAGAGAAGTTGGATTGGGAAAGGATTTAAAGAAGGTACTCTTTAAAGGAGTGGGAAGAGAAGGGGGGTGAGTTCAGGGCTTCTATGACGGGTACAGCAGAGAGTCAACCCTCCCTCCTTTATAGCCCTCCTTAACCCTGATTCCAGGTCGGGTGGTGGTGAGATCTCAGCAGTAGATTGGCTGGGGACCAGAATGGGTAAGGGGGATGGATGGCAGCTGCCCCCCAGGGTATATGTAAATGATTATGATATTACCTGTACTGTATAATTTTATCTGCCTGGTACTTCCAGACATTCAGGAATAAAGTTGTGGCCTAATTAAACCACATCCTGTGTCTCCCATCCTCCTTACAGCATAGCTGAACAATTGCAATAGTTCGTGTTGACTGTATGGAGGAGAAATGTAATTTAAAGGGGAAAATAACTCAGTTTAGAACACAGAAGGTCCCCAACCAAAGCTAGTGATGCAAACAATTCCAAGCTTTAGTGTGTTCACTACAGATCCACATTTTTTCAGCTTCAATCCCTCTCTAATTTAATAGAGGTTATAATAGTACTTCATGCTAGAGGCTACTAGTGAAGCTGGTCAACATTTTTATGTACAAAAAATTTAGTTTTGTCTTAAAATGCAGACAAAACTTTGTGAAAAATTGACAACATTGAAATGTGAGGTTTTTCTCAAAATTTTCAGTGAAAATTTTTGTTATAGTTTACTATTTACTATATTATTGAAATTTCTCTCAAAATCGTTTGATTTTTTGTCTTGTTCCATAAAAACATATTTTGCTAATAAACAAAACATTTTAAAATGGTCAGTAAAAATGTGGTAACATTTCAGTAGAAAAACATGAATTTTCTCATGAATTTTTTAACTTAAAATGTGTGTCCTTTTTGAATCCTGTAAAGTAGAAACAACCTCACATTTTGAAATGCTTTGCAAACATTTCCTTTTTTTCTACCAGCTCTAGTTATGGATACATAGAAGAAAGTACAGTGATAGCATTATTTTGCCACAGAGAAAAGACGATAGAGTTAGACTACTTAGAGAGAATTCTTCCGCTCTGGACTCAGATGCATTGATGTACTATAATAATTTTGAATCTATGGACCTGATCCAAAGTGCAGTGCAGTTAATGGCAGACTCTCCATTACTTTCAGTAGGCTCTGAATCACCCTATGACAGCAATCTGAAATAACTGCTTGTTCTTTGTTATATGTCTTATGTCTGAGTATAGATGTATTCAAACATGGTGTTGCCAATCTTTTCCACCTTTTATAATAGCAAAAGTAAAACTAAGACTCAGTAATAAGTTAAAGAGCTAACAACTTTGACTATATCAAGAGCTGGAAGCTTTGACTACATATGTGTAATATGCTCCTGGGAGTGTAATGCTATCTTATGTTTGAACAACTAGAGCTTGAGGGTAGAGCATTCTCAATGGAAATCAATTCCCAAGCAGAGTCCAACAATGTTAATTTTCACGGCACAGTATAAGGATCAACTATTTTCTCAGGGTTTTGCAGGGAGCATGAGATTGTAGGATATACTATAGACTTTTCCATGGGGCAAGAGGTTTAAGTCTCTGTTTGTTTACATTGGAAATTTGCACCAATATAACTACATTAATACAGTGAAAACCCTAATGTAAACATTGTTTTAGCAAGGTTTACATCAGCGCAGCAGACTGAGCTATATCCATGCGAGCCCTGCTTTTGGCTGCTGCAGCATGTCTACAATAGGGGTTTGCACCAGTGTAACTAGATTGAAATAGTTACACCAGTGTAAACTTCCTTAATATATACAGAGCTCCTATGTTATTGCCTATATTGTTTATACTCGCACACACTCTCAAGATGTATATTCATTTTGGTATTATATTAATAAACAGAAAAAATCAAAGGTTGGTGGTCTAATTAAAACTTTAATTGTCCTATCCAAGCATGATTTCTTTAAAAAAAAACTTGGCGTTGATCCTTTGATGGCTATTTCTGCTTTGATTTTTCCAATGTCTTAGTGATGGGGAACCATGGTGGGGATCTTTCCTGTGCATTTCAGTGATCTTGGAAATATGTGTGATTTCTGTTAGAGCTTCTAGTACTTATTCGCTACACTGATACTGACTTGGACTCTTAATACATTCCATGGGTGGCATACCTGAGCCCACTTATCCACTGATGCTTTAAAAACTCCCGCACCCCAATCTGGGTCTATGCTGGTTATGTGATATGTACGTATCTTGTGATCCTCGTCACCGATACCTGTAATCCCTCATAACTCAAGCCTGACTCCAGATGTACAGTACCTTCCCTCTTAACTTGTGTATATTTAATTTTAAACATTAACTTTAATAAAAATTTTAATTCCCTGTTGTGGAATATGATTTTCCTGGAATGAGGCTTACTCAGCTCTCATTCTGGCCCTATGCTTTCCACTGGTGACCATGCCAACTTTGTGGAATGCATAACTAAGCTCTGTGTCCACCATCAAAGTGGGGATTGCAGGCAGGTTGTCTCACTCTGCCCACAGCTGGTGATCTCCAGCCTTAGTCTTGCTGATGGCAATTAGGCCCTTAATTTGATCCATGGTGTTTGTTTTGTTTACTCAATAAAGTGCATTAGGCTTGATTCTGAGCCAACCTCTGTGAGAGTCAAGAGTATCTAATGCCAGTGGAGTTACACTGGTGTTAAACTGGTGTGAGAAGAGAATCAGGCCCAATGATTTTGTAATGTGTTTTCTTATGAAGGACTTAATTTGTGCAGTATCATGCCAAAAAACTACCATTCCAGCCCTTGCTTAACTGAGTAGCTCTGGTGACTTAATTTATCTGAGACTACTGACCTGAATGAGGGCTGCATGATTAGAGTCTTTGTCTAATGAATACCAATGGCACCGTCGCTCTTTACAGAGCATGGCATATGTGCAGATTAGTTCTTTGATAGTTGCTGAGTCCGATGTGCGAGTGACAGTCTTGTCCACAGGTAGGGCCACACCCGCGCTCTAGCAATGCTCTGAACCCGAGCAGCAGATTCTTTCCTTCTCTGATGCTGGTCATCACAAGGCTTGATCCAGTCTGCCTGGCAGCGCCTCACTCCATCTACAAGCTGACTCTGCCAACCAGAGTGGCATTCTGCTCTCCTTTTTCAATCATGCACAGAGATTCCAAAGGATATTAAGTCATCCTTACAAGCATCCCAAAATCTGTGCAGCGGCCTGCCTCTCTTTCTAGACCATTCATGAGCTTCAGAGTATAGTGCACTCTTTGGGATCCTGTAATCTGGCATTTGCTTGATATGTCCAAGCCACCTGAGTCTTTTCTTACTAATCAATATTCCCATGAATGACATACCAGCACGATTTAACACTTCCACATTTGTCACCCTGTCTTGCCATGTTATCTGCAGTATTTTACACAAGCATCTGATATGAAAGTTGTTTAGTTTTGTGGTATGCTTGAAATTAGTCATCCATGTTTCTGAGCCATATAGAAGAGTGCATAAAACACATCTCATAAATATGGATTTACACTTTAGTTGACAATTTGTTATTGTTCCATGCTCTGTCTTGCAAAAGACCAAATTTCCTGGCTGCTTTGCTGATTCTACTATTGAGCTCAGCATCAAGTCCTACATTACTGGTAACAGTAGAGCCAAGGTAGCAACATCGGTCAACAAGATCCAGACAAGTACCATCTAAGATGGTATCTGGAACTGGTTCTCAAGAGTCTTGGTGTGTGAATGAATACTAATGAATACTGGCATAGCAAAGTGTTTACAGCTGAAAAAATCAATATCAAAATGGCCCTAAAGTCTGCATGGCTTATAAGATACATTTTTGGCCTAATTCTCTACTACCTTTCGCATTGTCTCATCATTTACACTTCACAAAGTGAGTACTAAGCGGATGGAAAGGGCTGAGTGGAGAGGAGAATTTTGATTCGGTAGCATTTTATGTCCATTATGCACAAGCATAAATGATTGCACAAGGTAGAAGGCCATGGAGAACCAGACCCACCGTATATTTTTCAAAGGATTTTTTACTCTTAAGGAGTAATCTGACTTCTTTCTAAAGATTTTTGTTCTTGTTTACATTTCACTAGTTACTGGTAGAATTATCTAGCAAGCTTTCCATATTTATGTATTGTTTAATCTTTAAGGGCTAAGATCTTGATGCAGCAAGGTTATGAAACTATTCACGTGCTTAAAGTTAGGCACGTGTATAAGTACTTTGCTGAGCTTGGGCCTAAATTCTGCCTGTTGATACACATATGATCCCCGGTTGACTTCCATGGGAACGCCACACATGCATCCAAGGGCAAAAAGTGACACACAATGTCTAAATCCAGTCTCAAAAAAAGATCTTTGAGGAGGGTTTTGTGAGAGTTTTCCTATACAATGCTGTAATTAATTCCCAAGCTTCCTTGATCACGTATTGGCACCTTTTGAAATGAAAAGATAATACTATTTATGTATGAACAGGAGAGAATCACTTCACTTGTCTGCCAAAACTCTGATTAAATTAAAATGTCAGTGCTAATGTTATAGTTAATAAGCGTGTTATACATATTCAAAACTATCTACATACTGCAAGTTCTAAGAAAGACACGGAAAGATGTAAAATTAACCGAAGTAGCGTAAGCATAATGCATCTGCTTCTCTTTTGCTTGTATATCTATGCAGTAATAATAAGCTGAGATTGTGTATTATAAATCATAAGCATGCTTGAAGACATTAATGTATGATATTTTATCATTAGAAGCTGAGCTTCAGTAGATAAGGAGAAATGTTTGTGTTAAAGATACAGACTAAGTTCTTACAAAATAATTTCAGATTAGTTACATTATGTGAACTGGAGAACGAAAAGATCTTTATTAGACAATTCACCAGATGTGCCATCAGTAATACTTTGCTATGAAATTTGGGGACAGCTTTGAAAAGGTAAATAGTTTTTTATTTGATAAATAGACATCCTCATCAGTCTGTCAGTCTCAGTTGCTGATGCTTGTGGTGGATGCAAGCAAGCAAAGTAGGATCTGGATGCCTGCATTTCTGTATTGACCACCTCTTCCCCCATCATGGTCTTCACTCTCCTTCCATAGTTCATGCTCTCACCCACCCCCCCATACTTCTCTGATGCTCATCCTTCTCCCCCCCTGCCCCTCCAATACACACACATTGCCTTGCCCTCCCAATTCCATGGCCTTTCTGTGTCTCTCACACATTCATGCATACATACATTCTTGCTCTCTCCTCCAATCTATTTTAGGGTTTATATTACTGTCCATCACCATAATATCAGAGTGCCTTTCATGTAAAATCAGCAGCAATAGCAAAGTCCCTAGTGGGCTTCATTAAGTCTCTGGCATTTTCCCTCTTTCAAGGTAACAATTCTGCTAGGGGTTCTGCTAGGGTTTGTTTTAGTTTATTAATTTTCTCTTTTTGGTTGTTGCTGCCACCGCCAGGAGATTTTGGAAAGGCTTTTTCAAAGAGGAGGATTTTGCTTCATTTTGTAAAGACAGACTCTGGATTCACCTGATCTCATCTGGAGGATTGTTCCATAGCTGGATCCTCTTGTCCAAGAATGCTTTATCCCCAAGCCCACAGGTGCATCGTCCTGGGTTGCGTGATATGCATTGTCCTAGAGGAGCGCAGCTGTTGCTGTGGTTCATAGATCAAAAATCACTCCCCAGTGTAACTAGGGTTTGATGCGTTAATTACTTTGAAAATTAGTTGAAACAATTGTAAAGAATAAAATTGTCAGACACATAGAAGAACATAAATTGTTGGGCAAAAGTCAACATGGTTTCTGTAAAGAGAAATCATGTCTTACTAATCTATTAGAGTTCTTTGAAGGGGTCAACAAACATGTGGACAAGGGGGATCCAGTGGAGATAGTGTACTTAGATTTCCAGAAAGCCTTTGACAAGGTCCCTCACCAAAGGCTCTTACATAAATTAAGTTGTCATGGGATAAGAGGGAAGATCCTTTCATGGACTGAGAACTGGTTAAAAGACAGGGAACAAAGGGTAGGAATAAATGGTAAATTTTCAGAATGGAGAGGGGTAACTAGTGGTGTTCCCCTAGGATCAGTCCTAGGACCAATCCTATTCAACTTATTCATAAATGATCTGGAGAAGGGGGTAAAAAGTGAGGTGGCAAAGTTTGCAGACAGTACTAAACTGCTCAAAATAGTTAAGACCAAATCAAACTGTGAGGAACTTCAAAAAGATCTCACAAAATTAAGTGATTGGGCAACAAAATGGCAAATGAAATTTAATGTGGATAAATGTAAAGTAATGCACATTGGGAAAAATAACCCCAACTATACATACAATATGATGGGGGCTAATTTAGCTACAACTAATCAGGAAAAAGATCTTTGAGTCATCGTGGATAGTTCTCTGAAGATGTCCACGCAGTGTGCAGCGGCAGTCAAAAAAGTAAACAGGATGTTAGGAATCATTAAAAAGGGGATAGAGAATAAGACTGAGAGTATCTTATTGCCCTTGTATAAATCCATGGTACGCCCACATCTTGAATACTGCGTACATATGTGGTCTCCTCATCTCAAAAAAGATATACTGGCATTAGAAAAGGTTCAGCGAAGGGCAACTAAAATGATTAGGGGTTTGGAATGGGTCCCATATGAGGAGAGATTAAAGAGGCTAGGACTTTTCAGCTTGGAAAAGAGGAGACTAAGGGGGGATATGATAGAGGTATATAAAACCATGAGTGATGTGGAGAAAGTGAATAAGGAAAAGTTATTTACTTGTTTGCATAATATAAGAACTAGGGGCCACCAAATGAAATTAATGGGCAGCAGGTTTAAAACAAATAAAATGATGTTCTTCTTCACACAGTGCACAGTCAACTTGTGGAACTCCTTGCCTGAGGAGGTTGTGAAGGCTAGGACTATAACAGCGTTTAAAAGAGAACTGGATAAATTCATGGAGGTTAAGTCCATTAATGGCTATTAGCCAGGATGGGTAAGGAATGGTGTCCCTAGCCTCTGTTTGTCAGAGGGTGGTGATGGACGGCAGGAGAGAGATCACTTGATCATTACCTGTTAGGGTCACTCCCTTTGGGGCACCTGGCATTGGCCACTGTTGGTAGACAGGATACTGGGCTGGATGGATCTTTGGTCTGACCCAGTATGACCATTCTTATGTTCTTATGAAAAATAGGACCAAGGCCTTAAACTGGCTTCAGAAGCAGACTTGCTTGTATGTCTACACTGCACTTCAAAACCGACAGCAGCAAGCCTCAGATCCTGGGTCTACAGACACAGGCTTGCTCTCTGGTGCTAAAAACAGATGTGTAGATGCTCAGGCTCAGAAGCCTTGGGTGGGGAATGAATTTCAGAGCCCAAGCTCCAGCCCAAGCTCAAATGTCTACACAGCTGCTTTTAGTGCAGTAGCCTGAGCCCAAGTCTGTAGAACCAGGCTCCTCTAGAACTCGCTATCATGGGTTTCAAAATGCAGCATAGGCATGCTCTGGAAGCCAGTAGAGGGATTGGTGCATAAGTCTGACGTGCTCGTGATGGCCTAAGCTATGGAGAAAGAGGGCAGCTGCCTTCTGTAACCCAGCTGGGAGGTGACAAATGCATGGATCACTGTGGCCAGGTCTTTATCTGGGAAGAAGGGATGAAGTTTCCTGGGAAGGAGGAGGTGAAAGGAAGGCATTTTTATATACGGATACTACCTGGTCATCCAGGCTTACTGAGGTGTTGAACAGGACCCCAGTACCTAAGCAACACTCTCCTGTCTTCCCCCAGCATTATTTTTGCTGCCTCAGACAATTCTCCCCCTTCTCTGGACCCTTCTGTGTCTCTCACACATTCATGCATACATATATTCTCTCTCTCTCACTCTCTCTCTCTCTCTCTCTCTCTCCTCCAATCTATTTTAGGGTTTATATTACTGCCCATCAGTAAGCGAAGTGTTAACAGTCTTTTGTCCCATGGTTAAATTCCTGCCTACATAACAGTCTTCCTGCAGTTTAAATAGGATATAGTCATCTCCACTTCCAGTCCTAAATTATGGTGTAGTGTTGCTGTGTGCTGTTAAATAGCAGCTACCTTCCAAACCTGGATTTCAGTAATGGAGGAAATGATCCTTATATTTCCTTTATCTGCATCAGTGTTGTCACGAAGTTTACTTTATTTGGGAGCCCACATTTTGCAGAAATCAAGCCCAGGGGCTTCTCAGTTTTTTGTTTTTGTGGTTTTTTAAATTTTTTTAAATCTTTGTCTCTCACAGACTGGCCAGAGTAAAAGAAATGCAACCTAGCCACGTTTTCCAGAGCCAGAGGAGTAAAGCTGAAGTCCTGGAATGGTCTGTGTGTGCTGTATTTGTGCTCTTCTAAGGAATGCACTGTGCAAAGATCAGAGATAGGAGTTGCATTTTCGTATCTTTTGCTTTTTTTTTCTTTGCCCCTTTGTGGTATTTTTGTTTTAAGAAGTCACATGGATGGACTTTAATCACAGACTCTGAGTGCTACTACCTAAAGGGAATTTCCTTTTTCCAACAAGAATGTTGAATGTTATTTAAGACATGTTCAAGCAAAGCTCTTCTCTTTATAATAAACTCTGGACAAAAATTGGGAAGGGAGATAAAGGATGCGGCCCTCAAAATCATGAGAATCAATTAAGAATCATGAGATTTTAAAAATATTTTTGGATCCTTTTTATTTGCCTTATGGTTTTGGAGTATTTAGGATTCATATTTTCAGCCTTTTTCTCTATAACCAGGAGGGCTAGACTTAAAATATAAACTCCCGGTTCCCTGAGATTCTCCCATAATCACATGCCTTCAGCACTGGAGCTTAAATAAAAAAGATTTTGAGGATTCATGATAAAATTGCAAGAGCTGGCAACACTGCTATCCTCAACATATAACTGGTGCAAACGCTACCTAGTAACTGACCTCATGCAAGCAGCATGGGAAACAGAACTTCCAATACTTGGCACCGCAATCATAGACTTCTGTCCAATTTTGCTACATTATTTTAGCCAGTAAAATAAACTGATAATGTTTGAACAAATTGCCAGGTGGCAATGGTGCAAATGCATACAAATTTTGTCAGGCTTTCAGAATGTGTTCTAGTGTGATTTTCACGTCTAGCATGTTAGATATTTATAAGGTGCTGATCATCTTGGTAACTAAATATTACCTTGGTATCTAAGTGTCTGAAATATAATAGCCCATAAAATACAATCCCATTGACTTTAAATGGGATTGAGCCACTATAGCTCAAAGGAAATATTATAACATTGACTAGACAAGAGCTTTCTTATTTTGTATGCCCTTTATTTAAAAACAAAACACAACAGAAATCAGATATCATAATTAGAATTGGTTTGCAATTTTCTATCAGACTGATTTTCTAATGGAAAATGCAGTTTCCACAAAATCAAAATGTTCTATGGGATTTTATTTTTTTAAAAAAATTGTATTTGAAATGAAGCATATCATGTCAGGGCAGTTCTACCCAAATCAGAATATTTTGGGTTTTGAACTGACATGAAATGTTTCATTTCAATATATATATATATATATTTAAATATATATATATATATTTAAACCCTGCATTTACGTATAGCACATTGCCTTATGAGAATTGTAGTTCCAGCTCCCATTCTCACCTGTGGGCCTGGTTCCCTGGAGGACTTCAGCTCCCATAATGCATTTCTCTGTGTGGCACAGCATGTGAATTATTTGAATCTAGGTGCATTATGGGAAATGTAGTCTGGCCAAGGAGCCTGACCCATAGAAGAGAATGGGAACTGGAGCTAAAACTTCCCATTGGACAAGAGAAAAATGCATGTTAATGCTCAAATGTTCAACAAATCGAAATGAATCATTTCTATCACTATTCCAAATGTTTAGTTTTCTTTGAAGAAATCTAATCAAAATGTATTGACATTTCTGAATCAATTCTTTTTAGAATTTTCATTCTGCAGAAAAAGATATTTCAACTTTTTTTTTTTTTTCATTTCAGGACAAAAACAGTTGTTGAAATTTTCCTCAGCTCTAATCATAATACCTATTTTGCAAATGTGTGGGGAGTTTAATGTGGTTTTAGGTTAAAGGATCGGTTGTCTTGCTCTCTAAAAGCAGACATATTTACCAATTAAGGTAGATATTTAAATAAAAGAATTAGTTTTGTGTCTCACAGTATCAATAAAGATTTTTTGGGCATCAAAAATTGATGCTATTAAGAATTATTAACAAGTTTCTGCTTCAATTCAGGTGGCCCAATGCAGCATAGGTAACTCATTACCCCAGGAGGATTCTAATTCAGAAGCATTTTACCAATGAACTGCTGTAACAAAGGAAAGCTATATTAAAGTGTGCATTAGGGATTTGGGTTATTATAAATTACATTTTTTGAAATCTCATTTAGAACCAGGAACTAAAATGATGTTGGAAGGCTCAGAGGATTAATTCTTCCTGAACAATAGACTGTCACTGATCACTCTGTAAAGTAATTATGCCAAATTTAATTATACTACAAGCACATTGTATGATAGTCATAGTGTGCCCAAAAGAGAGTTTGAAAAGGTGCCACACAAGTGTATGGACTAGCTTTGGGAGCACAGTGGCAAATTACACATGTAATTGAGTACAACTTAATATCAGGCTTTGTTAATTAAGGGTTTGGGGTTATATAGAAATGGGGCTGGTTGGCACACTTGATGCTTTTCAATGTAACGAAACAAACCAAATCCCCTTCCCCCCTCTCCCCCCATTAGTTTCTGGATGCTGATAAAATTTACTTTACTTATTTATTTTAAATGTAATGGGTTAGAATAATTTGGTGCTACTAGCATCAGCAGTAGCCAAATTGTCACAAAGCTTACAAAACTATACTTGCTGCCTCTGTAGGGGACACATATCTCCTGTTATCCAACTTATTCCCCTCCTTGTGATGTCTCCCTGAATGTAACCTCCCCTGCTTTTTATGTGATTGCTCTGTGTTCCTGTTGGATGTCTGGAGCTGTGATTGGATTTAGCTGATCCTTTAACTACAAAAATAGGCACCTATCCTGCAAGCTGTTCTACCCCAGTGCCAGTCTGGAGCCCTATTGTAGTCAATGAGCACAGAGTTCTGCTTGCTTTGGATAGCTTTCAGGGCCACAGCCCTAGTGGATTAAAGTCCTCTAGTAGTATATTTCCCAAAGCCAGTCAAACCTTAGACGAGAGTTAGGTTGTGCAGTAGGGTTGCCAATCCTCCAGGATTGGCCTGGAGTCTCCATGAATTAAAGATTAATCTTTAATTAAAGATTATGTCATGTGATGAAATCTCCAGGAATACATCCAACCAAAATTGTCAACCCTAATGTGCAGCAAGACCTTGGTGGGTGGGAGGGAGAAATAGTTATGTGAGATACAGATGGATAAAATTAGTGCATTAAGGAAAACCACTACAGTTTGGGAAAGCTGTCCAAAAGGTACTTTATTGAAAGACATATAGCAGTGACAGCAGTTTGAAATGTATAAGGTGCTTATGCCAGTGCTATATGAGCACAAAAAAGTAGTGGTGAAACTAACAAGAAAAAGAGTGTGGATTGCAGGAGAAACAAGGCAGGTTCACCAGCAATGAGAGCTGTGTGACCACGTTTCTCATCCAGAACTTAGAATATTTTCAACAAGCAATACAAATGGTAAGATCTGGTGCAGGAGTGAATTGTATCCACATACATCAGGTTTGACTATGGTCTTACATCAAAAATGGAAAAGTAGAACAAAATAAATGTATGAGGTGTATTAAAGCCATCTAACCTAATGTGCCTGCTTTACCCTGTTTTATTTTTAACTATTTCACCTTCCCTCTCTATTTTTTCCTTCTCTAGAAACAAAACTAGGCATTTTCTGAACTCATTGATACTGTTTGATCTATTTTCTTACCCAAGTATCTTATTCCGTAAGGGAAAATCATGACACCACCTCCATGGCTGTGAAAAGATCTTCTCTATGGCACAATTGGTTCTACTGCACAGGGGTGGAACGTTTTGCTAGGACCCCAGCCAGTCGAGATGCAGCTGGCGTGCCATAGATTCCAGCTACATGGAAGCTGCACCCATCCTATATAAAGGGTTTGGGAACAGATGGGGACAAGGTCTGTGAATCTGTGGGTATCTGGATCCACTGACCACTCTTCCTGCAAAGGGTGCAACTGTTGCAGAGACTGCTAAAGTCTTGAGCTATAATAGCATGTGTATAGCAGCTCTGTGACTGCTTTTAACTATCTAACCTGTTCTTCTCACACTAATCCATATCCCCAGAATTGATTCTAATACTGCAAACCCTTGAGCAGCTTAAAGCTAGAGCTGGTCAGGAAAAAAAAAGAGAAAAGTTTTTACTTTTGTCAACCAGGGCCGGCTCCAGGGTTTTTGCTGCCCCAAGCGGCGCAAAAAAAAAAAAACAAAAAAAAAAAACGCAAGCCGCGATTGCGATCTGCGGCGGGAGGTCCTTCGCTCCGAGCGGGAGTGAGGGACAGTCCGCTGAATTGCCGCCGAATAGCTGGACGTGCCGCCCCTCTCCGGAGTGGCCGCCCCAAGCACCTGCTTGGCAAGCTGGTGCCTGGAGCCGGCCCTGTTGTCAACAAAACGAAGACTGAAATTTTTTGGCCAAAAAACTGCTGAATTTGGAGGGAGGAGGTCAGTTTTCTTTCCTTCTTTCCTTCTTTCTTTCTTTTCTTTTATGAACAGCAAATGCTTTCCAGAAAACAAAACAAAAGTCAAAACCAAGTTATTTATCTAATTGGTGTCAATGGAAAATTTTCAACCAGCCTTCCTTAAAATAAACACCACTTAAATAAAAGGAAGAAGAGAGACGTATCCTTTATCGTCCCCTACATAAAGGGAACTGAGTTTTCTAGACAGTATTTGCAACTTTAGTAGAGGATACCTTTTAAAAATACTCCCTTTTGTGAAACATGGACCTCTTTTCTGATATTTCTTTAGGTTCCTCTAAATTAAAATGAAAGTTCTACAGATTTTAAATTGTACCCCATAATAAATCTTTAGAATATTTCAGACAAGCACTGTATAGTAAAACTTTTTAAAAAAGTGATTCTACAATGCCTTACCTTAATTCCAAACTGTTTGTCTGTCATTTTGTTTGGTACCATATTATGAATGTACATATAAAACATATTTGTGGATGGTTTTGTTTAGTGGCATAGTTGATCTGATTTTCAGGTTATAAAGTAAATATATAGCATAGGTTGGTTTATGTTTTCGTAAGGAATTAATATATAATCACATTGTAATTCTTTTCTTATCAGGGGTATGATACGATTGTAATTTGATATTATAACAATTATCACATTTTACAATAAATGTGATAATTGGAAGTCAGAGTTAAGTTTGTGGGTTGCAGTGTGATCAGTTTTTGATTAATACACTCAGGGCCACAGTACTATAGAAGTGAAATTGAGTGTGTTAGAGAAGACATTAGCTTTGGTGTGGTGTGGAGTGTTTTGATAATAGTAGAAATCTTAACCGTACTAAACTGTAAGTAGAAAAGTATTTTTGTGGGGGAATATACCCACTTTCTCTCTTCAAAATAATTGTACACATGTGGTTTCACAGCAGCTTCAATAACAGTGACAGTGTGGTGCAGACTGAAAGCTAAGTTTACTAAGCCTGATGTATATAAATCACATGACAGCAGAATTATGCATGCTAACAGCAAACTCCTGCTTCTTGAACTGTCTAATACGCCCCCCCCCCAGTAATTTGGCATCAGTTCAGTCTTGACAAAATCCAACCTAAATAAATAAATAAATAAATAGTGAATAAAACGATGTTAAATAACCATGAAGACAAGCTCAGAAAAGTATATAAAAGTCTGAAGGAGTAATTTCTTTTTCTCATTCTGTGAGCTTGCTTTAAGACAGAACTGTCTCCAGAGTAACTGTGAGGTTTAAAGGATGCAAGGAAATTAAAAATTAACAATATCTTGCCAATGCTAATTGCAAGTGATTCTTTATGTATATCACAAGAGCAGTATGTTCCCTAGAGCAGAGATGAGCATATTCCATTTTATGTGACAGCCCTGACTGAACATAAAAAGGGGTATATTTTTAATAGAAATCATTTTAACTCATTCAGTTTTGAGCTTAGATGCTGAATGTTGTCACTCAGCAGGGTGAACACAATCTTTTTCTGTTGGAAGAGCTGTCTGTGATGTAAGCAGAGTCTGAATGAGCTCTCCCCTGACATCTGGTGATAAGCTGTGGAAGAGGACTTCAGGAGCTGGTCTTGTTTGCATGGGCAGACCCACCCTGCCTAGGTGCTCAGCACGATGGGATGTTTGCCCAAATGATCACTTGTGGTTGATGTGGGATCCCCAGTCTCTTTGTTATTGGGGAAGGCATATAAAGGGTTGTTATCCTTGTTGTGTGAATCAAGGGCAGCAGAACTATAATTGGCATATCCTGATTGAGGGACTCACCCTCAACTAAATGGCACTCACTGGGTAGGGGACATGGGTACCAAAGCCCAGAGAGTTGTGAGTGGGTGGGGACAGGTACTGGTACCTGGTGGTGAGGACCCTGCCTAAGGGCCCCAGACACCATTTGACTCTTTCTCTCTCCGCTGTGTAATAACAGAGCTAATTTAGATTCAATTGAGAGTCTTGTTACACACCACAGAGCTGAAATCACTGATACTTAGATCTAAGCATTAGATTTGCTTTGAGACTGTGTCTCTGATGTAAGAGACTGTGTACCAGCAGTGAGTCTCCCTCACTAACAGCTGAAATCACTGAGAGCTGTGTTAAGTGGGGGGACCTGAAGACACCTTGGCAGATTGATGAGCATCTGGAAGGGCAGCCAGCAAAGAGGCGTGGAGATCGGCCGGCAAGGTAACTGGTATAGAGGTGCGGTGATTGGCCAGCAGGGCGGCCAGGCATCTGGTGAAGAGGAGTGGCGAGAAAATGCCTGGACAGCAGCGTGAGTAAAGTGCCTTCTTCTCCCTCCCTCCCCCGCACCCAGGGCAGGAGGTGAACTCTGCAGATGCACCTCTGGACTCTGGTCCACACTAAGCCCCCAGTTCGAACTAAGATACGCAACTTCAGCTACGTGAATAACGTAGCTGAAGTCGAAGTATCTTAGTTCGAACTTAAAGGTACTTACCGCGGGTCCACATGCGGCAGGCAGGCTCTCCCGTCGACTCCGCCTACTCCTCTCGCAGAGCAGGATTACCGGCGTCGACGGCGAGCACTTCCGGGATCGATTTATCGTGTCTAGACAAGACACGATAAATCGATCCCAGAAGATCGATTGTTTGCTGCCGAACCAGCGGGTAAGTATAGACGTACCCTGGGTCTGCACTGACCAAGGACAATAACTGTGAGTGGGGTGCAGAAAAGGGATGGGCACATTAAAGGGACTTTTGGTTGCTGGATTTAAGAACCTGACTGAACAGGACACTGCCCAGCTTATATGGGGGTGGATATTTTGCTCATGGTTTATGTTTTTGAACCCTGTTTGTGGTGTTTTCCCAAATTAATGCCAGGTTAATTCCCTCCTTTTATTAAAAGTTTCTTTTCTACACTGAGACTCTGTGCTTGCGAGAGGGGGAGTATTGACACCCCAAGGAGTGGTATGTAATTGTCCTAGATTACTGGGTGGCGACTCGAGCCTGTTTTGTGTTGTATTGTTGAAGAGGAACTCCTAGATATTGAACCCAGCCCTTGTTGCTGCCAATTCCAATGGGCAGAAGAGTTACACTAATAAGGACCATTTCTTGGAATGCCACATTTGTTTTTGTCCCACGTCAGAATGCAAACTAAACCTTTTGAATGTTTTTGTGAAAAAGTGAGAGATCTACCATAGTATAGCCAATAGTGTGATGGTTAGGGCACTCATGCAAGATATGGAAGAGCTAGTTTGAAATCCTCCCTCTGGCTGGTGTGAAGCAGGGATGTCTCCAACGACCCAGGTCAGCACTCTAGCCACTGGGCTTTAGAGTCTGTCTTACTCTCACTCTTTCAGTCTTTCCTGTTGGGGCTGTACCACTATATAAATTAATTTTCAGAGGGCCAGAGAGAGATTATACCCTGATTGTTAGGGCACTCACTTGGGATGTGGGAGACCCAGATTCAGCTTCACCTGATTCAGAGCAGGGACTTGAATCTAGATCTCCCTGTCATACTAGTAACCAATAATTCATTCACAGCAGCCAGCCAGCAGATGACAATGACATTCAATCATTGGTGCCTACACTATGCCTGGCTCAAACAAATAAGGGGGTGGTGGGGGGAGGAGAAGATAAACAACTGTAAGGACTAAGAATTGTGAGTTTCCTTTAGTTCATTCCCCTCGTGAGTTATCTCTGAGGTCTGCAAGCAAAGGATTGGAGCACACAAGGAAGCCTTGGTGTTCCTTCACCGCTTAACATTCTGGCAGGAAAGCAGCATAAGATGATGCTGAAAAGCTAAAAAGTGCTGCAAATGCTGCAAATTCCCTTTAGCTTTGAGGAGAGACAATGTCATACCTAAGAACCATCCAGCCATGACAGCGCCAATCTTATTCATGGGAATTGGCAGAGGTAAGATATATTACTGTGGTGCCAGTGCTGCCTTCTTTGCATTCCCTCACCCATTTGACATGTATATGGAAAAAACAAGAAAAAAAGAAGTCTAGAAAAATTCTCCAAACAAAATCATGCATGTTTCCTTTATTTCTTCCAGTGAGTGCAGTTTCTCGCTCCAAGCAGTGTTGGATAATTCTACATATCGTTCTGCATGCACTAGGCAAGCAGTACTTTTCCACTTTCTTAGTGTAAGTCTCTTATCAAAATGCATCTAGTTTCTGTTTGGCAAGTGGTGTTTGCCCTCCTTTTTCCTTGCTCAACTGTGCAGATTTTAATTCTGAAATGCACCATTAAAAAGAATAAGGTTTCTGGGGAGACTCCCCTGAGCTTCCTTTAAATAAAGGTTTTACACAGCATCTGTGAGTCTTCCAAAGCCAAAGTTTTCTCGGGGACTGATTTTGACCATTATCTATAATTTCTTTACAGCTCACCACTGGGGATGTTGGGTGCCAAAGGGGCTTTTTATTGGCTTCCTTCCCTCACCCCCCTTTTATTTTAAATCACAATTAAATTGCTAACTAGCTGCTTTGCTGAATAACTGGCATCCCCTAGGAGACTTTTTCAGGTCCTCTGAAAACTTGTAAAACCAGCTTTGCTAACCTAAGATAGCCTCTCATACCCTTGGTTATTTGTTACAAGGAAAACCTTAATTGGTGTCTGCATTTATCATGTGTCTGAGTCACTTCTTGTATGCCAGTTGGAGGGAGAATTCTACTTCTGGATAGCCTAGGAAGAGGATAGGGATGACAAAGAAAAACTACCTCCATGGCCACATTGAAAACACACAAGTTTTTAACCAGGTAGTGTGTGGCACTGGGAATACTGTTCTTCTTATTGTGTCTTCAGAACTCACTTCTATATCATGGTTTTGGGATTTCCCTCTCATTTAATGATGTTTGATTAGGAGAGCTGGCCAAAAAATAATATGATATAAAAGTTTTCCATCCAAAAATGCAGTTTCGTCCAAATAAAAATGTTTTCCAGGAACATGTCAATTTTGACAGTTTTTTTGACTGAAAGGTGTCTAAATGAATCAATTCAGCCTTTTTCATTTCATTTTGATAATGTTGAAATGTTCTCTTTGAACTTTCATATGATTAAAATAATTTTAATAAGGTAATATCTATATAAATACTGTGTTTGATATTATATGTATTTAATATTTTATAATGTTGACATTAAAATGTTTCTATATTATGAAAATGATATGACCCAACATTATTAAAAAGAAGTTTTTGATGTTTCTGAACTGTAATTTTCAGAACTTCTGAGAAAAATTTAAAAATTTAAACTTTTCGTTCTGATTTGGAGCAAAAACTAATTTCAAATTGTTGGAATTTCCCCTGGGATGGAAAGTCCAGTTTCTGAACAACTGTATGGATTAGTTTCTACTGAGTGCATAACTTTTAAAAGAATGTGCATATTGACTGATTCTGGTAAGTCTTCTCAGTAGTATATTAGACATTACCCCTTAGGAACAGTATCAGAGGGAAGTGAGAGAGAGGAGTTTAGGTCAAAGATTTGTGGTTTATGTTTGATTCTGGAAGTGCTGTGGTTCTCTGTCCACATCCTGCCTAGATCTTTATTGGGAAGGCTGGGGATATTGGCAGTATCCGATTTAAATTATCTTGGAGTCTACCCTTACTGAGGTCCTCACTTAGCTTATTCAGGATTTGGAGGTTAGATACTGGATGATAGCTGGGGATGTCCATAGAACTGAGTAGTGCTGATTCAAATACTGATTGTAATATGGTGTGCTTTAGGATGGATGGTGATTGATTTCCTCAAAGGAGGTTTTAACATCAGTTTGTATCACTTCCAGATGCTTCTTCTGTGCTCTTTTACTAACCACAAAGGACAAGGACTGTGTTTGCAGGATTTGCTACTGTGCATTTGTTGTGTGAACAGGCCATCTGTAGAGGAGAGGTGTTGTGTCTGGTTGGAGATGCCTTGAATGGTGCTTTTTGGTAGCTGACTTAGAAGTAGTCTTATCTTTATTTGCAGTGGCAGGTGCTAGGCTCTGGATTTTGGAAGAGGGCACCAGGCTGACAAAGCAGTTCACAGTCCGGGGCAGTTCAGTGGGTTATGATTTAGCAGCTGCTTTGGCAGAAAAGTACTGGGATCTCTGCTTCTTCTGTGGCCATTATCTTGGCTCACTAACTGTTTATGCCTGAACAGTGGTGCTGGAGCTAGGAGTGCTGCTGCACCGCCTGGCTTGAAGTAGTAATAACGAACACTGAATAAATACATGGTTTCCATCATCAGCCCCCTACTATAAAAATTGTTCCAGCACCCTGTGTCTGAACCTGTCTGTGTGTTCTGCACTGCTGTCTGAGTTTCCGTCCTTGCTCATCAAGGAAATACCATATTTTGTCACAGCTGTCCCCTTAAGACTGAATAGGTGGGGACAGTCTGAGTTTACCTGAAAATCTCCCAAGATGGAGCAATTCTCTGAAACATTGAAACAAACAAACCAACCTATGTTACTGTAAAAGGACATCACAGATATTCTTGAATTGGCAAGTCTGTTTCTCATAAGAAGGAATACTGGATTGTTCTTTAAATGTACAAACATCTAGATAATAATCACCATAGCAACTGAAGAATGTCAGGTGAGAGTTATTCAAAAATGATTTAATGAATGTATGATGTTCCTTTTCTCCTCAGATAATTTGCAATAAATCTGCACAGTATTGCTGTATCCATATCTCTCAAGTACTCCCTTGTTTGAAGGGGCATTACTCATTTTAGTCCCAATGTTCCAAACAGCTTTGGTGTGTCCTCACTTTTATTGCTGAAAATTGTTTACATCAGAAATGGGAAATCATGAAACTGCAGCTGCAGAGGGAGTTATTTACACTAAAGGAATGAATCCCATGGCACTTCATTTCCTGCCTGAATTTATTTATTTATTAATTGATTGATTGTCCTGCATTTTGGGCCTTTGTCACATATTGTGTCCTGCAATTGGTCCTCAGCAGGTTGAAGGATATGGTTGTTATCCTAGTTTATTGGGAGGTCCTTAAATGAAAGCACCAAGGCATGATATTGAAATCCATGAATGAGCTTTAATGATCATGTCTGCCCTCTGGGGTATTCACATAACACTTAAGAACTTCTCAGAGTCCTGTCCCAACATGCTGATGTGCCGTCCTCACAAAGGTTCTTGGAGAGCAGAGTTAACTCAAGTTTAGTTAACCTAAACCTGAGACTGAGTTTCAAAGCCATGGTCAGGATTCTGCAGGGGATGTCGCCAAGACATTACAAATACATTTTAAGAACTAAGAATAGCTAATTATTAGACTACACTTACAGTTCTATATTTAAAATATTTAAGAGACCAAATAGCCAAGCTTAGTCAGTTTATTAGTCAAAGACGAAGCAGTACAATACAAAAAGGAGGCATACATACTACTCCTTTTGAGAAGCAGGCTTGCAGTGTTCACCATATATAGAAGGTGTGCTTTGAAAATATGCAGTGAAAACTACCTAGATTTATAGCACTGTTGTTTATAAGTTAGAGCGCAATATATATTTCACCCACCTGTCTCAACGGTACAGAAAAATAAGTAGTGTACCTTCCTTACCTTTGTCTTGGATACCATATACCAGGTAACAGTGGGCCATGAATGCACTCCCTAACTATACCAGGACACACCATTCATGCATCTTGCTTCTGAAAGGTTTTGTATGTGTCTGTCCAAGGACGGTATTCAACGGTGCAAAGTGTGATGGGATATACGTTAGCACTAGTGAACAAGAGTTTACTGCATTCTGCGAAAGGCATAATATAACTCACAGTGATGCAATTTAACATAACTACCCAACATTCATATATGATTTAATGTGTACAATATTAATTACATGCATGTTATACATATTGATTTGATTTAGAGCATATTGATATGCCATGCGCATAACAAATATGTATTGGATAACAACTCACAATGTGTTTTATCCACCAAATACAGCTCTATATCTACAGCAACTTTGTGTAGTTCTCCAGCTGTCTGTTTTCAGCTGCCCTTCTTACCTGGTTCTTGAGTCCCAACCTGTCTGCCCCTCCCTTTACTTAATGCATCAGTATCCAAAACACTTCAACTAACAGAACTATATGGGTACAGTTTACATTACTCATGTGACTCTACCTCCTGCTAAATTTTGCTCATAAGTTCAAGACTGCTGGCATTTTATAAATGGCAAAAAAAGGCATTAAATATGCCTTGGAAAAAACACAGTGGAAGAAAGACAAAGACTTTGAAAAGAAAAATAAGAAAAAAATGTAATTAAAATTCACATCACTCAAGGTTGCCAGCATGCCTTTAGGAAGAGTAATAGAGGCAGCCAAAGTATGTTGTTATGGACACTGCAAATGCTTTAATAGTGCTGGAATCATGAAATTATAACACTAACTGCAGATATAGCAAATTTGTACATTCAGTGCTAATTAGCTTTGTGTGTAGGCTGATGGTAATTGGCTTGCAAAACTCACTATATGTATACAACAAAACCAAAGGGCGAAAATATATTTTTGAAGGCTGTTTTTAAATTGTTTTTCTTGTAAATTAAAACCATTAAATGCATATCATTATGCAGATGAACATTCATGTGTTTTTAATAATATTGTCTATGTTTATTTTGTTTCTTGGAGAGCTAATTACCCATTACAGAATGATCCTGACTTCCTTTGTATTATTTTCTTTGTTGAAAAGAGCCCACCAAACCTAAATGTAGTTGTGTTCAGTCCCATAGGCAGCAAGACTTGAAAGGGGAATGCCAAAAATGGGAGAAAAGTACTTAAAATTTAAGAATGCATTTGTACCCTTAACATAAGATTTCCAACTTTGTGCAGATATGGGTCTATCTTCCACTGCTTGCAACATTAGAGAAAGGGACTGAAGGGTTCTTTTTTTTCCCCTTAGGAGCTTATGTCCCATTAATTGGGATTAAGAAGAGAATGTAATGGATGAACTTCAGAAGACCATAAGTTGGGTGAAAGCATGGTCCAGTTGAAATCCATGGGAATTTTGCCACTGACTTCTATGAGACCAGGAATTTACTCCTGAGTTTTCCTGAAGTTTATCTGATATAAATATCTCAGACATCCCAGTTTACCCCCCTCCCACTGATAACTTTCCAACAGTCTGATCTTTCTGTTTCTTTCTCAAGCTGACCACACTTTGGCCTATATTTTTATTCTGTGACTAGAGACTGGGAAAGAGTGCGGGTTAAATAGGACATCATTATTAAGGTCAGATTATTATTTTTTTAATCTTGAGGTTACGGTTCACCCTTTGCTCCTGTTGGGGTTAGAAATCTAGTTTTTATTAGTCTGCCATCAGTCAGGGAGTTACATAACTTTCTTTTGGGCTGACTACTAGACAGGATGGTGTGAAACATCCCACTAATCACTGAGAGAGATGGGTATCTCTCATTCATATCTGGGCCAAATAAAATTTAGAGTATCTTCCCAGAGAAATATTCATGTTGTATTTTCTTCAGCTGTGGGCCTTGCACACGGGGAGATAGACTTTAGTCCTCCTGTAGCAAATAATTTGGGTGAAAACTCCAATTGTCCCCTCATGTTGTGAATCCAGCAATAATGTAAGGTGCCACTGCTCAGTTCTCCTTCAACCCAAGTCTCCGACCTGGTGGCAGAATGGACTGTCCACTGAACTACGCAACTGAAAAGTTCAGCTATGGACAGAGAAGAAAAGAACTTCTTGCATATATAACAGAATGAGAACTCAAAAAGATATTCCTAGTATTATTTAAAAAAATAGTGACTGACTGCCAGAAACGGCAGAAGTTTTGACATAACCAGTTGCAATTATTTGATTAATTGCACCAGTGCAAAGTTTATATGTGAAGAGTTTGGAAGAGATACCAAATATTTAGTATTTTATAGCTACAGCCCCCTTCTCCCTTTTCCTCTTCAGCATAGGGGATTATAATTGGGATATCATGGTTGGAAGGTGCTCAGATACTAGGGTCATGAGGGTGACGTGAAAATCTATAGAGAATAGAACTTGTGTGTGTGTATATATATATTGTTAGTTTCAACTTTTCCAATTTCCTATTTTTCACAAAATAGCTTCCCCATTTCACTTCTCCACAGATAACAGCGTATCTATTTGGCAGCTATATAAAAAGTCTATCTGTGTGAAATGGGGTTTTTTTTCATTATAATCCACTGATAATTAGAAATGACAGGTGCAGTAGATGTTGTTTTGTCCACAAAAAGCAACTCTGGTGCACACCTACCTTCCCTCTCCCAGTTTGATAGCAGCATGCAGAATTTGCAGAATTCATTTTGACTTCAAGCACCTGCTATATGTAGATTGGACAACAATGTGTTTGTTTTAATATCCTATGCAATTGTGAAAGGAGATAGGAGAGCTACTTTGCTTTCCAAATGGTTAATGTACTTTCAAGAGTCAATTTTGAATTGTTTCTCAGTCAACCTCTTAGTGCCTTCACAAATAAATTTTCCATGTGGCTTGGTCCAGTTATTATGATTCTTTATCATTTTTAAACTTATGTACAGAGAGGTGGCTGGCCATAAAGATTGGTAGTCAGCAATACCATGTAGAGATCTGCGTTTGATTCCCAGTTGCTCTGTATCTGATCTGGTAGTCTCTCTCGGATATTTGGAAGCAGAATGCTCAAGCTCAGGAAGTGAGTTTGGTGGGCAGAGTATACATTTTGTTATGTCACAGCAACCCTACCAGATAATTAAGCAGCAGTGTTGTTCCATTGTATGATGTTGTTCACTCTTAAGTGGATGAGATGGATGGAAGGTGTGAAGAGCACAAAAAGGGGGACTCTTCTATTTTTACATTACAAACACATGTTGGAACTAGTAAGGAATAAAAACATTTAATGTATTTTGCACGTTGATTTCCATACCTTTGATTTACTCTGTTATGAAAATAGGATACAAAACTCTTGTGGCAATGCAATAGTTGCCAATATTATACACAAAAGCCACTAGAGCATAATGTTCTTTTTCATACTGTTTTCCTCACTGTTATGATTGCTTTATTAAATACTGTATCTTACTCAGTACCTACGTTGCCACGGCAGCCAATGTCCCCCACTAATTTCCTCTGTTTCACCATCATTAGCATGTTGCTGTCACTGTTCCTATAAAGAGTAGTATTAATTGAGGCAATTTATTCTATCAGAGGTGGAGATGGCATATTTATACATTTATATCACTAGAATTAACAGGCTCCATTTACCTTGTCACTTCTCCTTGGTTACTCTTTCTATTTAGTGTGTATTTGGTGCCCCTTATAACATTTTGCTCAAGCTTTGGTCAAAGCATTGGGCATGGATGTGTTTCTTCGGTATTCAAAGCAGCTGCAGGATCATTAATAGTTACTGGTTTTGGGTTGCTTTTGTTTCTGTGTTGCAGTATCTGATCATCCTGCTTCAACTATCTGGTCATGGTGATGTTTCATTTTTCCTAGCTTGTAGCACAACAATGGATCTGCCATCCCACTAGAAGCATGGGAGCATACAATTAATAATCAACATGTAGATCCATGAATATGTAACACAGGTCCGATGACACATCCACAATACACAACTGAAGATATCTCTGTGACTGGACAGTGTCAATAAATAGATTACTTTGTCCCTTGTGATATATATCAGTTACAGGAAATATAAACAGCCACTGGCTTAGGTTTATGTGTATTCTGTGTGTGATGTACCAATCACAAATATTGTAAGCAGCCTCTATAGCTCACTGTACAGGGCTGTTATGGCTTCCTCTGATATAAGTATACTACCGATTATACTACTTGTTTTATATCACAGAGCTCTCTTCACTATTCAAAACAATTGGCTTTCAAGGCAACAAGGCATTTTACTAAATTTAGATTTGGTTAATGATTTCATCTGACAATTACTGCATCTGACTTTGTAACATTTTACTCCTCTACAATAACAAACCATAAATATAGTAGGGCTAGGTTCTGTTCTGTATCATACAAAGGTAAATCCAGATTAACTCCATTGACTTCAGTGATTTTACACCAGTATAACAGAGAACAGAATGTGGCCCAGTGCTTTTAAAGAGGCTCCTGGAGAATCTCCAAAAATTAGAGTTAAAAACCCCTATTAGAACACCAGACCTTCCCCAGGACAATGGTGATTGCGCCTTATGATATCTTTTCTAATGATGTGTCTATTATTTTTTTTAATGCAATGGGAGCACCATTCCATACTCTAAATTATTTTACTGTCAAAGAGATCTTTCTAATACTAAGCCACAAATGGTCTTTTCTTAATTTCATCTCTTTACACCAGATTTTAGCTGTTTGACCACCCTAAAACATTTATCTCCATTCTTGGTGTTCACAACCTACAAATATATGCTTTGCACTATGATCCATTCTGTTCCCACAATGAAGCAGAACTGGGCTGCATCAGTACTTGAATGAAAGATCTCCTAGGAATATCTATGTGGTGGCGATTCAGTGGGCGGTACTCTTCTCTCTGTGCCCATATTCAACTAACTCCCTTGCATGGTTTGTGGGCCTGATGTTGCTAGAAGTATTGTCTTTCAGATGAGATATAGAATCTAAGTCCTGGCCATTTGCTGTATGGTTTTCTAAAGAATAGGGGTTTATATCTATGTTTCCTGACCAAATTCCAACTCAAGTAATTACATTTTACCTATTTAAATCTCTCCTTCATCTTCACTTGAACATGATGTCCTTCTTTACTTCCTGTCTTAGACTCTTATCTGGCAAACATTTATGCACATACTTAACTGTACAGCTGAGTAATCCCATAGTCTTCAGTGGTACTAATCATGTGTGTTAAATTAAGAACATACAAAAATGTTTGCGGGATCGAGACCTTGAACTGTTGCTGTACATTGTTACATGTTCCATCACACAAAGTTTGCATTTCAGCACTGGTGAATTGATCTCTCTATGTCCTTTTCTTATCTCAAAGTCTGTAGCAGAGCTTAATGAGTTTTTGTTTGTTTGCAAACTGCAAATGTTTTGGATCCTCATAAGAAAGTCATTATATAGATTCAAAGTAGTAATAGTCATTATTATTTTATGGTATGTATACATTTCCTGCATGTCTTAAGGTATGTCTACATTGCAGCTGGAGATGTAATTTTCGCTTGGCTAGTTGTACGTATGCTAGCTTTGATTGAGCTAGCATGCTAAAAATAACATGTAGCCATGGCAGTGCAGGCAGCATGATGGATTTAGCTGTCCAGCTGCATAGCTAGGGTGTCAGATAAGCCCATGAAGCTGTGGCTACACAGCTATTTTTAACCTTCTAGTTTCATCATAGCTAGCACATGTACAGCTACGTGAGCTGGAAATTAAACCTCCAGCTTCAGTGTAGCTATACCCTTAGTTGTTCTTAGCCTAGCTATACCTGGTTAGTTCCTTTAATCTTTTTGGATAAGCCAGTTCCATCAGCCCTCTAATATTTTTTGTTGCTCTCCTTTGAACTCTGTCCAATATTTCTACCTCTTCCTGCTATTGATTTTCCCAGAACTAAACACAATATTATGAGTGTGGCCGCACCACAGTTACTTATAGAGAGGGACTGTCTCCTGGGCAATTTACCATGTGCTGCCTCCACTTAACAGCTCAATATCACATTGGCAATATTGCAGCCATATCACATTGCAAACTCTTCACTCATTTGCTGTCCAGTTTCACCCCTATGCATCTCTTTGACATTTGTTGCCAGGTTTCTCCCTCCACTTGCATACGTGTGTGTTAGATTCTTTTCCCCCAGAGGTATTAGTTTGCATTTTTCCAAGACAAATTATTTCATGCCCATATTTCTAACTGCTCCTTCTCTCTTCATATTATTTTTCTATCCTCACTTGTGTTTGCAATACCTTGTAATTTGGTAATATCGGCACATTTTAGTAATATGCTATTTATTCCCTGTTCCAAATAATTAATAATGCTGTTAAATAAGACTAGACCTGAACATTGACCCCTGAAGCATCCACTAGATACCTCCTTTCAACTTGATACGTCACTCTTGATTTTTCCCCTTGACTGTGGTTCATCAGGTAGTTTGTAAGCCATATGATATTGCCTTTCCACAGGAAATTAATTCAAATGGTGCAAGGTAAGATTTCAGGAGACACCGACTGAAGTACACTACTTACATTTAGATACTGGTATTGTATGCCATCTTCTTTCCTGTTAGCTACTAATTTTGCAATTCTATCAAAAAAAGCAATCAAGTTTGTCTAGAATGATTTGTTCATTATAAAGTCATGCTGCTTAATGCTCATGCTTCAGTTATTCTCTAGAAATGTTTTATTATCATTTATATAGCACCATAAATTTGCACAGCACTTTAAAACAGAATAAGCTACATTCTTTCCCCTGAAGAATTCACACTCTAAGGGCCCATTTACACTGCAATAACAGTGCTAGCACGCATCATTCTCTTGGACAGGAACACAGTGCTCTCTGTCAGATACATTACAGAATTGTGGCAGGGAACCAAGCATTAGCATGGCAGTTCCTGTACAGTACTCTCTTCCTTAGTCCTCCATCTTTCCCTGCAGAAGTTGCTCTGCAAGAGCAACTCACTGCCTCTAAAGGGCTTACTCGGGAAAGATATGGCGGCCAGAATCAGCAAAAGACCACTGGAGTGGCAGAGAACACATTTACATGATTTCTCTTCCCTGCTCTGAGGATTTACTGAATGGCTGAGCAATTTTTTTGCAGGCCCCTTGCCATGACAAGTGGACTGTCTTGTGGATCAACCAGACTGCAAAAAGATTTCCTCCATGTGATTCAGTGGCCTGCATATCCCACATTAATTGCAACAGGGACTGTAATCTGGGTTTTTCAGATGAGTGCGCTAATCACTGAGCTATGGGGTATTCTGGATGACTTGCTCACCTGAGAGATGGGAGCTGAAGTTTCTGGGGTCAATTTCTTGCTCCACATCAGGCAGAACGAGAAGCTGAAGATTGCCCAAATCTTGCAAGAGTGCTCTGACCACTGAGCTGGGCTATCTTTTGTGAGGAAGGGATGATTTGTCTCAGGCCCCTGACTCTGGAAGAGCTTTCGCTGCTGTGAATCCCAAGCAGAAGGAGGTGCCTCCTGTTAGGTGACTGACTCTCTCTGAGGAGCAGGGCTTAGGTCACACCCCTCTCCTTAGCATTTCGTATTGGCTAGTTTAAACAGCTCATGCTCAGTTTGCAGCCTTTTGTGAATCCCATTCTCAGGCACCCAGTGCTCCCCGTGTGTTGTACAGGGAGCCTGGACATCTAGGTCAGTGCTGTGGATTCCATTAGGTGGCAGAGTGCCTAAACGCTAGGCCTTGCAATGCAGAATCTAAATCCCATGGCTGGAGCTAACCCTGCATGCTTATCTTTAGGTGCCTAAATATCTTAGAAAATCCAGCTGTTAGAGTTTGTAGCATGAGTCTCCACAGTTTGAACTAAAGAGCCACATTCTGTAGCTGGCATCTGTAACAGACTCATACCTTCTGTGGAGTGGGCGCAAAGAGGGGATGCATAGTATATGCTGACCAGTGGGTTATATAGCTGTTCCATCCTATGTTGAATTCATATATCTCACAGTGAATGAAACTAACTGTCACTATTATTGTCGTGTCCTTAATCAGCTCCTCTCTATTTGTATCACATGACTTCTCTTCTGGTTGGGTTTTCTGCTTTCTGGATCATAAAATTGTCCTTCACGTAGTCTAAGAACTGCTTTGAGGTGTTTTTTTCTGTTTGCCTGGGCAGTGAGAGTCCCCCATTATTATGGTTTCTTAGTTCTCAAGCACCTCAGGAGCTGATCCAGGAATGCTTGGCTCTTGCTGTCTTCCAGTCCTATTAATCAGAGGCAGAGGTGCACTGTGTTTCTCCTTTACTTCATTCCTGATGGAATTCTCAACCAAATTATCCCAGCAGCGAACTTGTCATTGTCCGATTTTACCTCACAGACAGGATAAAGGCTTTTGACCATATAGTGCCCACCTTCTATCTCTTCTTCCCTTGTTACAGTATCTGCCTTAAACTGATTATACCCATCCATTGAATACTGACATTCCAACTATGTGGATGTTCAGAAGCAGGCTACATCTTTAACACAAAGGTATCGTAAAATGAAATCAGTATATAATAATATTTAAAAGTAAATCTGTTGCAACATGAGCAGGTGGTGTTACACAGTAACATGTGCTCGCTTGTCAAGTCTTAGCCAGTATCCTATCTCTGACAATGACCAGTACCAGATGCTTGAGAGGAAGACACAAGAAACCTTCCAAATGATCCGTTTAACTTGGCTGTACAATAAATGACTGGCAATGTTAACCAGAGTGGTCCAACATGTAAATAAATTAATTTAGCACAAGAAGATTTTTAAAATATTCTGATACCTACTCCCTTGCCATAAAATACAAAAATGTATTGTATTGGAATTGCAATGGGCTTAGGAGTCCATTTCAGTTAACTTTAATCAGGTTGACTGGGGATAGGATGGACTAGTTTATCTGTCTCCATGCTTGGACTGAGCTTCCACATTTCTAGGAAACATAGTTTGCATTGAACTAGAGGTCCATGTCTCATGCTCTGAGAAATGACTGCCTGACACACATTCCTCTCTTTTGCTTTCTTCCTAGTGCTAAAAGTCCAAAAAGGTCTTTATGCTACAAAGGAGTTCCCAAGCAAGGTTTTGCTACCTCTTGGCAGGATTGAAGATCTATGTTTTTGGTTAATGCAAACCCCTTCAAGCAATTAATGTGCTTCTGTTAAAAACGATAAGGTTTTATTTGCTAAGGGACCACATTTTCTTTGAAAAGTAGATCATGTTAGGTGATGTCATATCTAATAGGAGAGTAAGATGATAGTGGCACAGATTATTTTGACAGTAACTACTGTATCCTAAACTTAAATAATATAGATGTGGGTGGTCTTAGTTACTGATGTGGTATAAATATAAATATTCACTTTTTATGTCACTTTCAATTTTTCAACTATATTTGCTTGATAGATGCAAGGGACAATTTTCATCTTTTAGTAGAAAAGATAAAATACATATTTTTCCACTTAAATCTGTTAATTTAAGGATCTAGTGCATTGAATTATAACTGATTATTATAGACATTTATTTCTACACGCACTTGATTATATGAGGTTTAGCAAATGTTTACTGTCTAATTGTCAATAGTATGTCTGCATTTTTTCACTGAAATGGCTGTGGATTTAATTATAAATGGCTTACTGAACATAGCTGTAAAATTTATATCAAAGTACTGCTCTTAAAGAAAATGCATTTGCAATGGCAGTTGATGCATAAGCAAATAGTTATATAATCATATTGCCATTTATGGATAATGTATGTCTTTGCTACTATATACCCTGTTTCCCCGAAAATAAGACAGTGTCTTATATTAATTTTTGCTCCCAAAGATGCTCTAGGTCTTATTTTCAGGGGAGGTCTTATTTTTCCTGGAGCTTCGGGGCCTTATATTCCGGGGTGGCCTTATTATCGGGGAGGTCTTATTTTCAGGGGGATGCCTTATATTACAGCGAGAGGCAAAACTGGAAGTAGGTCTTATTTTCGGGGGATGTCTTACTTTCGGGGAAACAGGGTACTATTGATCATATAAGACATAATGTACTTATAATCCATGTACAATCCATGCTAATGTTACTTACGTGACTTAACACTGTTATGAGCAGTCTCATTGGCTCAGATTCTGTTCTTACTCAACAATTTTACATCAATGTAACTCCATTGACTTCAGTGGAGTTATTTCAGATAGTCTCTGGTGTGAAAGCACAATCAGACCTACTAACTTGAATAGGACCAATTACACAAGTAAGGCTGAGAGAGATCAGGAACTTCATTAACATAGGATCCAATCTTTTGTGTGTGTGTATCTCTCATTGGCAACTAGCAGGATCTGGCTCCTTACTTATTGATGGAAGCACATGGAGTCCAAGCACACAACATTTAAGTGCCTCCTGAGAGGTCCTGAGCAATCTGAGCTCCCAGTCAGGAGAAGTGGAAGGCACTCAGCATGTCCCAGGGCCTTTTAGCAGTTTATAGGATCAGACCCTTTACAATGTTTCATTAACAGTTCATTAACCAACTAGTAACAATGTTTCACTGTTGTATATGCTGTGTGTGCATGACCATGTGCTGCATTTATGTGTTGTAAAATACAATTACGCTTGTTAGTTTCTTTCCAAGATTTTCTCATCTAATGTGCTCACAAGTACAACAACTATCTGAGAAATATTAGCACCATGCCTTGTGCCAGAATTTCCAAAGAAATGATAATTTCATCAGGATTTTGTAGCTGTTTCTCCAGTTTAGGCTTCAGTGGTGATTGATCTTCTGTTTTATGAAGGGAATGTAGGATTTGTCTGTAATATAGCTATGCACAATACAAGCCTTAATCAGAAAGAAAGCCTAGCTGGAAGGCTTTAAGCCAAAAGCTTTATTAAAGACACAACCAGGAAGCCCAAACCCTTCAATTCAATAACTTGAGAATCAAGAATACCCTGGATTGCTTCAGCAAATATATTTTCCAGGGACCAGTGGTTTATGAAATTTATTCTACGAGTGGCTGATCCTATGAGCAGTTGTTTGTCATAATCAGATTTAGAAGCCATACATCTCCTATCAATTGATGATTGTGCTGTAAACTCTGGCTTCAGATTTCTGGTAGAAGTACAGCACATTTCCACAAAGAATGAAAACTGTAACTGTCTTATCAAATAGCAGCAGCACTCATTTTGTTTAACAGTGCTGGAAATTAGTTTTTCAGGGACTGATCTTGACAGGTCAGCTGTCAAGAACTGGTGTATATAACCGTAAATTCATTGATCCTATAAACAAAATTCTGTCTACAAGAACAAGTGGAAGTCAAAATTGACACACTTATGAACAAATGAAATGGTCTGAAGCTCAAGGATTCAGAGGAAGAATCCCTTTTGGTAAAAGGTTTTCCTCATGTTCCATTTATCAACCTTATCTGCATCATTTGCTTTTTATAGACTGCAAAATTTACCTCTGCATACAAAACAGTATGCAGTTGAGGCTGAAATGAAATAGAGAGAAACTATAAAAATATTTAGACATATTCCCCTCCTCCCTGAACCTCATCCTATTTAATATATGAGAAGCCAGTTTCTCCCCTTTTCCCTTTTAAACTAAAGCAAAAAAAAAAATCCATATTTATGTTGGCATATTTTTCAGCTCCTCTTTGAGAACTCCCAGCCTTGGTGAGGACTGTATTTAGATGATATTCAAATGATTCATATCTTAGTCTTCCGGTAAAGGCTATTTTTAAAGGTGGGGAAGAGAAAAGGGGTGGGAGAAGGAATTGTTTGCTAAGACATTGAAAGAGAAGATGGTGAGTAATACAGGGTTGTGTTTTGCTTCCTAGCTTTGAATAAGTATCCAGATTCTCAACTGGTGCAAATTGGACTTGCTCCTTTTCAGTCAATTAAGCTATGCTGTTTTATATTTGTTGAGGATCTGGCCTGCTTTGTTAAATGATAAGGATTTTTCCTATTTGTTTTTTTTATTTAGATTTATTTTGAGAGCAAATATATGACATTAAATTTAAAATTGAACTTTCCTGTTAAATTCCACTGGCCATGGCTGTAGGTGTTCATAGGAGACTATCCCAGTGGAATTACTACTTCACCCAGAGGATGGTATTTCCAAAATGACATAGCAATGTGAGAGCATTCAAGTTTGGGTCATTGTAGCTTTTGACACCACCTATACCTCCCACCTCTTAGCACTCTCAGGGTATGTCTACACTACGAGGGTAATTCGATTTTACTTAAATCGAATATGTGGAATCGATATTGCAAAGTCGAACGTGTGTGTCCACACTAAGGACACACTAAGGACAGTAATTCGACTTTGTGAGTCCACACTAACGGGGCGAGCGTCGATATTGGAAGCGGTGCACTGTGGGCAGCTATCCCACAGTTCCCGCAGTCCCCGCTGCCCATCGGAATTCTGGGTCGAGCCGCCAATGCCTTCTGGGTAAAAAAAATTTGTCGTCATCCGTCCGTCACTAACGCCCTCCCTCCCTCCATGAAAGCGCCGGCGGGAAATCAGTTCGCGCACTTTTCTGGTCAGTGACAGCGCGGACGCCACAGCACTGCGATCATGGATCACGCTGCGACCATCGCTGCACTTGTGGCCGTTCTCAACACCTCGCAGCTTATCATACACCTTTCCCTGAGGCAGATGCAGAGAAATCGGGCGAGGAGGCTACGGCACCGCCGTGAGAGCCTGAAGTCGGAGAGTGGCACAGAGCTGTCAGAAACCACGAGCCCCAGCGCCCAGGACATGACGTTGGCAATGGGGCATGTGGATTTTGTTGAACGGCGATTCTGGGCCCGGGAAACAAGCACGGACTGGTGGGACCGTATAGTGCTTCAGGTCTGGGATGAATCCCAGTGGCTGCGAAACTTTCGCATGCGGAAGGGGACTTTCCTCGAACTTTGTGAGTTGCTGTCCCCTGCCCTGAAGCGCAAGGACACCCGCATGCGAGCAGCCCTCACTGTCCAGAAGCGAGTGGCCATAGCCCTCTGGAAGCTTGCAACGCCGGACAGCTACCGGTCAGTCGCGAACCACTTTGGTGTGGGCAAATCTACCGTGGGGGTTATTGTCATGCAAGTAGCCAAGGCAATCGTCAAGGTACTGCTCCCAAAGGTAGTGACCCTGGGAAACGCGCAGGTCATCATAGATGGCTTTGCCGCGATGGGATTCCCAAACTGCGGTGGGGCTATAGATGGGACTCACATCCCTATCCTGGGACCGGACCACCAGGCCAGCCAGTACATCAATAGAAAGGGCTACTTTTCAATGGTGCTGCAAGCACTGGTGGACCATCGGGGACGGTTTACAAACATCTACGTCGGATGGCCGGGCAAGGTTCATGACGCTCGCGTGTTCAGGAACTCTGGTCTGTTTAGACGGCTGCAGGAAGGTATTTACTTCCCAGACCACAAAATAACTCTTGGGGATGTGGAGATGCCTACAGTCATCCTCGGGGACCCAGCCTACCCGCTAATGCCCTGGCTCATGAAGCCCTATACTGGCGCCCTGGACACAGAAAAAGAACTGTTCAACTACCGTCTGAGCAAGTGCAGAATGGTGGTGGAGTGTGCTTTTGGCCGTCTCAAAGGGAGATGGAGAAGCTTACTCACTCGCTGTGATCTCAGCGAAACCAATATCCCCATCGTTATTGCAGCTTGCTGTGTGCTCCACAACCTGTGTGAGAGCAAGGGGGAGACCTTTATGGCGGGGTGGGAGCTAGAGGCAAATAGCCTGGCTGCTGATTACGTCCAGCCAGACAGCCGGGCCATTAGAAGATCCCAGCGGGACGCCCTGTGCATCCGGGAGGCTTTGAAAGCTAGGTTCCTGAGTGAGCAGGGCAACCAGTGACTTTTCAGTTTGTGGACAGAAAAGCTGAACCTGCCCCCGTTTCTTTACCCAGTTCATTTTGACTATCCTCTCCAGTTACATACAACCTTCACCCCCTTCCCCTTCCCAAAAAATAAAATCATTTCGATTTTTTAATGAACACCGTTGTCTGTATTGCTGTTTTCGCGGGAATATTTTAAACCGGGGACGCAGACTGTGGCGGGGGGCGGGTTCAGTGTTCTGATGCAAATGATACTTCTAAACTCCCGGAATGACAGGCTCCGCACTGGTGGACTGGTTATTTCAATGGAGCCTGCCAGCACTCCTGGGGGGGACTGTGTGTATGTGTCGGCTATGTGACTTTCTGGCAGGGGGGGTAGGGTTACAGATCCCCTGCTGCGTGGATCTGTGAGCCAGGATAAGGACCGCTGCATAAGATCTGTAACTGCCCTCCCCCGCCACAAAGTCACAGAGCAACCCCCCCCCCCCCAAAACATGAAAAGCACCTCCCAGACTGACCAGGGTAACCAGTGACTGCACTGTGTATGTGTCCTGATGCTGGACCTGACCCCGCCTCTGTAGCCTGCTAAAGGTGACTGTCCTGTCCAATTACCAAGCCCCTTCCCCCCCTCCAGACAGACTCTCCCTCAAAAGAACCTGACCGAAACAGTAATGAACAGAAACAAACATTTTATTGCGAACCAGACATGAAACGTGGGGGGTGAAACTTGGACGGGGGCTTGTGTGAGGTGGGTAGGAAAGGACTTATGAAATTTTGGGGAATGTCAGCCTTCTACTGCTAGAGCAGTCTGCAGGGGTTGATTGAAAGTTTTAACGGCCCTTGCCGCCCCTCCTTCTTTGGACTTTGGGTGAGGGTGGTGTGGGACTTGGTGGCGGGTGAGGGCGGTTACAGATAGACTGCAGCGGGGCTCTGTCCTCCTGCCTCCGGTCTTGCAGAACATCCACAAGGCGCCGGAGCGTGTCCGTTTGCTCCCTCATTAGTCCAAGCAGCTTTTCAGTAGCCTGTTGGTCCTCCTGACGCCACCTCTCCTCCCGTTCCATGACTGCTCGGTGCATTTGTGACAAGTTCTCCCTCCACTGTGTCTGCTGGGCTGCCTGGGCTCGGGAGCAGCCCATTAGTTCTGTGAACATGTCTTCACGCGTCTTCTTCTTCCTCCGCCTAATCTGCGCTAGCCTCTGGGAGTGTGCTGACAGGCTGGGTTGGGAGACAGTCGCAGATGTGTCTGTGTGAATTTTAAAAAGGGAGTGAATTCCTGAGACAGATAAATGAAATTGTATACAAAGAACCTAGTCTTTCTCTGTGAACAAGACCATGCACTGAACCTCTCACATGCGCACTCAGGACAAGGTCGAATTTTCGGCCGTCGCCTTCAGTGCCTGTGGACTTGCGGAGGTCTTGGAGTGTTCAGAGAACTGTGGCTGGAGACCTGAACTTCTGGAGCGGGCAATAATGGTAAGCCGCAGACTTGTGGCTGCTTAAAACTCCAGCTGTAGCACTGGCCTCCTTTCACATTGAAAGCAATGCCAGTCTCTGCTGCCAGCAATCAGGACAGCATCAACTCTGCCCCTGTCCCACCCCCTCGCGGCTGTCCCAGGGAAAGATCCCTGTATGCTGCCCCTCTCCCTCCACCGCGTGGCTGTAAAGCAGTCCCAATACTAACAGTCCCCTCCCTAATTCAAAGCAGGGCGTCATGAGCGACATCACCCTCCTGAGGATCCCGGACACCCAGAGAGAACGCATGCTGCGGGAAAGCATGCAGAAACCGGGGCCGTATGCCGCCATGCTATGTCGGGCCATGATCCCCGAGTACCTGATTGTGGCATGGAGGGGACATGTCTGCTACCACGGAGGGCCCACTAAGATCGCCCTACCCCGGAACCTGATCAACAGGCTTGAGCTCTACCTCCACGAGACCTACGAGGAGTTCTCCTACGAGGATTTCTCGTCGATCCCCGGCCACATTGACCGGATTTTCGCGTAGGTGCACTGGGACTTTGGAGTGGAGCGTCTTGGGCCTGGGAATCATGTAGTAACGGACATTGTGAAATTTTTTTAAAATACTTGGGACTAAATTGAGAAGAGCCTAAGACAGAGAAATCATGCAAAACCCATTTGTTACCTTTGTAAATATTCCTGTTTTGTACCTGATTATTTTTTTACTAGTTTACAGCACTTTTATAAATATACATTGTTAATAGTATAAATATTACCGTTCTGTTTTAAATAAATGTTTACATGTTTACAGCACTTACTGCTTGATCCGTCCCCTGATTCTGTGTCCGGGGTAAGGGATGGGGACGGTTGGTACGGGATCTCGGTAAGGGTGATGAAGAGCTCCTGGCTGTCGGGGAAATCAGCGGTGCCAGCGCTGTCGACTGCCTCGTCCTCCTCATCTCCTTCCTCCTCTTCCCCGTCCGCTGTCATGTCCGACATGATCCCATCCTCGGAGTCCACGGTCAGGGGTGGGGTAGTGGTGGCGGCCGCTCCCAGGATGGAATGCAGTGCCTCGTAGAAACGGGATGTGTGGGGCTGGGATCCGGAGCGTCCGTTAGCCTCTTTGGTTTTTTGGTAGCCTTGTCTCAGCTCCTTGATTTTCACGCGGCACTGCGTTGCATCCCGGCTGTAGCCTCTCTCTGCCATGGCTTTGGAGATCTTCTCGTAGATCTTAGCATTCCTTCTTTTGGAGCGCAGCTCTGAAAGCACGGACTCATCGCCCCACACTGCGATGAGATCCAAGACTTCCCGATCAGTCCATGCTGGGGCCCTCTTTCTATTGGATTGCACGGCCATCTCTGCTGGAGAGCTCTGCATAGTTGCCACTGCTGCTGAGCTCCCCTCGATGTCCAAAGAGGAACTGAGATTCAAACTGCCCAGACAGGAAAATGAAAATGAATTCAAATTTTCCCGGGGGTGTGGCTGGTCAGAGCATCCGAGCTCGGACTGCTGTCCAGAGCGTCAACAGAGTGGTGCACTGTGGGATAGCTCCCGGAGCTATTACCGTCGATTTCCATCCACACCTAGCCTAATTCGATATGGCCATGTCGAATTTAGCGCTACTCCTCTCGTTGGGGAGGATTACAGAAATCGATTTAAAGAGAGCTTTATGTCGAACTAAATGGCTTCCTGGTGTGGACGGGTGCAGGGTTAATTCGATATAACGGCGCTAAAGTCGACATAAAAGCCTAGTGTAGACCAGGCCTCAGACGTGTTAAAATAGATGTAGCCTAATTCCTGAGTTTCCTATACTGTACCCAGTTTTCATAGGTACGTGAATCTTGTTGTGAAACCTACAATAACTCTAGTGCCCATTTCATTCCTATGACCAACCAATCATCAAACTAAGATGGATCTGTGAGATTATTATTTTTATGTACTCACTGTATCCAAAGCTCTGGCTGAGGATTTGTTATGTGGTCCCCCATTATTTGTTGTGTGTTGGTCCAACTTTTGGGGGTAAATGATAAAATTAAAGTAACAGAAGTCAGTCTCGTAGGACTCTTAACCAGAGGCATTATCAGCAAAATACATTCCTTCTCAGGAAAGGTTTGACTCTTTACACTAAGGATACCCAACTGGAAGAAGCCACATTTTAGAGTTCTCTGGCCTATGTTTAATTTCTAAGGGGTATGCCTACAGCTAGCAGCATAAATACTGGCCTACATATCTCTGAGTGAAGGGCTGATGACAGACACAAGAGATTTGACCTCAATATCACTTATTTCCGTCCAAGAACAAAACAATTTCATGGATTCCATTCTAGGGTAAAAGGAACAGTCTGCTACTGACTAAAAAGAGAGAATTCACTGTGAAAAATCCAATAGGTCTTCTGAGGCTGACTACCACATTAGACTTCTTGTCAGAAAATGCAGTACAATTTAGTTTGATGTGCTGTATCATATTTAATTGAAAACTAATGCATTTAGATATACTGACAAAAGTAGCATCAATAAATATTGCAGGGCTGGGGTTAAGCAGGGTGCATACACCAGGTTTATAACTTATTTTAAAGCTTAGGAGATATTTGATCTTCAGCAACCTTGGCATTTGAGAGAAATGGATGTGATTGTTTTATTAGCGAGAGGGTAGGGAGTTCTAGGTCAAGGAGAGGAAATAAGTCTTTAGATAGGAGCTGAAGAGCCATTCTCATATAGATGGAAGGGGAGTCCATTCCTTATGATGCCAACAATATCAAGCATTTACTACTTATTGATGAGATACAGGGTTGTGCACCAGAGAAGGGAACTGCATTTGATGAGCAGTGGGGAATGGGTTGAAGTATAGGCAGAGAATGAGAACAGAGAGGGAGCAGTGGTGAGACCACAGGTAATCTTGCTGATGATGAGGCAATAGAAACTTGCCAAAAAGAAAAGTCTTGTCAAAGTGACTTAGGTGAAATGATATGACAAGTACTGTAGATAACAAAGCAGAGTTATTGTGAGATGTATTGAAGAAAACACATTCAGCCAAAGTACTTGGGCATTTTTATCCTCTTAAATTTCACTCATCATTATCCAGACACTAATGGGGAGCAAAAATGCCTCATTCTCTCCCGCCCCTCCCCTTTTTTACTCTCTACTGTTTTTAAATATAACCATTCAGTCAAATTGCTGTTAAAGTATTTTAGGTGAATGTTAAAAATGTACGTGCCTAATATTGCCTTCATACTCACTGTATTATTTCCATTTGTAGTTGGCAACATGGGACTCTGAAAAGGGACTGAATGGCAGCCTACAAGAACGGCGTCTGGGCAGTGACTTACAAGGACTGACATTGAAAGTGGTGACTGTCTTGGTATGATCCTATTTGAGTTCAGGAGACAAAATACTCAAAATAAAAATGCTGTGATAGGATATTTGGTTGTTCCCTCCCATAATTTTGCTTTATCTCTTTTAATTCTGTGTCATCTATGACCAGCTGCATAAGCAAGAGAAGAGAGTTGGAGGACTTTTATGTTTTTGTGTGACTTTGTTGATGCTCATTAAAATCAGGAGTTTAGAGAATTGCATACTGAGACTGTGTGCTAGTCTCAAACAGTCACCCAGGCTGAAATTCACCTCCATGCACATGACCAATACAATGCCTGTGACTTGTACTGGTCCTCTGCACAGGGGTGAATTTCAGCCACAGTGCTCCTTACTCTAACCTGTAACATTTTCCTGTACTGATTAATAGATTTTAAGGCCAGTTAGGAACATTGTGATCATCCATTCTCACCTCCTGCATAATGCAGGCCATAGAATTTCATCAAGCGATTCTTTCATTAAGTTCATAATTGCTTGTTGAGCTAAAGTATCTCTTTTAGAAAGACTCCTGGGCTTCCTTGGAGAGGTCTTCTAATCTTGTCACGTTATGTGATGGTATAGGGCCACTTCCCACTAGTAACTTAGAAGGTACTGGAGCTCCAGTTAGCTAAAAGCTACATTGGGAATAAATTAGGATTTGAACTTGTTTCCAGAGATAAAAGGGTAGTTCATTAATTTTCTGCTTGGCTAAGCCACTAAAATATGTATTTTTAAGGGAGCAGTTACTTTATAACTACTTAATATGCTTAACATGGTGACCTCATTATGTTTTTCTTCTTTACCAAAACCATATGCCCACACCAGTTTTTCATTATAATAATGTCATCCTCTGGTTGAAAAATACTATAGTTGGCTATGTAAATAATGGATGCTTCTTAACTTACTTATTTTTCTATGTGTATTTTCTCTCTTCTCCTAGATCAAAGTGCATTAGAAAGATCTGGAGAACTGTAGGAGATCATTAGGACAGTTTTCTTTCCATCTGTTTTTATCTTTCTTCCCTCTAGCTAGTAAAGGCTGTGATCATATCTCCCCGCTTTGTGGGAGGTGAGCAGCTCCATCCGGAGAGGATGTCAGCACCAGTTTGCAGACATGGCCAACAGCAATGGCTGTAAAATCAGTAGAGCTGGCATTCCCTTGGCAAGTGAGCACACAGTCTCTGTCAGACTGAAACACCATCGCCCTGCAGGATTCCCAATGCATTTTGCTAACTCTAAAAGCACTTCGGGGGACAATCCCTGTAAGAACTATTCTTGGACTGGTCATAATGCTAAATAATGTAAAAATAATCAAAGTGTTTTCTAGTTATTATTTCAGTGTGTGCCCTGGGTAGATGATACGTTTGTTACCTTATGAAAAAAAAATCTATAAAACTACATTATTCTGGGCTGGACAACCTCAGTATTCTAAAAACCAACAGTAGTACTGGGTTGATGAGAGTTAAATCCATTTTTTTAGGCATTTCAAAAAAACTTCTTTAAATATTAGTTTAGATGTTATTTTTTTCTCAGGAAGAGCCTTTTGTGATGGTGGCAGAGAACATACTTGGGCAACCGAAGCGCTATAAAGGATTTTCCATTGATGTCTTGGATGCACTTGCCAAGAATCTGGGCTTCAAGTATGAGATTTATCAATCTCCTGATGGCAAGTATGGACACCAGCTCCATAACAGCTCTTGGAACGGCATGATTGGAGAACTTATTAACAAGGTACAGAGAGCAGAAGCAGAGATCTCCAAGCAGAGTACAGCTAACTTTTTTTTAAAGGGTATAATGAAATCCTCCCCTGTAAAATACAAGGGATGAGTCAGAATCAAAACCCCCAATTCTAAACATTCCTGAAGTTTGGATCCTGATCCAAATGTTTGTGTTTTTGGCCCATCTCCACAAAACAAAGACTCTAGAGTATATTATTCTGTCAGTGATAGCAAGTTACTCCCAATGTCAATGTAAGCTATGCTCATGTAACAATAGACTATGCATATTTACCATATGGATATAGATACCAAAATATGTATTCTACTTCCATTCTCATTAGAGGACTTTCTCTTATATCTTTGCCACTAATTCAAAGCTACTACAACTTCATTTCTAACTCTGTTAAACTTCCTTTGGGTCACCTGCTTTACAGCAATATGGTTTTGTAATGATCAATTATTTGATTCCAATGGATGCATTGTACAGAAACATTTTGAAGAAGAAGAATGGAAAGCTGGTCTCAAGATGATCCAGTCAGATAACACTTGGAGGACCAGATTCTTTTTTTAGTTACACCCGTATAAATCAGGAAGAGCACAACTGAACACCACTGAAATAACTGAGAACTGATTATAGCCAAGAATCCCTAGAGGAAATGAAATGTGTTTTCTTGGAGATGCACATAGCTTCTAACATGGAACAATCAACATCAATGTAGTGCAAGGACATTTAGAGGAATTAATATCCAATGGTGCAAAATATTCTTTGCACAGGAGGTTGCTCTGCTGCAGTATATGTTTTAACTGAAAGTAAAATGTTTGTCATTATTTAGTATTACTGGAAAAAGCATGCTTGAGATGAAAATTGAAGCAAAACACAAGTTCAGTGAACAGCTCTAATAAATATATATCTAAAATCTATATTCATTACATCGTGCATTAGGTAAACGTTAGATATTTTCATATTTATTCTAAATTTATCCCAGCTTTTCTGAATTTAATTAATTTGGAAATCTGGTTAGAGGTCCCATGAGATCAGGCTTTTTTGTGAGCTACTGAGTACTTATGGCATTTCTGTTACTAGTCTTTCCATTGATTTCAATAAGCTTTATATCAGCCTCTCCTCTGAGTTCTTTCCCAAAAGGGAAGTTAGGAAACAGAAAATATGTTTTAAAACCTTTTTTTTTTCAAATTAATTTCAAACAAAATGTTTATCTTTCACAAAGTTTGCCAGCATGACTGTTACCATGAAATCTATTCACTTAAACAATGAGTTTAAAATAGTTTCAGGAGGTAAACTGTCCCTGAAACCTTCTTCCAATGTTTATGGCTATAGAATCACATTGTCCTAATCCTTTTTTAACAAACAAACAAACAAACAAACAAACAAACAAACAAACAAACAAACAAACAAACCAGTCTCCCTGGTTGTTGCATGACAGTCTTGTATGAATATGTGAAACTGATAGACTGTACAGAGAAAACAGTGAAATCTAACTATACATAAAGTACTGCCAAATACACAAAATAAACAAAGGGGGGGGAATACAGTAGGGTTTCTGTTTCCCATTAATCTCTTTCAGTTAGAGTAATTGCAGAAGTTATTTGTAACAAAAGTAGATAAAAAGAAGTGTTCATGCAGAGTGTGAATTTTATATTGATGGTGACTCTTTCATTAATCTTCACAATGCCCCAGTTAGGTAAGAGCTAGGATTATTAGCCTCCGTTCTGTAGATGAGGAAAGTGAGACAGAAAGGTTAAGTAAATTCCCATCTGTGAGACAGTTAGATGCTCTTTGTTATACAGTAATTTCACAGGTTACATTTCAGTACTCCACCTTCAACTAGTACATATTTTTATTGTATTAATTTCTCTCAATAAATTGAAATGGTTCTACTGCTTTTTATGCATTGAACTAGACTTCAATTTAAAATTAGATGAGAGAAAGAAATCAATGAAATACGTAAACCACTGGCTGCTTCGGAACTTCTCTTATTGTCCAAATCTGCCCAATCTAAGCAATGTGCTTGCTAGGGGCAGGAAGAAATATGACCTGTGGCATTTCTCTTGCAGAGAGCAGATTTGGCAATCTCGGCTATCACTATAACACCGGAACGGGAAAGTGTTGTGGACTTCAGCAAGCGGTACATGGATTATTCAGTGGGGATTCTAATCAAGAAGCCTGAAGAGAAAATCAACATCTTCTCTCTCTTTGCTCCCTTTGATTTTGCGGTGTGGGCCTGTATTGCAGCTGCCATCCCTGTAGTTGGTGTCTTGATATTTGTTTTAAACCGTATCCAGGCAGTCAGAGCACAGAATTCTTCACATCCCAGTCCCTCTGCTTCCTCCACGCTTCACAGTGCCATTTGGATTGTGTATGGGGCATTTGTTCAGCAAGGTACTGACAGCATTTACTATCTTACAGTCAGTACTTTTCAATCTCAGTATGAAAGAGTAGGCCATATATTATATTAACCCTAGTTCCAGCACCTATGTAAGGAAGTACTTCTTCACACAATGCACAGTCAACCTATGGAACTCATTGCCAGTGGATGTTGTGAAGGTGAAAAGTATAACTGGGTTCCAAAACGAATTAGATAAGTTCATGGAGAATAGGTTAATCAGTGGCTATTAGCCAAGATGGCCAGGGATGCAACCCCATGCTGTGGGTGTCCATAAACTTCTGATTGCCAGAAGCTGGAATTGGATTACAGGGGATGGATTATTCAATAATTGTCCTGTTCTCTTTATTCCCTCTGAAGCATCTGGCACTGTTGGAAGTCAGAATTCTAGTCTACATCAATGGTTTTCAAACTGCGTGTCATGACCCAGTACTGGGTCGCGGAATATAAGGCACTGGGTCGCAACGGCTCTCGTCAGCGCCACCAACTGGGCTGTTAAAAGTCTTGTCGGTGGTGATGCCCAGCTAAGGCAGGCTAGTCCTTACCTGTTTTGAAACCGCACTGCGCCCTGGAAGCGGCCAGCAGCAGGTCTGGCTCCTAGGCAGGGGGGCCACGGGGCTCCGCATGCTGCCCCTGCCCCAAGCACCAGCTCTGCACTCCCATTGGCCGGAGCGAGAGCCTCACGGAGCCACTTGCGTGCCTCTGCCTAGGAGCCAGGCCTGCTGCTGGCCGCTTCCAGGGCGCAGCATGGTCCGTGGTGCCAGGACAGGCAGGAAGCCTGCCTTAGCCCCTCCCGCTATGCCACTGACCAGGAGCTGCCTGAGGTAAGCCCGTGCCCCAACCCACACCCCAATCTCCTGCCCCACCCCTGAGCCCCCCCCAAATCCGGAGCCCCTTCCTGCACCCCAAACCCCTCAACCCTAGCCCCACCCCAGAGCCTGCACCCCCAGCCCAGAGCTCTGACCCCCTCCCATACCCCAATCCCTTGCCCCAGCCCTGAGCCCCCCAAAACCAGGAGCCCCCTCCTGCACCCCAAAGCCTTCATCCCTGGCCCCACCCCTCATCCCCGCACCCCAATCCTCTGTCCCAGCCCTGAGCCCCTCCCACACGCCAAACCCCTCATCCCCAGCTCCATTGGGTCATGGGCATCAACAATTTTCTTCAACTGGGTCAACAGAAAAAAAGTTTGAGAACCACTGGTCTAGATGGACCATTGATCTGATCCAGCGTGGCCTTTCTTATGTTTCTTACCGTAAGCAGACACCAGAGGGACTAGCAAAAATCAGTTGTTTAACAGAGTTTTGTCTTTAACTAAAGGTCAAGCATCATTGCACTGGAAACGTCATAGAGAAATCTACTGTAGGGTAACTGATGCCACAATCTCATATTATTTAATTCAGCATAAGTAGCATACAGAAGTTTGAACAGTTGTCCTCAGTTTAAAAGTTATATTACACGCTCACACATAATATAGGTCTACTTTGATATACTCTGAATATTTAACCTCTATGTTTAGATAGTGATATTGCGTTATTGTTATTGTTATTTATTATTAATTATTAATTTGGCTGTATTTATGGAAGTCATTCTGTGAATTAGATCCTGACAATTCTGGGTAAGGCCCTGTGTGGATTTTCTTGAGAGCATTATTCTATGACTATGTGAGGGGCAATTGGAGTGAGAGGGTTGATGTAGAAATTTTACAAGATTTAATTCAAACCAGTGATTTTAACACATTTTAGTATTTTTTTTGTTGCAGATCAAACCTCACCAGTACAACAGAGTATTCCATAGCTTTCTGGATGCTGAGCAGTTAGATAGTATGTTTTTATAAAATATCAGACCTACTTAAGATAGGTCTTTGAACACATTGATGGGGTGATCTGTTAATGCAAGTTTGAACAAGTAAAATTCATAGGGATCATTCACAGTGTCATTTTAGACATGGAACACGTACTGTAGGTGATCTTAAATGTAGGTTTCTGTGAGACCTCAATTTCTCTGCTTATTTGTAGGTGGTGAATCTGCTATCAATTCTGTGGCTATGCGCATTGTGATGGGAAGTTGGTGGCTCTTTACCCTTATTGTGTGTTCATCCTATACAGCTAATTTAGCAGCATTTCTCACAGTATCAAGGATGGATAATCCTATAAGGTAAGTGCCTTTCTTTACACAGAGCTGGAAACCTCAATTTCATAGATATGCATTATCCCTTTGAATGCTCATTCTTGAGAGAAGGAGAATATTTGAGGGAATTTTCTCCTTATATTCAGTGTCTGCATTTCTCCCTTCCCTACTTCCCTCTTTTTCCTACAAATACCAAGCAGTTTTCACATTTACATAGGGAAGACCATGGCACTTAGACTTTAAGAGAAAACTTTTGCTGACTTGAAAGGAAAATACAAATCTCCCTAACTGAGAGGACTCATTTTCTTATGCAGGTTTTCTTCCTCACTATTTAGGTTACCTACATTTGTGTGTCTTAATATTTCTGGTTCTAAAGGAGGAAATCTGAAAGAATGGTATCAAATTTATATCTCTAAAACATTGTGCAACATATGGCCTCTAGTTTTGCATGTGCAATTTTATGTGCACAATCATTTGGGTATGCAATTTTGTGTACGTTGTCGTCTGCAGTTTTATATAGTACTGCATGAAAACGATTATGCACACAAAATTCCATGTACAAAAAGATAGACAAATTTTAAGACACTCTTAAAATCAAAAGACCAGATTTATTATGACTATTTGAAGAGTAAGGTACTGCTAGGAAGGGAGAAAGGATGGCAGAATCAGACTCTAAGGTAGTAGATGTGGTAAGGAAGTTTTTTTATTAAATATATATATTTCTCCATACAGATGTTGGCAGTATCATTGTGCTAGATTGCAGACCCTTGTAATAAACTGCATTTGTTCTGCACCTTTGTCCTCCTTACCTTACCATCATTCACATCTGATGAGAGTATTTCCAAGCCTCTGGGCAGTTTTGAACAGCTGCCATTCAAAAAAAAAAAAAAAGTCAACTTGCCAGGGAAATGTTTCTTTCTCTCTTCTCAAATATGGACTAACTCCCCAAGTGCCCTGCACGTCATGCCAGTGTAATTTGGGGAAGTTAATCCATATTTAGGAGGAAAAAATTTCCCTGGCAAGTTGATTTTTTTTAAAATGCAGCTGTCCAAAAACTGCCCAGAGCCTTGGAAATACTCTCATCAGATGTGAATGAGTACAAGGGAAAGAGGACAAAGGTGTAGGATAAATGTAGTTTATTACAAGGCCCTGTAATTTATCACAATGATATTGCCAACATACATGTGGAGAAATGCACATTTAATAAAACAACATCCTTATTACAGCTACTACCTTATACACGCGAATGAAGTGCAAGGCAGGCAAATTATTTGTCATCAGTCTTTCCCCAGTGACAGGTTTATGGTCTGATATCCTGTGGCCCATCAGTGAAATGAGAGCTTTATTCCACTGGAAATGGAAGATTCCCAGTAGTATGAAGGGACACAGGATCTTCTTCTAACCATGGAAGGTGCTGATATAAGGAATTCTTGTGCTACAAGTAGACAACGTTACTATATATATCTCCCACATATACATACAAGGAGAGATAGGACTAGAATCTTTGTCCTAACATAGAGACCTCTACTCCGTAAACTAAAGGAGAACTCCCATAACTGGCTGCAGTAATATCCCCTTTTCCCTCTCTGTAGTCCAGCCACTAAATGACAGTTGACTTAATCTCTCATGAGTAATATTGTCATCCCAAACTCATGTTAATAAAACTTTTATACCATAACTTGTCATTTTATATATACATCCTATAATAGTGTGTCGGGGTGTGATGTTGCAAACGGAGAATGCTCCTTTAGGAAATGCTTCATGGGCACAGCAGGTGTAAGAAGATTTTGTCCTATGGTAGACAATGAGTGCTGCAAATTGCCACAATGTTCAGTCCTGACTTCGGTAACAAATTGTAATATGGGTTTGAGGTGGAAGCACAATGTGCAAATCAGTGTTACAACTCAAGTCAGGAACAATGAGCTGTAGAGCTTGAAAAATGACTTACTCAACTACTTCTGAATGTTACAGTTTCTTGTAAGTAGAAGGAGTTGGCTGTGCAATCTATCAGGTGCTTCCTAAAACTCCTCTGATTTCAGTGGAAGACAAGAGCACAATAGATGCAGTAAAGAAACTTCAGTGGAGAGGTAAAATCAACAGCAGATTTTCTGGGTTGTTAGTAGAGGTCATTAAGGCTGAAGTATTCAAAACCTCTCATGGGATTTGGACACCTAATTCCTATTGAAATTAATCAGAATTGGGCATCCAAATCCACTAAGCATCTTGGAAAGTCTCTACCTAAATCTATAGAATGATAGTTTAGTTACAGGGCCCATTAGACTTTGTCTTGTGACCTCAGAAAGCAATCAGCCTTTTACCTTTAGTTATGACACAGAGTGCATTTCCAGCGATGGCCCGTGAAATGTAATTATGGCCAACTGTCAACAAAATGGCAACTGCCAGTTCCCAATAACAGATTCCTTATGGTCAGTGATGATATACAAGGCAGAAATCAACCTGGTATCTGAAAACAAAGCTGTGTTGAGCTTGCAGTGCTAGCTGCTAAAAAAACCTTGTTTTGACTGTTGCTACAAGCATGTTTCAGACCTTAACTCCTTCATCTAAAAAAGAGCATCTCAAAATGGCCAGTTCCTTCCATCTGGCCTGAATAGTGAGACTGAGATCAGGGAACAACAATAATTGGTTTCCCGCATGCAGTGCATCTCTAATAGAGCAGGTCACTCTCAGAACTCTGTGGCATGCCCTAATGCTGGAAAGAGTAATTAATGTTGGGCCTTCAACTTGCTTGTTGTTTGGAGTTTTGCCCTTTCTGATTCTCCATAGACTTATTTCACAGACATTGGTCAAGTGAGTCTTCCCTCCCATTTTACTCCAAAACTGAATGAAGGATAACAGACAGTGGAAGCTTCTAACCGTTGGGGCAGGGAATGGTGTGTCAAAATATCCTATTAAAAAAAAACAGATATGACCTTGGAAATTCAACGCTGGTATGTCATTAAGGCAACACACACAGAGTCCTAAATTCATTCCTTAGCAAGAAAAAATCCCTACTTATTCAAATATTATGTTAAATTGAAAATATAGTATTTGTGAGGTTGACGTTACACATTTATTTAGTGACTAATAGAAAGATGGCCCAAATTCTCAGCCCTTCTGTCACAGGGTGCCGCCATTGCTGTCTGGTGACCCTCATTGCCTGGCCAGTTCAGATGGTTTCACAGTCACAAACACACACTGGGCTGTTTATCTTTCACCCAGGTGTGTATTTACTCCCTTCTTACATAGTAATACTGTGCAACACAGGCTTACAGAAAGCGTAGGCTTCCTGCAGCCCTCACCCCCTGAGCGTCCTTCTGAGCTGCTCCTTGATCCTGTTTCCTCCCCTTATATTCACCCTAATTACCTTGTTGGCCCCAGTGATTGTCACCCAGGTGCTCACAATCCTCCAATAGAAAGTGTATAATTGCCCCCAGTTGGGCCTGTGGCCTTCCTCGGGCAGGGCCGCCCAGAGGATTCAGGGGGCCTGGGGCAAAGCAATTTTGGGGGCCCCTTCCATAAAAAAAAGTTGCAATGCTATAGAATACTATATTCTAGTGGGGGCCCCTGCGGGGCCTGGGGCAAATTGCCCCACTTGCCCCCCCCACCCCGAGTGGCCCTATCCTCGGGTTGCAGCAATATCAGTGACTGGGGTGCTGCTGATAGCGCCCTGTCACACTTTCTATAGCTGTTTTACACCACTTTGAGGATTCTGGTTGTACAAGGGAAAATCCCTAGGTGGTGTAGAACCCTGGAGCAGCTTCTGCTTCACCCCTCCAAACCCTAGTGAATGGGACTTTCCTGGAAGGTGGGGGGAAGGTGGTGAGGCCAGGGTGGTCCTATTCCTTGACAGTCCCCAGTTGTTAGAAGAGTACCTTATGACTATGAGTAGTTAAGCACAATTTACAGCAGCCTGAAAGCTGCTCCAACTTATACTAGGGGCCAGACAGCTTAAACACTGAGGAATGTAAAAGTGGTTGAAAGCCACCGGTGTCCCTACCTGATTTTATCCTCTGCCAAGAATCTGTTTTTTTTTAAGATTTGTGTTTGGTTTTTATTGAAAGCTTCTAATATCACATTAATGCCACTTTCCCTGAAAACAATAATAAAAGTACTCAGAAGATTGGCTGCCCTCTTTCATCTTCAATATGGTGGAGATGATTCCATGCCTCAGCCAGTTAGGCAGAGATTTCTTGTAAAAATTAATTCATCACCAGCCACAGAGTGAGAGATTTCCCTGAGGCTGAAACTTCATCTCTGGCATGTGTTTCTTCTGCTGCATCAGACCCTAGTCTGCAAGTTCCCAGACAGACATGCCAAACCTGCAAAAATAACGCAGAAGTTGGGCTTGTTTTTGGCTTAACTGGCTTGTGAGTTGCTTATTGGCTAGTTTTTGGCTTGTAGCTTGTTGCTTGTTGCTTCTTTTTTTTTATCGTCTCCTGGCAAGCAGGGGTGGGACGGAGGGGGCAAGCAGGGACAGGGGGTGGGGAGGCAAGCAGTGGCAAGGGGGGGGGAAGAGAGTCAGGGGTGCACAATGGACACATCACAGTCCCAGATTGCATGCCGGCGGGATCTAGTCACATAGAGTGTTGGGGTTCTTAGGGATCGGCTTGTTTTGGCCTTGTTTTGAAATGGGATTAGCTTGATTTTGGCTTATTGTGAAAGTCGGGGTGCTTATTTACCGTGTGAAAGTTAGCAGCTGTGTTCCCAGATCTTACTACTACTTGGTTTCAGCAAAGTAATGTATAATGCAAATAACTTTTGTCTCCCTTCTAAACTAGGCATTGGAACTTTTCCAGATAAGGCCTTTCCTAGAAGGGAAATATATACTTGAATTTCATTTTTTCCCTCCCATAGTGAGATTTGAGGCACCATAAATAATAGTTGACAATTTTCCCACCAACTGAGAACTAGTAAATCCTGCTGCATTTACTTTCCGTGTTAGGAAACTGAACCCCACACTCTGAATAAATATATGCTGTTATCTCTCTCTCTCTCTCTCTCTCTCTCCATAGAAGAGTCTTTTGGTGTGCAGTATTGCAGCTGTTAAATTGCCAGCAGGGGAGAAACTAGTATTATGGTGCAGCAGTAGCTGTGACATAGTTAAGTTCATTACAAGCCTGATTTTGCTCCCAAACTCCCTCTAGAATACCAGCTTCAAATTTGGCACGTGTTATCTGTGACTAGCAGGGAGCTGAAGTATGGAAGAAAATAAACAGATGTCAATCATTCTACTAATACTCGTTGTTCTCCACACGCTGGCTACAAAATGGCTTTTCAGAGAAACCACAAATGGTGTGTGTTAGAAAGATCTAAGTGAGTCATTGTTCACCAGAGCAAAGTTGAGCTGTTGGAAAGCAAATTCATTAAATTAAAATGTCAGATTAGAAACTGCAGAATGGCAGCAGGCTTTTAAAGATCATGGCACTGATGAGCTTTACAAGTTTTGCCAGACCCTTGTTTGAGCTCCAGTGCCCCTCCTAAAATCCACAGAAAGGGAAATTAGCCAGATTAGGAGCAGCAGTGCGGGGGGCAGAAAGCAGTCCCACACACCAGACAGTGCAGCATCTGAGAGGAGGCTGGAGAAGGTGGGTCAAAGACTCTGTTAGCCCCAGAAGAAAAGGGGCTCTGGCCTAACCAAATCTATGAATCCTCTAGGAGAGGCATTTTCTCCAAAAGCACATGACACCCCTCGTGTGGACTTCCTAAGATTCTCAGGAGTTCCCACGCATTGAAGGAGTTTTCCAGCATTCTGGATGTTGGGTAGAGCCTCCTGTCCATCGTATCTCCACCTACTTCTGCTGCCTTCATCTGACACTTCCACAGTCTCCCCACAGATTCCGTATTGACAATACGAGGGAGGTGCAGCAAGATATGGAGCACCATAAGTGCACTGACAGTTCTCTACGTTTTAGGAGCTCAAACACAGTGTAGATAGCATGGAGAAGGTCTGGGCCCTTCCTGTCCATCCTTCTGTTCCTGGTGAACTACACTTTATGCTTCTGTAACCATCTGTAGCCCCACTTTTTGAAGGCCCTCGCCACATCCCCCTTTCCTGTCTTGGCTTCACTCTTCTCAACCTCCTCCTAACTCTGATACTCTGCTGTCCATTTTCTTGGTCTGTTCCCAGACCTACAATACTGAGCACGGTGGATGTCTTGAGGAGCACTGATGATTGTGCACACTTAAAATCTCACTGACCATGGGGATGCTGCGGAAAACAACAAGACAATGAGGTCCTAGAGTCTGATTTTGGGAAGTGCTGTGCACTCACATCTCCAGTTGAAATAAGTGGGAGTAGTGAGTGCTTGGGGGCCTCTGAAAATAAGGCCCTCAAGGTGCAGGTTGGGACAGAGGAGCAGGTGAACATGGGGTGGGGACCAGGTTTGTGGCACGTAGTGAGGAGGTGCTGCTGGGGATGAGAAGGCAATGATCTAAGTTCGACCAGGACTGATTGAGTAATTTTTAAACATTTTTGAAAATCTAGAGAAATTCTCAGACAAATGCCTTGAGGAAGGCTAAAAAGTCATATCATATAAGAGCAAAAATCTTACAGGAACCTTGCAATTAAAATCAAATGATCACTAGACCATTCCAGGTAAATACCAAGTGTTCTTTCTTGCTAGGCCCAAGCAATTCTACTTTGCTCTTCCAATTGCCAACTTTAGAACTGTGTGTAAAGTATGGAGCCCTCCAATGAGACAATCCACCAAAAGTGGTCTAAACTTTTACATGATAGATTGTGCTTTGATTTGTTTATGTTTTCTGACAGCCATGGGATGTGCTGTCTGACTAAGCCAGCCATACGTAATTATGAGTTTAATTAGCAATGATGTAACTTCCATCTTTGCTCCTGGTTAACAAGCAAAATACATGCAATTCAGCAGCTACATATATATTCCAAAACTCAGGTTTAGGAGAACCCTCCTGATGGTAATTAAGTACTGCATTGTAAAAAACTAGGGCATAAAGTAGGCTGTCTGCAAATTCAAAGGAGTTTAAATTAGAGCTTTTGTCAAATAGGTCCTTGCATCAGACGTTATGAATATTTTAAATGCATCTGTACATGTTCATTTGCTGATTGCACATGAAGAGTATATTATGTCTGCTGTTATAATTGCTTCTTGTGTCATCTCATGATTTGGGGTTTCTTTATTTGTGCTCTAATTCCCAAGTTTACCTGTTTTTGGTGTGGGTTTCTGTTTTGCTTTTGAGAGCTGAAATTTTTACAGAAGCTTGCCTGCTTTTCCAGGATGCTGATAGGAAGGATGGGTCAGTGTTTAGGGAGAAGTTCCTCCTCTGCTGCAGATTTCTTGTGTGACCTAGAACAAATCACTTAGCCTCTTTATGCATCAGTTCTCTATCTGTGCAAGAGGTTTAATAGTATTTCCCTAGCACACAGGGGTGCTGTGAAGATAAATGCATTAAAGAGTGTGAGATGCTCAGATACTACAGTAATGGGGACCATATAAGTACCTAAGATAGACTTCTAAGTTCCATTGAAAAGAAAATATATATATTAAAGAAAATCAAGGAGAGCTTCCTGTAAATCTCAGATAGTGGAAAAGGTAGTAGAAGGCTTACTTCTTAGGGTTATTCTACACTTAAAATTTAGGTCAACATAGCTACATCACTCAGGCGTGTGAAAAATCCACACCCTGAGTGCTTTAGATATGCCGACTGACCCCTCAGTGTTGATGCAGCTAAGTTAACGGAAGAATGCTTCTCTCGATCTAGCTACCATCTCCCAGGCAGGTGTTGTTCCTGCAGAAATGGAGAAACCCCTTATGCCACTATAGTCTGCATCTACGCTATGGGGTTACCCCTGTAGTGTAGACATGGCCTTAGAGAAAAAGCTGGTTTTGGCGAATAAAAAGAGGCGCCATCGACGGGATGGCTACGCTATTCGCATAGCTGGATTTGCGTATCTTAAATCGACCCCCCCCCCGTAGTGAAGACGTAGCCTTATAGACTAACAGACGTATTGGAGCATAAGAAGCATGCGTCTGACGAAGTGGGTATTGACCCACGAAAGCTTATGCTCCCAATACTTCTGTTAGTCTTAAAGGTGCCACAGGACCCTCTGTTGCTTTTTACAGATTCAGACTAACACGGCTACCCCTCTGATAAAAAAAGAGATGGCTAAAAAGAGTACAGGACTCAAGTGAGTTAACTAGGGGAGGAGAAAAACACCTGTAGTGCAATAATTGCCTTTGAGTCTTCTTGCTTTCACTCCCAGTGCACTCAGAGGAAACTTCTTTGAAAATGCTTTTCTGCTGACACACCATGGCACAGAAATTCAAGGGGAAAGACTCTAGGCTGTCCTCCGTGCCAGCACTGTTCCTTCCCCATCCCAGGACTAGCCACAAGCAGAAATGTAATAAAGCTGCTGCTGCCTCACTTTAATTTCCTCAGTGTTGACGCCAGTAGTGAAGTGCTCCTGGGAAGCCCCAGACGACACAAAATTTGGAACTTCTTAGGAGCTCTCCACACCGGTGTCTATTTCTACTGTGAATCTTCATAGTTCAGCAGCAGATGGGAATGGATACTAACCTCTCATACCAATTGGGCATGTGTGCAACTGTATAGGTGCAAACACTAGCATGAGTCATTTTTGTGGGTGCAAAATTTGGAGAGCACAACTGAAAGTTAAACATGCATTACACATCTCCAGCTGTGATTTTAAAGGAAGGTTTATAGTGGAGGTTGTTGGAAGCCTGAAGTACTGATGGAATTCTATCATTTCCTGTGCTGTATTGTAATTTGTGTGTCTATTCATTCTTCACCTTCTAGGGAAGTTGTGTAGTTGAAATGGATTGAGGAGTCAATGTTAAGATCCAGATTAAGTTTAGACAAACATTTGGATTAGAGGCCAAATAAGGACAGTGATTTGGATATGACTACACCAAAATTCATCAGCTAGGCTCTTGATCCTTTGGCTCACAATGGTGGCTATCCTGCTAAATCTTTTGATTTTACATGTTTTTTTCCCCTCAACTGGAGTGGTGGAACTCTAACAAGAACAGCAGTTCTTGTGGTATGTCAGTCAATATTCAAAGGGTTGGTTTGAATCTTGGGATCTGGAACCTCTCTGTTTCTTTGAAGTTCTGCTTTTCTCTTTAAAATAGCCTACTCATTTGCAACCTCAGAAGCAGAACTGCTGTATGCATTTTGTATCATCTTTCATTGCTCTGCCCACGCGCCTAATCATTGTTCCATTCACTGTTCTATTTATATTTGGTTTCTTTATACTGCAATAATCATTCCACTCAGTAACCTCACTTCTATATGTTTTTCTTTTTTTCTGTTATACTTTTTTTTCCTGTCTGGCTGCTACAGGAGGAGAAAATGCAGGATGCAGCAGTAGAAGAATATTTTCCAATAGAACATTTTATTGTTCCATTGGTCTACTGTAAAGATGCTGATATAGTGCCCTGAATGAACCATTAAAAAACTCTCATAAAAAGGGTTATTAAGAAAGCATAATAAAGATTACTACGACAGTTAAGACAGAACAGGTCTTAAAGTTGCAAACATTTCCTAACTGTAAAGATTACCATCATCTATCATTTTTAAGGACCAAGCCAATAATAATAAGAAAGACTAACTGTGTCTTCCATTATGGAAATCGGTTCTGGCCTAGGAACAACCAAATGCAAAGCAAACTAATTTTTGTGTTTCACCATTGCAAGGCATGGGAGACAGGGCCAATCAGAAGGGCCATTTGGTCTGGGCCTCAAGCTCAAAGGGAGCCTCATATTTAGACACTTGTTAATTTTTGGGCATTTGATAAGTTTCACAACTTGTTTTTTGGTGCCTTATTTTGTTTTCATGTGTTGTCATTTTTTATTTTTATTATGGCTAGGGGCCTCAAAAGCTAGAAGTGGGCCGGGCCTCTCTGGACCTCTGAGAGGGCCTGATGGGAGTCTATCCTTTATCCACTATACCATAGTCTAGCTAGATACTTATATCGCCCCAATCCCTGTAGTAGCTGAGTGTCTTTTCCCTATATAGTGTTTGCCTACTGGCTGTATTTGCTCTTCTTTTGTACAGTCAAATCTTGTCCCATCCACTGGATATATCCTTTCTTAGAAGATATTCAGAATCTCAAATTAGGATGCCAGATAGAACCTGGGACAAAGGGTAGCTATTTTCATGGAACTACTAGTAGAACTGATCCACTCAAAGAAAAATATAATTAAAGTAAAATACATTTTATATTTATATCATTTCTCTGTGCTATCTACAGTTATTAGTATAAGAGAATAGCTCTTCCATGTGAAGGATCCATATTCTCTAGTTACCCAGCTATGCAGTGCACAATCGCATAAAGGGCTCCAAAGTAGCAGGGGTACAGGATTTCACTGACGAGCACAGCAGAATTCTGAGGTGCACTTTGAAAAGTGTCCATAATTAATCAGCATATAGTTAGCTAAAATGAGTTGCAACTCCACCACCGCTCTTAAAATACTGACCTAGATCTGTAACTAGGAACTATCGTTGAAAGTCTGTTAGGAAAGCAGAGTTCAGCTTTCCTTCCTGGACAGCAATTTTTGATTTGCTGTCATTTCAGTTAGAAAATATCAGTATTTCTTTCACATCTGACAGCAAGAGGAACATATCCCAATTATTTTCTGATACCATGTGCTCAGTGGTACCAAGATGAATACAGGAATCATAGTGTGGCATTATAGTACTATTTTGGTTTATATTTTTACCAGAAAGATGCAGGAACGATCCCATAACGCAAGGGAACCCTTTCCCTCCCATTACTCTAAATATCTGAAAATATAAATATCTGCTATTTTATTACTAGGACAACACTGACCAATACCAGAGTGGTAAACAGTGACCACCATCATACTGCTATAGGTTTGCCTCTATTTCATATTTAAAGTGTTGAACTAAAGTTATGTAATGTAGCTAGAAGTTCAGTTCATATAACAACCCCAAAGGATGGTCTTCCAGGGCCTAGGTTTGATGTACTTCAGTGAAAAATGAGAACTCAAGGTAGTATATAACACTTTCTAGCTCACTTAAGATATTTGAAACTTCTGAGGAACTTTTAGAATTCACTGTAAAATATTCTGTTAGTATTTGTAGTTTCCGCTGTAATAAAAACACTCCTTTTCTTTGTTTTCCCCCCTTGTTCGTAACATCTATGCTTTGGTGGTTCTCATCGCTATGAAAGAATGTCTTATTATTTGGAGTCACCATTTGACACTATTACAAACAGTCCTACAAATTCTGTTTAACTGAATGTATAGGCAGTTAGAACTTGGAGAAATGCTAATTATTAGCTGTGGTTTAATTTCCCTTAGTAGCTGTGTAGTTCTCTCCATGAAGGATTTCTTAGGTGCATCTGCTGTCAATATGATATAGCCACACAAGAAAATAAAAACATTTTGTAGTGGCAAAAATTAAAAGTGCAACCACTTCACTTTGTATTTTTGTGCATTAAATCTGTTAACAATAAACAACCTGTATGCCCAGAATTGTGGATCCACCCAGAAAAGGTGAAGATATGGAATACATTACCCACCTAGAAAGTATCTTTACACAATTATCCTTTCCAACTGTAACTCCTGTAGCACTGTATCAGAGGGGTAGCCGTGTTAGTCTGGATCTGTAAAAGGCGACAAGGAGTCCTGTGGCACCTTATAGACTAACAGACGTATTGGAGCATAAGCTTTCATGGGTCAATACCCACTTCGTCAGACGCATGCTTCTTATGCTCCAATACGTCTGTTAGTCTATAAGGCTATGTCTTCACTACGGGGGGGGGTGGTCGATTTAAGATACGCAAATTCAGCTATGCGAATAGCGTAGCTGAATTCGACGTATCGCAGCCGACTTACCCCGCTGTAGGGACAGCGGCAAAATCGACCTCTGCGACTTCCCGTCGATGGCGCTTACTCCCACCTTCGCTGGTGGAGTAAGAGCGTCGATTCAGGGATCGATTGTCGCGTCCCGTCGGGACGCGATAAATCGATCCCCGAGAGGTCGATTTCTACCCACCGATTCAGGCGGGTAGTGTAGACCTAGCCTAATGTGCCACAGGACTCCTTGTCGCTTCCTGTAGCACTGAAATCTCTTTTATTCTCCTTTCTCAAACTAACATTTCTATTAATTTCCCTTGGGAACTCTTTTTTTCTTTTCTATCTCGATTATCCGACATAGCCTACTAGCACCTTCACAATCCTTACCAGGTTTCTATCAGTATAAGAATGACTAGCTAGTTGAAGAGGAACAGGGGGTTTGGGATTGGAAGCAGGGTTTATTTGTTTTTCTCAAGCTAATCAATCGTTGTTTCCTTCATTTTCCACCCGACGGTTTCAGTGTTCTTTTACATTGCAGCATGGATCATGATTAACTTTTTACTCACTGAGGCTTTTAAAATCTTATATCCTCTTAAGTAGAGTTGGAATTATTTGTGTTACTCCTGATGGTGTCAAATATAAAACAGACTGTCGAATTTTAAAGGATTTTTGTGAGACAGGAATTGGTGTTCTTAATTTTCTTGATAATTAACATGCTACTGAAACTGTTCATCAGTTTATTTATTTATTTTTTGGGGATTGTGGTGGGGGAGAGAGGTTATTTATTTATTTGCCTACAGAATCCTTTCCTGCACTGGCATCTTTAATGAGTTATTACTGTCATATCACAAATGATTTTCTAATATGGAGGACAGCTTTCCTTGAAGGAACAATCTCTTAACAATGGGAAGATGGTATATGTTATCGTCATTTCCTGCAGTCAGCGTCTTTGCTGAATAAAACCTCTTTTTCTCTGTGTGTGCACCTCCTTCAGCTGTTCGGTAGAGGAGAGTTTCCAGTGTCATCTGTGTACAGGAGAAGATTAATAGTATCCCAGAGAATCCATTTTGGTACAGTTGTGAAACCTGCCTTAATAATCTCATGCAGTTAGGGGGATTTGCATCCCCGGCCAAATATTGGAGTCAATCTAGGAAAATAAATCACTGACTTATTTTCATTGATTTATAACTATGCATATCCATCTAATGAAAATTGAGAACAACAATTCAAATGGCAAAAAAATACTGTTTCCTAGATAAGGAAGTGATGACATTTTCAAGCTAAGAAACGTGATTAGCCTGGCCTAATAAGAATGGTTATCTTCAACACATGGAGCAGCCTGTTGATTTTGCTACAAAGCTTTCAGTGATACCAAATCAGGCCCACAAATAAAGTGAGACTGGTGTTCAAACTGAGAGAGAGGGAGAGCGATAATAATGGCTCATTGTACATGAGGGGCAACCCCTCTGGCAGACACCAGGGCCAAAGTAAGCTTCAAAAGGATCCCTCTCCAGTCCTCCTTGGCCATGAGATTAGTGGTACTGATGCAGGCGACGCCGCAATTTACTCTGCAGCAAGTAAATCCTAAATTCACGGGGTTCCGCAGTGCTCCAAGTGCAGCCAGTTTTAGATTATGTGTCAGTTTCAGTGAACTCACACACAACAAAGTTGAGTGATGCCATAGTCCAGTAGTCTCACTGACTTTGGTGGAACGACTCATGGTATAACGGTATAATAGTTGTATACTGTACTATTCAGCATTAGTAGGAGTATCACAATCTAGCAACAAGCTACCAGGTGTACTCATTCTTGATGCTATTTAATTAGTGTTATTTATTAATTATTATTATTATTATCTATATTACTGTAGCATCTAGGAAACCTAGTCATGGTCCAGGGCCCCATTGTGCTAGGAGCTGTACAAATAGAGAACAAAAAGATGATCCCTTCCCCAAAGAGCTTACAATCTGAACAAAAAGCAATTATTTTTCATTACAAAATCACACTGCTGCAACTTCATAATGAAGTATCAGATGCTTCTGATATCAGAAGAGAAGAATGAACATGTTGTTTTCTTGATCTTAGTTATTAATCTCCATAATGATTTTAGCTTTCCAAAGTGAGTGGTAGAAGAAATCAGTATGGTAAACTGTTTAAAAACACATCTGCATTAGTAATAGAGGTAGTTTGTTATTTTCATTATAAGTGAAAGCATGTGTCATTCGCCAGATGTGTTCGGTTTAGACGATATGATTTTCATGCCAACTTTATGATATGTTTGATTTAGGTAAAGTGACTGAAACCTGCTGCTGGGACTGAGTAGTAGTTAAACACCAGCTGCAGTTTTTACTTTAATTAATATTGCAAGAAGTGTAGAATACCTTGCTTTAATTTACACATTAGCCCTTCGGGATGCTCAAATAGAAGGCATGATGGCCTAATGCAATGGTTTTAAACCTTGGTCTGCGGACGCCTGGGGGTCTACATACTATGTCTCAAGGGTCGGCGAAAGGTTGTTGTTACCATAGAATAATGGTTTTCAACCTGTGGTCCACAGACCTCTGGGGATCCATAGACTGTTTAAGATTTCCCAAGGGGTCTGTACCTCCATTTGAAAATTTGTAGGGGTCCACAAATTAAAAAAAGGTTGAAAACCCTTGGCATAGTGGTGGTGGGGTTGGGTTTTTTCTAATAATCCAATGGGAACTTTAAAAATCTGCTCTGTGTTTTTCAGAAAAAAACTGCAGCCAGCTTTGTCTATTGTAGATCCTAAATTTTCTCTATTTCATTCCTTCTCAAATGATAAATGAAGGGTGGATCTTGGGCCAGGTTCAGATGTAGGGCTCAACACTGTCAGATTTTGGGGGTTGACAGCAGCTGTCCTTTGGATCTGCCCTTCAAATGCTCATGGGCCCTTTCTGAGCCTTGGATTTGGATCCATGGGCTTCAAGACATGCCCTTAGGTGAAAATTATCAATTGATTAGTACTGAAAGCCTGTCCAGTCATTTAGGAGTATAAATATACATTTAGAAGTCTAACTTTAGGCTACCGGTTTTGAAAGTCTTAGGCTTGGTCTACACTTACCCCCCAAGTCGAAGTAAGGTACGCAAATTCAGCTACGTGAATAACGTAGCTGAATTCGACATACCTTACTTCGAACTTACCGCGGTTCAGACGCGGTCCACACGCGGCAGGCAGGCTCCCTGTCGACTCCGCGGTACTCCTCTCGTTGAGCTGGAGTACCGCAGTCGACGGCGAGCACTTCCTGGTTCGATTTACCGCGTCCAGACCAGATGCGATAAATCGAACCAGGAAGTTCGATTTCCAGCCACCGAACTAACGGCTAAATATAGACCAGCCCTTAGCCTTGATCTGCCACTGCCCCCTGCTCTTTTTATGCTATCGATACAGCATCAAAATAGAGCTTTTAAAAAATGCTTACCACAGTGTGGCCCTAATCTCACGTGGGGCTTCTAGGTGACACTGTAATATAAATAACAAGTGCAAATACCAATAGTAAGCAATTGTCATTGTGGTGGAAGAAGAGAGGGAAAAATGACCTTGTGGTTAAAGTGTGCTTCTACTTTGAAAAATAAGCATTTAGAAGTGGCCTCTTTTGCAACTGAGCTATTCTGTGTATATTCAGCATCAGATGAGATTACTTCAGTGACAAAAATTCTATTACTCTGACTTGGTTTACTCTGCAGAGCCAGAAGATCCGAGAGTGGGAGAGCTGGATTTCAGTCCTCCTTGTGCCGTATCAGCAGAATTGCTCCCTAAGGGCTTGAAAGGTTCTGAGCACTCTGGCCCTGATCCCTGCAGAACTCTTAAATACATGCTTAACTTCCTGCTTGAGTAGTCTCTTTGACTTTAATGGGACTGCTTATTGCCTAAAGTTAAGTGCACATTTAAGAGCTATGCTGGGTCAGAACCAGGATGCTCAGCCGCTAGCAAGGTGGAGCTGTAAATTCCATTTAGAAGGCTGATCAGATATACCTGTGGAAACCACTGAGCCAGTGGAAACCACTGGCACTGGTTGGGGGTTAGAGTGCATAATTTGAAGATGATTGGGATCAACTGGTGTAATTGAGGGCTTGATTTGGTCTACAGAAGAACTGTTATTCCTGGTGATGATGGATGAGAAGACCCCAGTTTGATTCAGATCCAAATGTGAGTTTGGAGGGGTGGGAATTATGCTTTCTTTTCCTTGTAAACTGGGCACATTTATTTGTTTAGGAAATAACTACTCTCTAAGTATGGTTTTCCAACCAGTTGTGTACTCACATTATAGTAGTTTTGTCTATGCTATATTTCCCTCGTTTATAGATTCATAGATTCATAGATTCTAGGACTGGAAGGGACCTCGAGAGGTCATCGAGTCCAGTCCCCTGCCCGCATGGCAGGACCAAATACTGTCTAGACCATCCCTGATAGACATTTATCTAACCTACTCTTAAATATCTCCAGAGATGGAGATTCCACAACCTCCCTAGGCAATTTATTCCAGTGTTTAACCACCCTGACAGTTAGGAACTTTTTCCTAATGTCCAACCTAGACCTCCCTTGCTGCAGTTTAAGCCCATTGCTTCTTGTTCTATCCTCAGAGGCTAAGGTGAACAAGTTTTCTCCCTCCTCCTTATGACACCCTTTTAGATACCTGAAAACTGCTATCATGTCCCCTCTCAGTCTTCTCTTTTCCAAACTAAACAAACCCAATTCTTTCAGCCTTGCTTCATAGGTCATGTTCTCAAGACCTTTAATCATTCTTGTTGCTCTTCTCTGGACCCTTTCCAATTTCTCCACATCTTTCTTGAAATGCGGTGCCCAGAACTGGACACAATACTCCAGCTGAGGCCTAACCAGAGCAGAGTAGAGCGGAAGAATGACTTCTCGTGTCTTGCTCACAACACACCTGTTAATACATCCCAGAATCACGTTTGCTTTTTTTGCAACAGCATCACACTGTTGACTCATATTTAGCTTGTGGTCCACTATAACCCCTAGATCCCTTTCTGCCGTACTCCTTCCTAGACAATCTCTTCCCATTCTGTATGTGTGAAACTGATTTTTTCTTCCTAAGTGGAGCACTTTGCATTTGTCTTTGTTAAACTTCATCCTGTTTAACTCAGACCATTTCTCCAATTTGTCCAGATCATTTTGAATTATGACCCTGTCCTCCAAAGCAGTTGCAATCCCTCCCAGTTTGGTATCATCCGCAAACTTAATAATCGTACTTTCTATACCAATATCTAAGTCGTTAATGAAGATATTGAACAGAGCCGGTCCCAAAACAGACCCCTGCGGAACCCCACTCGTTATGCCTTTCCAGCAGGATTGGGAACCATTAACAACAACTCTCTGAGTACGGTTATCCAGCCAGTTATGCACCCACCTTATAGTAGCCCCATCCAAATTGTATTTGCCTAGTTTGTCGATAAGAATATCATGCGAGACCGTATCAAATGCCTTACTAAAGTCTAGGTATACCACATCCACAGCTTCTCCCTTATCCACAAGACTCGTTATCCTATCGAAGAAAGCTATCAGATTGGTTTGACATGATTTGTTCTTTACAAATCCATGCTGGCTGTTCCCTATCACCTTACCACCTTCCAAGTGTTTGCAGATGATTTCCTTAATTACTTGCTCCATTATCTTCCCTGGCACAGAAGTTAAACTAACTGGTCTGTAGTTTCCTGGGTTGTTTTTATTTCCCTTTTTATAGATGGGCACTATATTTGCCCTTTTCCAGTCTTCTGGAATCTCTCCCGTCTCCCATGATTTTCCAAAGATAATAGCTAGAGGCTCAGATACCTCCTCTATTAGCTCCTTGAGTATTCTAGGATGCATTTCATCAGGCCCTGGTGACTTGCAGGCATCTAACTTTTCTAAGTGATTTTTAACTTTTTCTTTTTTTATTTTATCTGCTAAACCTACCCCCTTCCCATTAGCATTCACTAGGATAGGCATTCCTTCAGACTTCTCGGTGAAGACCGAAACAAAGAAGTCATTAAGCATCTCTGCCATTTCCAAGTTTCCTGTTACTGTTTCTCCCTCTTCACTAAGCAGTGGGCCTACCCTGTCTTTGGTCTTCCTCTTGCTTCTAATGTATTGATAAAAAGTCTTCTTGTTCCCCTTTATTCCCTTAGCTAGTTTGAGCTCATTTTGTGCCTTTGCCTTTCTAATCTTGCCCCTGCATTCCTGTGTTGTTTGCCTATATTCATCCTTTGTAATCTGTCCTAGTTTCCATTTTTTATATGACTCCTTTTTATTTTTTAGATCATGCAAGATCTCGTGGTTAAGCCAAGGTGGTCTTTTGCCACATTTTCTATCTTTCCTAACCAGCGGAATAGCTTGCTTTTGGGCCCTTAATAGTGTCCCTTTGAAAAACTGCCAGCTCTCCTCAGTTGTTTTTCCCCTCAGTCTTGATTCCCATGGGACCTTACCTATCAGCTCTCTGAGCTTACCAAAATCCGCCTTCCTGAAATCCATTGTCTCTATTTTGCTGTTCTCCCTTCTACCCTTCCTTAGAATTGCAAACTCTATGATTTCATGATCACTTTCACCCAAGCTGCCTTCTACTTTCAAATTCTCAACGAGTTCCTCCCTATTTGTTAAAATCAAGTCTAGAACAGCTTCACCCCTAGTAGCTTTTTCAACCTTCTGAAATAAAAAGTTGTCTGCAATGCAGTCCAAGAATTTGTTGGATAGTCTGTGCCCCGCTGTGTTATTTTCCCAACATATATCCGGATAGTTGAAGTCCCCCATCACCACCAAATCTTGGGCTTTGGATGATTTTGTTAGTTGTTTAAAAAAAGCCTCATCCACCTCTTCCACCTGGTTAGGTGGCCTGTAGTAGACTCCTAGCATGACATCACCCTTGTTTTTTACCCCTTTTAGCCTAACCCAGAGACTCTCAACACTTCCGTCTCCTATGTCCATCTCTACCTCAGTCCAAGTGTGTACATTTTTAATATATAAGGCAACACCTCCTCCCCTTTTCCCCTGTCTATCCTTCCTGAGCAAGCTGTATCCATCCACACCAACATTCCAATCATGTGTATTATCCCACCAAGTTTCAGTGATGCCAACAATGTCATAGTTGTATTTATTTATTAGCACTTCCAGTTCTTCCTGCTTATTACCCATACTTCTCGCATTTGTATATAGGCATCTAAGATACTGGTTTGATCTTTCCTCCCGGTTTTGTCCTGACCCTCCTTTCTCTCTGCCAATATAGCCCACACTCCCTCTCGTCTCCGACCCATCTCCCAGGTCTCCATGTTCCCCACTTACCTGCGGGCTTTGCTCACCTGTCCCCGTCGAACCTATGCTTATGGATATCACTTCCACACGTGTGGTATATATCCCTGCCTATATGTTTGTGAGTCTGGGTGTGGAAATGCACTATGATGACTCTTCCTTCTAGTTTACAAATAGAGAGTCACACAAACAAACAAAGTAATCACTTTTTTAGCAATTCATTGTCCATATGCATGCTGAAAAACCTTTGGTTCAGAGCTGGCCAAGAAAGAGAATTTCAGTTCAGTGCAAAATTGTGAGGTTTTGGAATTTTTTTCCATCCCAAATCATGATGAAAAGCCAAAAAACTCTTCAAAGAACGGAAATTCCCCAGTATTTTATTTTGGAAACACCGCAGCTTTTTAGCAGTGGTAACGTTTTGGTGTTTCCAAAATGAAGTATGTTCTCTGGGCTCTCAGGCTCCCCAAGTAGCCCACCAGCTGAGGGGCTGAAGAGCCAGGTGACCCAGGTGCCTGGGGAGCTGGTCAGCCCAGGGATACCTAACTTCCTGGTAGCCAACAGACAAAAAGGCTGGCAGCTGGAGCTCAGGGGTCCCAGTTCCCCTAATCAGCATTTGCTGATAGAATACTGTTCTGTTGGGAAATCTTTAACCAGTTCTACTTTTGTTATTCAATTGCAATGAAACAATTTCCCCAAAACTTTCTTCAGTGCATGGGGGGCGGGGGGGTGAGGGGTGGGAATCACATTATAAAAGAGCATGTGGTGGGAGATGTTTATTCAGTTGTATTTGAAGTAATGTTAATTTTCCTTGTGCCATTTGGATAGCTGTAGTGCAGAATCGGCTGCCACAATGACACAACACTACCTGGATGCAACTTCCTGTACGGAGGCTAGGTCTACACTACAGCGGGATTCCGACCTAAGATACGCAACTTCAGCTACATGAATACCGTAGCTGAAGTTGCGTATTTTAGGTCGGCTTACCTGGTGGTGAGGACGGGGGAAAGCCGACCGCTGCCGCGCTGCCGCTGACTCCGCTGCCGCCTCTTGTCGAGGTGGATTTCCGGAGTCGACGGCAGAGCGATCAGGGATCGATTTTACCGCGTCCTCACGAGACGCGGTAAGTTGATCCCCGATAAACCGATTGCTACCCGCCGGATCGGCGGGTAGTGAAGACGTAGCCTTAGTGTTCTCTTTTTGGGCTTTCCCTGTCAAGGCTTCTGCCAGTTATTTGCACCAGCTGGTTATACAGCGCTACATGAAATGTTGGTAGCTCTAACCCAAAAGAAACTTGCCTGGTTCAAGATTCTCATACAACATTTGAACAAGCTGTGTTTCATTTGAACTTTTTTCTTCACAGTATGTGAGGTTTTTGTAGTAACTGAGCAAAACATTTGGCTTTCTATCTGGAGAGAGGAGACTCTTCAAAGGATGAATTTTAATGGCTTGGGCCCTGATTTTCCAATTTGTTGCTTGTGGGCAGAGTTCTGCCCCTGTGCCAAGTACCACTGACTTGTAGATGCAGTAATCCAGCCACACACAAAATGCAGGATTGGACCATTGGTTGGGATGTGAATTGGGGTTACTATAAAAGATCCCATGGGTTTCTGTCTGGCAGAGTCTACCTTATGTAAACTGTAAGCTCTCTTCTAGATTGTAATATCTTTGGGCAGGGACTGTCATTTATTATCTGTCTGCACACCACCTGCCATAGTGGGGACCAACACGACTGTGGCCTTGAGGTACCATCACAATATAAATGTTAAAAAAATAATAAAAATAATTGTAATAAAGAGCATTGATAGTGCCATAATGGCTGGGGCCTCAAGGAGCAAGCCCGTGCTTAGGCAAGCTCTAATTCCCATATTCAAAAGCCAACCCTTCAGATATTATAGGTTTTTAAATAAATGTTTGCACACTGAATCACCACGAGTTCAATCCTGCTCCCTTTTGATTTAATGGGAAGAAGATCAGGCCTTGTCTTTGTCTAAATTATGAGTAAGCACGAAAGGAAGGCTGTTTTTAGGAGGGATGGGGCGGGGGAGATCTCCCCTTTGGCAAAAATACCACAATTAGTAATTCCATCTGTGAGGGGAAAGTGATATTTCATTTGACTGTGTAGGACAAATTTCTGTGCCTGTCAGTTAAGGCTTATTCAAATACAGCGGCTGCCCAAAGCCAAGGAAAGTTTGTTGCTATGGCATGTGCAGCTAGTATTAATATTAAGGAACCAATAATAAATAATATTATAGGCCATTTATTCAGCTTAGTGTTTAGTTAATCATTTTGTTTCAGCTTTTTGTTTGCATAGTTAGTATGTTTTCTTGTTAATTTAGACCCTGATCCTTCAATAATCTCTGCAAAGGCAGAGCCCCATTGACTGCTGTGAGCCCATGTGGAGTTCATGGCAGAACTGAGGCTTTTAAGGGTATTTTTTGTTTGTATTTGTCTTGTTTTCTGTATTTTTAATCTGGGCTAAATCATGCAGGAAGGGGAGAAGGTTGTTTTGGAGACATTAAATAGTGGTGGGAGTTTCTGACAAGTTCCGTGCTTTTGATATGTTGTATGTATGTTCTTTAGCTAATACTTTTTGTCTGTCTATTTCTGCCTGACTTTCTTGGCCCTGATCCTTTAAACATTGTGCATGTGATTAGCTTTACATGCAGGAATAGTTCTATTGAGTTCAGTAGGACTGCTCACACGTGTTGAAGGATCAGGGTTTTAGATTCTAAATTCTTTGGGGGCAGGGACTGTATTTTGCTCTTTGTTTGTACTGTTTGGTGCACTGAGGCCCCAATCCTGACTGGGGCTTTTAGGTGCCATATAGTGACAGGATAAGTAGGTGTTTTAGTGTTACTGCCTGCTGAGGGTTAATTGATGTTTTGTTTTACCCGTAAGGAAAGCGACTCGTTGCCATGGGTGACAAGTTTTGTAAAAAATAATAAAATAAATTCTATCCCTAAGTAGAAAGTCTTATCATTTTATTTAGCAGGACAAAGGTCTCTGTTAGTTTAAACCACTCTTAGAGCCTGCTCCTGCTTCACTGAGAAGCCCATATCAGCAGTGGAGGCCCATGTCATTTTTTGTCTTTAGATACTCAGCCACATTCACACTTGGTGTCAGTGGCTGCAGCTCCATTGACTTTAGTAGAGTATAACGTGCTTACGCTACATCTCTGTTTGGCCTAGTGCGTTCATCTGCCTTGCTAGTGTTTCCATCTCTAAGTAGAAGGCATTGTTGTCGTTTTTATTTTGTAGGCCAGAGTTCCCTGTTAGGCCATGGATGAATTCCCTACCCACATATAGGTCTGTTTCAGAATAACTTCCAAAGCAAATGGCAAGGATCAGCAGCAATCACTGCAGCAACAGGAGGGGAGGCGATATGTCATGCAAAACCCCAGAAAGCATTGCTCTGATAGAGGCAACATTCCCAAGAACCTGGCAGCAAGAGGGCTAAGGACAAAGGCAGCACAGTTTTCTCATAACGTTCCTTCCCCTGACCAGGCAACTCTGACTCTAAATGTCAAACAACTGTGGCATTAAAACTGAGATTGAACTCGAAATCCCTAAGAGGGACCAAGCTATCAGGGATGTAGGGGATAGATCCTGACAGAGATGCTGCTGCAGCTAAATAAGATATGCTGGTAGATTGACTTAATGAATAGGATGACATTGAAATTGTTGCGGGCAGGCATGGAGGGTGTCAGTGAGGGTGTTGATAATGAGTAGGAGCAGAGGGACATGTTACAGGCTGAAGAGGAGGAGCTGCAAAATATTATTGTTTTGAAGGAACAGGCTGAACCCTTGGCCCATAGAGCCAATGAGGCTTATTCATTTGGAGCTATGCAGCTGCCAAATGGGGTAATTCAAGAAGGGAGCCTGTCTTTCAGCTATGCTGACTTCCTATCCTTGTCTTCTGAACATATGTCTTTGGGCAGCTGTCAGGGAACGCTGACTACCCTATTGCCCAAGGTCCATTCAGGATGCTTCTCTGCCCACAGCTCTTCATCCTCTCCCCTAAGGCGAGAGCTACAGGAAGTTGGGGAAGGAGACTTGAAGAGGGGAGCACTCAGCAGCAAAAAGGGCAAGGAGAGAAGAGAAGGAGTTGCTGTCCATAGGGAGAGGGTGGTTGTGGGGGGAGAGTTCCTGAAGATTCACTGGTCTAATCAGACAGCAAAATGTCAACATTTCAAATGTAAGAGTCGAGGTTCTGATATCACTGAGGTCCCTTGGTTCAGAAAGAGGTGGCTTCTCTGTCCTCTCCTTTCCTGCTTTAGTACCTCCAAATGCGTCTGGTGCCATTATTGGAGTGTCCACTTCTTCCAAGAGATTAGGCTTCTCTCCCAGCCTATGTCTCAGGGTGGGGGAGAGGGGAGAAGAACCACTTGGGGGCCTGGTACCTCCATAGAGGCCAAATGGGAAGGGGAAGCCAGCTGCTATCTTTCTCTCACCCCAATCTAGCCGGTCCTGCCACCTTTGAGTCCCTTCGGCAAGGATTGTCCCCACCACTCTCCCACACTTTGGGGCATTTGCAGATCTTTTAAGTATGTTGGGGAGCTTGCTCGCTCTGAGTAGCTCACCAACTCCTGGAGACCTGTTTTAGGAAGCCTCTGCTCTGTATTTTGTGTTGAAGAATTTAAATACAAATATTTAAAAGAATTCCTCTTGTTCGGCTGAAAGAAAACATTTTCCCTCATTGTTCATTACAGCACAGAGAAAATTAAATCATGTTGCAAAAAGATCATAAATATTTATTCAGAGGTTTTTGGAATTATAGTAAATCTCTGTGTTCCATTCGGATATTTGCAATGCTACAGAGTGCATCACTTCTTACCAGCTCCAATGCGTATGGCTTCTCCTGTAAAAACTCCCATGAGGCTTTGTCTGCCAGGATTTCTGGGAGTCATTTAGATCATTTTTTGTAGTCCCTCCCCCCCGATTATAACCAGTAACATAAATTTTATGTAAAATATGGATCAGTGTAGCTACTAGAGAAGGATTTGTTGCTGCCAGGTGAACATTCTGCATGTGATTTCAATGGGGCCACTTAAATTCTTGAAGTTAAATATATGCTTACGTTCTTTGCTGGATCAGGACCCTGTTGCTCAGCACTTTGGAAGATCAAGCCCCGAATCAAGGATAATTAAATATGACTTTGATTTGCAGTAAAACAGAACAGTGCAGAATTCTATAATGTCATTGCAGAGGGGCTGGCAATCTAATGATGGATGATTTAAGAGGTCATCTATCTGATCCTTAATCCTAAATTAAATTAGAGCTAGGCACAAACTAAAGCTATTGATCTGAACCTCCCAGAATTTGGGGATGTTTGTATCTAGATCAGGACTATCTCAGTGAAATATGCTCTCTATTAAAACAAGTGCTTTTTCAACCAAGCTTCAAAGAGCTTTGGCATTATTGCTTCGAAGTAGACATTGAAATTAAAATATGTTATATTACATCACACAACCTGCTCTCATGGATATTAGTAATATCCCTATACAGTACATAGTGAATTTCTGGGCAATCTGATATTAAGATTTTTCTTCTTCGGGATTAACTTTTAAAATGTATGGGTGGCAAAGTGATTATTATAGGTCATCCTTAACAATGGAACATTTTTCTTATAACATTGTCCAGTTGGTTCATTGTGCTTACATAATATGTTTTCAACACATCAAACTTAGTATGTTTTAATGCTGGTTTTAAAAGGTTTACAATACTCGCTGTTACCTAGTCTGTGTTGTTAACTTGTGGGCTCGGGGGACTACCTGGTTCATAAGTGGGGTTAGTGTCCTTTGGCTCCAATTAAGAAAGGCAACTGAGCATGTGCCTAATTTAAGTATGTGAGCAGAGGAGAACAACACTGGCAATCTCCAAAAGTAATGGACCCAGCTCTTCTCTGCCAGCCCTCACCAGGCAGTAAGGACATGGATTCAAGTCACAGGCTGTGGTCCAGAGCACACATTAAACCTCCGGTTCCCAAGTGATCAAGGCTGGCTTGACCTCAGACAGAGAAGAGCCTGCATTTGTCCCCTGAAGCCATCATTCTGTCTCTGTCCATTTGAATTTAACAGTCCGTTTGAATTTAACAGTTTTACACATTTTGAAACATGAACGGTCTTATATAGTTGAAGTTGGATTCAGAATTCCCTTCTAACCCTCCTCTGCTTGCTGCTGATCACTTTCTCAAAGAATTTCTTTAGGGATCAGATTAATCATGCTTGGTTTCAATCCATAGTTGTTGTTGTTTTTTTTTGGGGGGGGGGGGAGCTTGTTTTCAGAAGGAAGGCAAAATCAATTCAGCTATTTGTTTGATTTTTTTACTTACAATTCCTCCATTTTCCTTTTTCTGGTGTAAAAATACATGTTTGCCCCCTACATTCTGATCAAAAATTTAGCACTCACATAATTCAAAAACAGCTGTAGCTAGAAGCCTCAAATTGATCTAATTTCATAGGTGTCAGAGAGCTCCAGCATTTGAGCCAAGTTTGAAGAAAAGCTACTAAGAAGGTTAAAAGTTAGGAATGTTTTAAATTGTGAATTTGGAACATATGTAGTATACATTTTCTGTTCTTTTTCTGAGCCTCTATTTAAGAAGAATGGCTTAGAACATTGCATGCACTCAGCAGCACTTCATCTTAGTGGCGCCCTTCAGCTAAAAGCTTAGCTGCACCATTGAACTAAAAGCTTAGTGTGGTGCCCTGAGCTAAAAGCTTCCCTTATTGGCTTCTTTGGGGTAAAAGCATAGCTTAGCAATGTCCTTGCTCAAACTGGATAAGTAGTAAATGTATTTAACGATCTCTAGAAAATCTCAAAGTATGCAGATATTGTATAGCATAAGTTAACAACATGTGTGAATTCCACTTAAGAGAGCAGACCTCTAACTTGTATTATTTGGCAACTAATATTTAGTGATATGAACAGAGACCATATTTTAAGGTACATTCACAAGGTGGTAGAATTAAGGCTGGGTAGTGAACATATATTTTTTTTAAAATCTGACTCTTGACTGTTTGATTTCTCAACTTTAACTTATTAATTAATACTATTTGGGGGCATTGTATATGCTGATGCACACACACAGGAACTAAAAATATGTGTATTTCAGCATTTCCAAACAATATTGTAAATTCAGTAACTGCTGTAGTAAAATTCTCCATAAAAGCATTGTACTGTAAAAATCCTCAGTTCTACAGTACAGAGCATTTGCAGAAGTGAATGCTAATAACAGTGCAGTTCTAAATTAAGGATCTGTCAGCGTTTCCATTATTGTCTGTGGTTATCCCGTGAGGCTGCAGTCGAGATAAAATGCCATATTGATTGCTGTGACATGACTTCCGATTACACTGCTCTACAGCCAAAATGCTTCTGAAATAAATGTAGTCAAACTTTACTAATTCTGGGTCACTGAGAACGAAAATGATGCTTAAAATTGTTGATTGGCTCTAGTTTTCAAGATATGCTATTGGGTCAGTATATACGACCCTTGATTTGGGAATGGCGGAGGATAAGTGAGTTATAAAGGGAAGGGATCTCAATTTAAACCAGAAATGACTAAAATGACATCTTTGACTGGATCTCTGAATAAATCTATGACTGGGTTTGGACAGTACTTGCTTTTTAGGCAAAACAATGAATGATGCAATCTGAAGCTGGTATTGCGTCATACATGATATGAATTGCATCATGTTATTCCTAGAAGTCATGGATGATGCAATCCTAACGAAGCTTACATCACTCTGCTGAACAAATTGCCCTATATCAGCTCTAGAAATCATACAGTGTCATGCTCTCTTATTGTCAGTGTTTGATTTTGCAAAGGGACACATTTCTGTTTAGCCAAAGTGAGCAGAGATGCCTCGTACTTGTGTGAACAGTGCAGATAACTTCTGCTATGTTTGTGGTGAAGTGACTTTTGCATCACAAAAGTGCAGTATAACCACTATGGTTAAGAAAGCCTATCACCTTTATTTTGGCTGCAAAATTGGAGATCAGGACAAGAGGTGGGCCCCACACATCTGCTGCAACACTTGTGCAACAAATCTTCACCAGTGGTTGAACAGGAAAAGGAAATCTATGCCTTTTGCAGTGCCAATGATTTGGAGAGAGCCAACAGATCATACCAGCAATTGTTACTTCTGCATGGTGCCTCCAGTTGGGAAAGGTGTGTCAAAGAAGAAAAAGTGGACTGTGCATTATCCAAACATTCCATCAGCTATACGCCCAGTACCCCACGGAGAAGGACTGCCGGTTCCTGATGCACCAGAATCATTCTCACTTGAGTCAGACGAGGAAGAGGAAGAGGATGAAACTTCTGGTCCTGAACCATCAATGTCACAGGACCCACATTTTCTCCCATCCTCCTCCTCTGAACCACACCTCATAACACAAGGTGAACTGAATGACCTTGTCAGGGATTTGGAACTACCCAAGAGTAAGGCAGAGCTGTTGGGCTCCAGACTACAGCAGTGGAATCTCCTGGCAGGTGATGTTAGGGTTTCCATGTTCCGTGACCGTCAAAAGGATCTTGTCCCATTCTTCTTCATGGAAGGTGATCTTGTAGCCTGCAACAACATCGATGGTGTGATGGCAGCCCTCAACATCGTTCACGATCCAGATGAGTGGAGACTGTTCATTGATTCATCCAAGACGAGTCTTAAAGCTGTTTTACTGCATAATGGCAATGTTTTGCCATCAATTCCAGTTGGTCATGCAATCCATATGAAGGAAACCTATGACAACATGAAACAACTTTTGAGGTGCATAAACTATGACCAACGTCAGTGGCAGCTTTGTGGCGAATTGAAGGTTGTTGCTCTCTTGCTTGGTCTGCAGACTGGATACACAAAGTACTGCTGTTTTCTCTGTGAATGGGATAGTCGTGCAAGAGATTCCCACTACATCAAGAAAGATTGGCCACTCCGACAGTCATTGGAGCCTGGGAGGAAAAGTGTTCAGCTTCCACCACTTGTTGAATCAAGGAAGATTTTGTTGCCACCCTTACACATCAAGCTGGGTCTGATGAAGAACTTTGTCAAGGCCATTGACAAAACACAAGCAGCTTTCAAGTACCTCCGTGGAAAATTTCCAAGGTTAAGTGAAGCTAAGATAAAGGAAGGTGTCTTTGTTGGTCCTCAGATTCGTGAACTTCTTCGAGATGATGCATTTGACCATGCACTGCGTGGCAAGGAAAAGACGGCATGGAAAGCCTTCCAGTTAGTGGCAATAAATTTTCTCGGAAACAACAAGGCAGACAACTACAGGTTGTTGGTGGAAAACCTCCTCAAGGCATACAAAAGCCTTGGTTGCAACATGTCACTAAAGATACATTTTTTGCACTCTCATCTAGATTTTTTTCCACCGAACTGCGGAGCAGTGAGCGACGAGCACGGCGAGCGATTTCACCAGGACATTGCAACAATGGAGAAATGCTATCAGGGCAAATGGAGCCCATCAATGCTTGCAGACTATTGCTGGACAGTGACAAGAGATGCTCCATTTAATGAATACAAGAGACAAGCCAAGAAGCGCCGAGTAGACACTGAATAGGACTAAACTATGTACAGAATAGTTTTTTGCCTTTTGTTTCATAATAAATTTTATTTATATAACCCTTTTGCTGATTTTTAAAGTGTTACATAAACAGGACAGGTGAAATATTATCATGTAAAGCAACCATAAACACATGAAAAGACCTAGGTTTACAATTTATGATTAAAACTCTACTATCTACACAATATACATAGACATAAAATGTAAAAACTTAAATATCTTAGAAACAGTAGCCAATCAGTTGTTTTAATTGTCATATTTGAATTCAGCACATCAAAATACATAATAAATAGCACATTTTATCTCTGAAGGAGACGACTTCTCAAAAATTGTAGACCAGTGTTACTTTTGATATGACATCACACTGATAGCTATATAACTTGTTTACAGTAATGGAATTTACACACTAGCATCCAGACATGCAGCTTTCTCCAAGCCTTTTAAAAAGTGAACTACAAAGGAAAAAAAAAACAAAGAAGAAATATTTTTGCCTTTTACGCTAACTTTCCTTTGTGCAAAAGCCATATCCGTGTTAAAGAAACAAAACAAAACTGGTTGTTTTTCACATGAGAAGTATTAGGTTCTCATTTCTCTCTTGTTGGAAGACCTCACACAGATCTTTGGAGGACCTGCATAGTGATGTTACATGAAGCTGTAGCTCGAGTTTTAGTTCTCCCTCCCTGAAGCTGAGACCCAGTCTATAGTTTCTGTTTGTGTCGCTGATCACCAATTAACTATAGTTATCTAGGTCCAGGTCTGTGCTAGTGTTTCAGCAGCTTAAACCACCAAATGAGTGCTTTTGGCAGTAAAGCTTATACACCTCTTCCCCGATATAACGCGACCCGATATAACACGAATTTGGATATAACGCGGTAAAGCAGTGCTCCGGCGGGGCGGGGCCACGCACATCGGCGGATCAAAGCAAGTTCGATATAACACAGTTTCACCTATAACACGGTAAAAAATTTTGGCTCCCGAGGACAGCGTTATATCGGGGTAGAGGTGTACCAGTTCCCTGTGAGAAATAAGCGACATGGGTAAAACCATGTACTTGCTTGTTTAATATAAGCTGAATGAACGTTACGAAGGTATGCTGATATAAAAACATCATAAAAAAACCCACAACACTAACTACATTGCTGTACTGGCAAAAGTTTTTAGTGTAGACCTGGCATAACACAATTATAAATGCTAGTATAGAAACTTCAGAAATGTTCATTCTAGGACACAAATATTTGTTCCTGGTCATGATACGCTCCAGGACTATTTTTTTTTAATTCTGTTAATTACTAACACAACTGTATCTTTCTGTATCTTTAAATTGATGTCAAACAATTGCAACACCATTGTAATGTACACTACATGACAAAATTATATCCTAACTAGTGGGTGAGAGTATATGCTAAATATGTTTTTAGCCAATAATACAGTTCTAAAACATACCAGCTTGAAAGGGGAGGGATAGTTCAGTGGTTTGAGCATTGGCCTGCTAACCCCAGGGTTGTGAGTTCAATCCTTGAGGGGGCCATTTAGGGATCTGGGGCAAAAATCTGTCTGGGGATTGGTCCTGCTTTGAGCTGGGGGTTGGACTAGATGACCTCCTGAGGTCCCTTCCAATCCTGATATTCTATGATACTATGAAATGATTGAGACACATTTTTGTTTTGATTAACAAAAAAGATGTCTACTTAAAACAATTGGTTACAGCATACTTGCCTAATATCTACATAATGGGTATGTTTATCTACAAATTAAAAATTCTGGTCTTATAATTGTAAATAAAGTACGTTGTTTCTTGCTGCTTGACTGGCTTTAATTTTAATCACACTTAACAGGCAGTCCCTTAATGGATTATGAGATCCAGTAACTTTGACGGTACAGTTAATGGGGCCATCCTGCTTTTCTGTAGATTTTTGTTGCAAATATTTTCCAGTATTAAGTGCATGGGACCTTTCTCATTGGAGTGGTGAGATATAATGTGGACAACTAAGGAAGCTGAGTTCAACTAATGGCTATTTGCAAAAGGAAACACAATCTGAGTGGTGACACCAGCTGGCATTAAAGAATGAAACAAGCCTGAGATCTGATCAGAATCTGAAATTTGATTAGAGCAACATGATTTTCACTAGGAGTGGAAGATTTATTGCCTGGTATTTGAGCAAACAGGGATTAGTTTTTAAAGTTTAAAATAAAAGGCTATGAGAAAGTACTGGGAAAGCTGCACTGTGCTGGCTATTAATTCATCATACAAAGCATAGGGTGATAACAGCTTTTGTTTGCATCGTCCAAGTCTTAACAATCTGTAGGCCTCTTTCTTCTGCTGCAAAGAGAATATTCAGCATCACTTCAGGTTACAGAGTACACATTTCATGCAAGGGACTCTTTACTTTATATAGCAATAAATATTTGTTTGGTAAATACCATGGCCTACATGCAGGGCATCTATAGGAGAGGAAGTCTTCACCAGAAAGTTCATTTTGGAGGTAATTCTTACCTAATTATGCCATTTGGGAAACGGGTAGAGTTATTATCTCACCCTCCCGCCTCCTTGCAGGTTATGCCACAGGACCTGCTCACAAACTAGGTAGATGCTCAGGGATTGGTAGAAAGCCAGGGTTATCTATATTGGCTGCGTCCTTCAGTACTCTATTGGCTCCCTGGCAATGTGGTTCCAATGAAATTGCTACCAGGGACTTGCCTTGGCCATGGCTGTTCTCAGGGTCCACTAAGTGGAGCACTGCAGAAAAGACAGCCAGCCTAGTCTGTATTGTTTCTTCCAGAGAATCTCTGTGGGCCAAAAGGGAAAATATATGTGTCCCTATGGCACTACCTGTGATCTACTTCTCCCTCACAGCATGCTTGGTTCCTCTGCTACTCCTTCCAGATCGATTCCAGACCCACAGAATCACCTCCCTAGGAGGTGGAGAACACTGCCATAGAAGTGACTGCCACCTCTACCCCCATTTTGAATAAAGGAGCAGAGATCCATTCTCTGATGGAATATTCCATGTATGGAGCCATAGGAGTAGTGGGAAATGTTCCAAACTCATTTTACTACATTGTAATGACACTACGGGCTGGGGAGGATGATGTGATTTGTAAAACCTATTAACTCTATAAATAAAATTATGAAAAGATTTTTTTTCAGCTGATTGAATTGCATTGGGATCCCTATTATGCTACATATGTTTTGGTACAAAGCTCCTTACATGTTTTGCCTAGATCTGGATGAATACTGTGAGCTTGCCTTTGACTTCAATGGACCATGATTTCACCTTGTATATTTTGCACTAATGCACTGACACTAGAGACTATTTGTTATTAGAGGCTGCTTCCCAGCCCTTCCTCTCCTTTCCTGTAGTGCTAAATATGTGCTTCAAAGGCAAATCTTATGGTCCACAACTAACCTCCTGATTTTAAAGTAGCCATTCATTTTCTACTTATAAATAAAGCAAATGGTTTAATTATAATGATATTTACAGACTACATCAAGAAAACACACAAGCATGCAGCACTATTAGAAAACATCAGGAAAGGCTAGGTATATTCACACAATTTTGTTTGAACTAAGACTTCTTCAGAAAACTTGTAGGAGAAAGAAAGGAAGGAAACCATGGGTATATTTACACTGCACTATAAGACCAGGGATTGCACTCTGGCTCAAGCCTAACTTCTCTTCCATTTACACACAAATCACACTGACCCAGGGCTCAGTCCCACAACCCCATGGGGATGGAGGGCCTGAGCCAGAGTCAAGCTATGTTCTGGCTTCCAGCCCTATCACTTTGCAGTGTAGACACAGCCCCACTGGAGTTGTTCTCTTGGAGTCAGCCACAATTCCACAGGCCGACTTTCTTTGTCCTCTGGACAGTCAAGTTTGGTGGATAGTCAAGTGTTCTCACACTGAATCATGAACAAAGAGCTAGACTGGCCACATTTTGGGAGGGCCCTAGGAAGTCTGGTATATGGGTGGTTGGACTTGAGCCCCCATAATGCAAGGTAGACACTGGAGCCCCTGGTGGCAACCCGGAGTTCAAAAATTCCTAACCTGGGGTTATAAATGAGTGTCAATGCTCAAGTCCTAGGTTAACAAACCCAGGATCTGCTAACTCGAGTTTTACTAACCCTGGGTTTACACTCCCATGTAGACATACCCTAAATCTGTCCTAATCTCCCTTATTTCACACTCAACCACCATAGTGCAGAAACTGTAATGCTATTCTCCATGATGTTAGATTCTATTTCTGGAATATTGGTTGTCTATATTTTGAAAGAGTAGTTCCTTCACAAATACTAGCTTGTCTGTGTCATGGATGGTTCTCTCACTTATACCATCCAAGAGAAGATGACCTTATCCATAACATGAATCTCCCCCACTAATGCCACCCACATCATGTATTCATTTAAGCCACACTGATTCATCATTAGTCCTATTGAAATTAGTGCACTGGTATGTTCAGAAAATTGAAGGACAAATGCTGAAAAAAATGTACTATGCATGTACAAATGTTGATTTTCAGTGGATTATAGCTTGGACAGATTTGGACATTTTCATGGGGGAAAAAAAGGCACGTTCTGAGTTTAAGACTGTAGAATGCTAAATATCTAGATCCTATTCCAAACAACAGAGGCAGTGGAGCTATTAAAAATGGCCAGATAAATGTTGTAACATTGGTAAAACTATCAATTTTTCATTAACCTTGTTCCTAAGGTTGGCCTAACTCTTGTCTGATCAAACATTCAAACAATATTCCTGAACAGTGGAAGTATGCCAAAGTTATAAGCAACTGAAAGGAAGGATCTGTAATGGAAAGTGTTAGGCAATATTAACTAAACTTGTCAAAGCTGTTCTGTATGAATATGTGTATGAATATAATGTATTCATAAAATTCATCACTATAATGCAACCAAGTCCGTATGGTTGAGCTGACAAAAGCCCTAACAGGACCAGCAGTAATGTATAATAGTTTAGAATAGTATTTGAAGAATAACTTATCCAACTGAAATTACAGAGGCAATTTAGGCAGGCCAGAATATACAGTTTAGAGTTATAATTATGCCAGAAGACTAGACTAATATTCTTACTCTTTTTGTGTACATTAGTCTCTTTACTCACCAGCTGTTGTTAGGGTGTTAATATTATATCCTGCCTAAATACAGAGCAACTGAAATAAGACCAGGTTTGGGGTTCTTGTGTAACTCCAAACTCATCCCAGGTCCACACATGCTGTTCACAAGTTATCATACTTAAAGCTACTTAACAGCTTAAATTGATACAAGTCCCTAAAGCAATTTATGAGCTTAAACCACTTAAAATGCTTGAAGGAGCTTAAGAGCTTGAAGACTTTGTAGGGGTAGATGATGGATGCCTTGTAGGGGGAGGGACCTGTTTGAAGGAAATCCAAGTAGACTGGAGCATGCGTACGTGTGTATCCGGGGTGGAGTAGGGCTATTTGTAGAAATCAAACATCATGGAGTGGAAGTGATTGGTGTTTAAACACTGCTGTGATGAAGAAAATATAAGAACCTAGACAGAACTACTGGCGCACATCATAAGCTGATGGAAACTGAGATAGCTGGCTCATAGAGTGGGGGGCTGGTAATATGAAGCTGCTCTTTGTAAGAAAGAGTTGCAGATCTGAAGTAAAGAATAGTGAATAATGTTAAAAAAATAAACTGGATTAAAATTCAAATAGTGGAACTGCTCTCATGTCCTGTGAAGACATTTCCTCCTTGTCTGACCACTAGAAACACACTGAATAAATGGTAATTTCCTCCTCTCTATTAGTATTTCAAATATACTGGATGAAAGCAGTGGATTGGCACTCTGTGACAGGTATCTATTCATTTTCTAGTGGCTGGCCATGCAATAATTTAGAACGGTTCCATATTAGGCTCAACTATGTAATTCATTCTGATGCTCCCCATTCATCAAAGATTTATTTATTTTTATACTACAATGAGAAAAATAAAAAGTGTGCAAAAGATTATACCCCACCTCCACTTTCATGAAAAGAAAATTATTGCAAAGTAACAACCCTTAGACCTCTTGTAGCAAAAGAACATCTTGCTGCAATTAGATATAATGAATGAACAATAATTAGAAAGATCTCTTCACTGAATTTATTATTGTATGTTTTCTTTCATCTATAACCCATGAAAACGAGCACTGACCATACACTAATGCTGTATGTGGACTCTGGAGGAGACAGCTCTGCAGGTAGTGGCCTTGCACAACATATTTTCTACATGGCTAGCTATACAATATAGCATTATGTGTATATGAACTTATCATTGTTAGAATTATGTACTATTTCAACTACTGTATATAGCATCCTAGATATGAATAGTGGATCCCTCTCAATATGACAAATAGGAAGGTGGCAGTAGAGCATTTCCTATCGGGGGTCTTCAGCAATGGATCTAGCTTCAGCTGTTGGTTTGCAATTGCGTGGAATTGTTGATCTTTAAGGCACACTGCAAGGCCTAGCTTTTTGCTTAAGAGATTGGAGGCTGGTGGGAGTGATTGTTTGCGGGGGAGCAGGGGTGGAGATTTGATGGGGAAAGGCCCACTTATTGGGTTATGTTGAGGGGAGACTTTTGCTGGAGGTTTACTGTTTGTTTTAGTGTCCTGGTTTTAAAAAATGTCGAAGACACCCAGAGTAGCAGATGGGTGCCTTGTTGTGTGTTGTTAAAAAAGGTATAAATTGTGCTGTGACACAGAGGCCCATTTGGGGTTCATTAGTCTGTGTCAACTATGCCGATGCTTGTCAGGCCTCACATACTCACTACACCTCATACACTTGGTGCCATTATATTTCCTGAAAAGGTGTCATATAATATATCATTTTAAATCTAATACACGGGTCATTAAGGTCACCTGTGAAATGTTTTTAACAACTGTGTAGGTGAAATTATTGATACGCTCTAATATTAGGTTCTAGAGACTGTCAACAGACAAAGGTGACAAAACAGGTTTCTTCTATATAAAGGGGAACAAAATTATGGTGGCAGATGCCTTGTCCAGGAAAGAGGGATCTGACCTGCTGTCACTGGTTCAGCCAGTGGCTAACCCTCCTGCAGTTTTGTAAATGGGAAGGTGTGACCCTAAGAGCATCCCAATGCTGGAGGGCAAGGGGCTCATTGGTATCAGGGCATGTGTTTCAGCTGGCCTGACCAATTCTGTGTATCACTACTCACTATGGTTATAATCTCTAGCTAAAACAGGTCATGTAATATGTTATTGGAAAACTGATTCTTGTGTGATGTATGCATGTAGTACGTATTATATATGCTAGAATGATGACTAAAATGTATTTTAGCGCAGATATTTGGGAAACAGATCTTCCCTAGACAAAGGAATGTGTATTTGCTTCTCTGACCAGCCTGGACATCAGACAGAGACAGTGAAGGTCCATTTAATATTAGGTAAATCAAGCTAACAATTGAAGGAGGAGACAGCATGGCATCTAAACTTGGCAGAAGACAGAAGCTTGGGCTAGATTTTACTTTTCAAAGAATACATTCCAAAAGTTTACTGGTCTATAAAGACAGAGGAGCTGAACCTCAAGTGATAAGCAATTAACTCTACTGATTTCTACAATATTACTGTATTATAAAAGTTTATTGAGTGAGGTCTTTTATGAAAACATATAACACTGGTAATTAATAGCATTGTGAAATATATGTATTAACACTATATGAGGAATTATGAATACTCACTGATATTATGCTTTTCAGTCTGAGAGACCAAACAAAGGGTTAAACAGGCTTTCCCCCATCAGGAGGGAAGGCAGCTATCTACCTGTCTCCACAGAAGTTAAGCAAGATGACCAAAAAATGGGAAGCAGCATTTACATAGACAGCAGCAGAGGGATGGGAAGCCCACAGGAAGGGAAACAGCATGAGGTCATCCTGCCTCTTGAAACAAGGTCATTGAACTTTGGAAGACATAAGCAAAGACAGAAGCTGTCTTTGGCATCCATCACTAGACAGACACAAGAGATTAAAGCTCTTGCAAGCTGAGAAAGATGGGTCCTTCAAATAAGGAGGGGTTGAAGTCTCTGGAAACTGAATGTAGATGAGAAACCTGCTTAGGCAAAGATCTTTCACCTAGGAAGACAAGGGAAGCCAGCATCTTGTTCTTCTGTGGAAGGTCCTGACTGAGGGAAAGTCAGCCATGGCTGGGAATAATGATTGGTGAGAGAAACCATCTTGACCAAACCTGTACCTTGCTAAGTTGAGATTTAGACTTTTATATGCATTTTTTTTTCACTTTTATTTGCTTTTAACGTCTTTGCTTCTGTTTATTTTACTTGGTATCACTCAGCCTATGTCCTGTTGTTAATACATTTGTTTTGTTTTTACTATAAACCAACTTAGTGCTGTGTTTTCAGGGAAGGGTGTACTTACCATAATTAAGTTAATAAACTGTAGTGTGTGATGGGTTGGATCACAGAAACCCCCTGGGAACTGTCACCTGATGCGCCAAAACTACCTCTGCTCCTGTTTTCCTGCCAGCTCAGGACTCTAGCACCCTGTCTTGCTGAGACAGACATTCCCATCTGCTCCAACAATGACCCAGGGTCTGAATTACTTGCCCCAAAGCTGCAGGTTTACCTGAAAACAGCTCACAGAAGTGTGCTTGTCTTTAGCACTCTGATGCCCAACTCCCAATGGGGTCTAAACCCAAATAAATCCATTTTACCCTGTATAAAGCTTATGCAGGGTAAACTCATAAATTGTTTGCTCTCTATAACACTGATAGAGAGATATGCACAATTGTTTGCTCCCCCAGGTATTAATACATACTCTGAGTTAATTAATAAGTAAAAAGTGATTTTATTAAATACAGAAAGTAGGGTTTAAGTGGTTCCAAGTAGTAACAGACTGAACAAAGTAAGTCACCAAGCAAAATAAAATAAAATGCACAAATCTATGTCTAATCAAACACTGAATACAGATAAGATCCTCACCAGTTCCAGAATGCTCCCTTTTACAGACTAATCTCCTTTTGGCCTGGGTCCAGCAATCACTCACACCCCTTTGTTCCAGTTTCTTCCAATTATCCTGGGGTGTGGGGAGGCTCTCTCTTTAGCCAGCTGAAGACAAAATGGAGGGGTCTCCCACGGGTTTAAATAGACTTTCTCTTGTGGGTGGAAACCCCCCTCCTCACTCCTATGCAAAGTCCAGCTCCAAGATGGAGTTCTGGAGTCACCTGGGCAAGTCACATGTCCATGCATGACTCACAGTCTTTACAGGCAGAAGCCATTATCCACATGGTATCTTGTATGTCTCCAGGAAGACTTCTTATGTGGATTGGAGCATTCCAAGATGCATTGTTCCCCAAATGCTTCCTGATTGGGTACTTAACCTTGCGAATTCCTTCCTAAAGAAGCTGACCAAATGCCTCACAAAGCATACTTAGAAATCAAGCAAGTATACATAACTTTGAACACACAAATGGTGCCTGCATACAACTAGGATGAACATAACCAGCAGATCATAACCTTTACATAGATATGTTACATGGCATATGTAGCAAAACCCTATTCCAGTTATATCATACATACATTTATAAGCACCCCCCCATAAAGCCTTATGGGGTACACTGTCACAATGTGCTTTTGTCTCTTTAAAGGAGCAATGAACCTTATTATTTCTCTATCCTGGTGAGGCTGGAAAATTCCAGGCACATGGTTTGGGGGAAATTTTGGACAGGGAGTGTGTTGGAGTCACCTTGCTGGTTGTAGCCAAGGCTGTGGAAGCCAGAGTAGGGCTGTAGACAGGCTATTGGGGGCAGAGCTGCTGAACCAGGACAGTCTAGCACACAGATACTCCGGGTGAGACCTGTGTGCTTGTAGGCTGGCTGGGAGCATCCCAGGCTGGGAGCTCCAGCAGCAAAGTGATTGCAGGGCAAGTGGTGACACAACCTCTTACTGGTCTGGATTGCACCCCTGAACCTCATGAAATTGGTATAATCTAAAAAGGATTTACACACAGCTTGTTAATTTAACTAAGATTTACAGTTTAAGTATTGGTGAAATAGGCTTAAGTGATTCACAAGTGAAAGGGCACAGTCAAAGAAAGGCTACAGTTTGATTGTGTTCTGTTTATTTTGGAAATAGAAGAAAGGAAAGGAAAGATGAGTAATAAGCAGAAAAGGCAGGAGGAGCAAAGGAGCAGGTGCTAAGCTCACCAAGAAGAAGTTAGAAGAGCTGGGTGCATAGTGAGGTCTGTCAGCAGCGAATCAGAAGAAATTGGAGCTAGAGGCCAAACCAGGTGGCAAGAAGAAGAGTCCTTTTTTCTCCTACAGAGCATGCAGAAGACCAAGCAGATGGTTCCCCATATGATCCAGAAGCAGCAGCAGCAATGGCCTCCAGAGCTGTGGAGGCTACAGTGGAAAAAGCTGCTAGTGGAGGAGAGGTGGGTAGAGCTGGAGGCCAGGTGTTAGTGAGGAGGCAGAGCTGAAGTAGTGGAAGTTTGCTGACCAGGAGAAACACAGGCAGCTCAGATAGAAGAGGAGGGACAAGTCACACCCATGGAACCCAGGAGGAATGACACAAGGGTTTGCCTGATCAGGGGCTGGCAGACAACCAGATGTGGGTATGATGGACCCCATCACGCTGTCTGTAGCCAGAGGTACTATGGACACTAAGTTTATTTTGGGATTCTGACAGAATGAAAGTCAGCCTTGGCTGAGAAGAAAGTGGATTGGTGAGAGAAACCCCCTTGAGCAAAACCTGTACCTTGCTAGATTAAGATTTAGACTTTTAAAAATGTGTTTTCACTTTTATTTGCTTGTAACCATCTCTGCTTCTGTTTCTTTTACTTGGCATCACTCAACCTCTGTCCTAGTAATAAATATGTTTTATGTTTACTATAAAACAACGCAGAACTGTGTTTGAGGGGAAGAGTGTATCTACCCCAGTTAATATGCTATGATGTGCTTTGGTCTCTTTAAAAGAAAAAAAACAAACCTTATTATTTCTCTGTGCTATCCAGGAGAGGGCTGGATATTGCAGAGCACATGGTTTTGGGAAAACTCTGCACTAGGATCATGTTGGGGTCACCTTGCTGGTTGTAGCCAAGACTGGTGGAAGCCAGAGTGGGGCTGTAAACAGGCTGCTGGTACAGGGCTATCTAGCACACGGACGCTCAATGTGTGACCCGTATGCTTGTAGGCTGGCTGTGAGCATCCCAGGCTAAGACCTCCAGCAGCAAAGCACTATAAGTAGGGCTTCATGTTTGTCATGGAGGTCATGGAAGTCACGGATTCAGTGACTTTCCGCGACCTCTGTGACTTCTGCAGGAGCCAGTGTGGCTGACTCCAGGACCGCCTAAGCAGCTGCTGCTGGAGCGGCTCTGTATCCAGCCGCTGGGGCATCAGCCGCACCAGCTGCTGCTGGAGCGGCTCTGGGGCCAGCCGGACCAGCTGCTTTTCGGGTGGCCCCGGGCTCCCCCCATCAGCAGCCCCGCAGGCTACCCCCCCAGCAGCGGCTCCCCGGCTCTCCCACCACCCCAGCAGCAATCCCTCCAGACACCCACCTCAGAAGTGCCCCCTGTGTGCCTCCTGCCTCACAGCAGTGACCCCCTTAAGATTCAGTCAGGGGTATTTATAGTATAATTCATGGACAGGTCACGACCGGGAATTTTTGTTTATTGCCCATGACCTGTCGGCGAGTTTTACAAAAATACCTGTGACTAAATCGTAGCCTTAACTATAAGGCACCCTGGGTTGCAGGACAAGTGGTGACACAACCCCTTACTGGTCTGGATTGCACTCTGAACCTTGTGACAAGTGCTTATAAAGCACAGGTAGAATGGTCCCTGCTCTAATGTAAATTGAGTGGATAGTATGGATATTTTACATATAGTGGGCCTAATTCTCACTGACCTGAATGTTGCTTTACACCTGTCTGGCAGTGAAAAGGGACCTTAAAAGGATATAAATTATATTCTGCATGGCTGGAAAGTGAATGACCCAGAGTGGATTAAGAGGTTATGTTTAAGGGTATGTTTCTACTGCAGCTGGGAGTGTGCCTCCCAGCCTAGGTAGAGAGATGTATGCTAGCTCCGCTTGAACTAGCATGCTAAAAATTATAACGTGGCTATTGCAGCACAGGCTGTGGCGTGGGCTCACCACCTCAGCTCGGACCCAGGGGGTTGGGCAGACTAGTGCTTGGGAGGCTAACCTGTACCACAATGTCCCTACCACTATTTTTAGCAAGCTTGCTCGAATGGAGATAGTGTTTATCTGCCTACCTAAGCTGGGAGGCACACTTCCAGCTGCAGTGTAGACATACCCTTTAAGGCCCCTTTGCACTGTCAGAGTGATATAAAGCAACTTTAGCGTAAATAAGAATTAGGCCCAGTGTGTGGGTATATGAAAATTGTTTATTTGATTGGGGGCTGCTGAGATTTGGAATGTAATGCTCTATATACATTTAAAGTTAGTGTATTGATTTTTGGCCCAATTGTACACTGGTGTGAATCCAGAGTAACTCCACTAATTTCAGTGGAATTACTCCCTATTTACACAGATTTAAATGAGAGCTGATTTTGACCTATATCTTTAAACATTGTTTTCCACATGCTTTAATAAAACTTGATTGCTCTGTGCTCTTGCACAAGCATAGCAACATGATTTCAATATGTTGATGGGCATCAGAATGAATGTTATCTCTTCCAAATAAACCTCTTCACTAAAAGAACTCAGGTAAAATTAAACCTCGTATGATTTCAGTGCAGCTGAATTACACTTTGGGTTCCTTTTATGATAAAAGAGAGACATGCAAATGAGACTGATTGATGGTAGGTGTTTTGTTTCTCTCTAAAGACAGCCATAAAGGGAGATCATTTAACTAATAAAATCTCTCTATTGTACCAGTTAACACTAATATTTCAACATCTCTTGAATTTCAGAACATTTCAAGATCTGTCCAAACAAATGGATATGTCTTACGGTACTGTCAGGGATTCAGCAGTCTATGAATACTTCAAAGCAAAAGGGACAAACCCTTTGGAGCAGGATAACACATTTGCTGAACTTTGGAGGACAATCAGTAAAAATAATGGGGCAGATAACTGTGTATCGAACCCTTCTGAAGGCATCAGGAAGGTAAGAATGGATTAATAGTGCAGTTTTACTTTAAATTTGTGTTGTGTTTGTGTAGCTTGCATGGAGTTAATGAATGAAAATAATTGTCATGTGATAAAGGCAGGATTTAAAATAAAAAATACTCCAGTCCTAGGTTTCTTTTAAGTAAAGGTCACAAATTGATTTGAGGACAAAACTGTTGATAGCATTATGCTTCTACTAAGGGATTATACTTTTCCCAGCAAAATCATTTCAACCTTTGGCCAGTTCTCACATGGAACTCAGATCTCCATTTCTAAAAGGCTATTGTTCTAGTACATTACAACTGCTAATTCTTTTACACCTTTCCCATTCCTCTTTCTAAGACTGAAGGTTAAATTTTCATTTGTAGCTAAGTCCCATTTTTATGGCTTAAGTCTCATTGACATTTAATAAGATTTAGGTTCCTAGGTACCTAAATCACTTTTGAAAAAGTTACCTTGGGTGGTCTTATATTTTCCCTGGGTGCTGAAACTTGTCCTTTACCCATGATTATTGTTGTCAGTGGATTAAATTCAGTCCTATTCACTTCAGCAAAATTATGTCCACTTACATTAGGGCAGAAACATGAACTAAGTTTTTGGTCATTTTTGTTTATACAATGGTACTCCAGTTGTTCAAAAATTCATCTACCCACTCACATATTACCCATCCATGCAGTTATTCAGTGCCACTTTAATCTGCTCACTAATATATTCACTCACCTATTCTCTCTCTCTCTCTCTCTCTCACACACACACACACACACACACACACACACACACACACACACACAC
>NW_020664446.1:51996468-52092745 GCF_002925995.2 Terrapene triunguis | reverse complement strand
CACACACACACACACACACACACACACACACACACACACACACACACTTATTTTTAAGTTAAATTAACTGTGCATGGAGGATTCAAGCAGCTGACATAGAGTGGCTCAATAGAGGAGCCATGATCTTTGTTCAGGGTCCTAAAGCCTGTGATAGTTTCTTTTAATTGTGACTTTCTAATTGAAATATGTTGTCTCATTAGTACATAGAAATGATGGCATTTGACCCAGAGCAATGACACAGGAATCAGACACTCAACTTTCAGCCATCCAGTTGCTTAGAAGTGCCTTAGAAGTGTACATGCATGCATGCATACACACATTTCTTGTGCTGCTTCCCATGCTGTAGCTCTGCATGGCCAGAAAGTGAATGACAAATGTGAATCAGAAGTAAATTACAGCAGACAGGATGCACAGGAAGTCAATAAAAGTTAAAACTTTCTTTAGAGGAATATCATAGTCTCCTTTTTATCAGTCTTTTTATTCTTTAAAATAAAATATTATAAATGTAGAATCATTGGTCAGTTTCTTTTGGTGTAAACTGAAAACCGGTATCTCTGGGCCCACAACTGTGTTACAAGTTCTTTATGCTTTTGAAAAGCTGAGACTAATATGTAGACTTTTCTATATTATTTTACTTTTCCAAATGTTTTATGTTTATTTTTCTAGAAGCTCAAAGAGAAAAATTAAAATCTTCAGATTTTTAAAACGTCACAGGCTGAGTTGATGGGAAAGAATGGACTTCAGGCAAGGGATATTCTGTTGTTAGGGAAAAATAAGTGTGGATGCGCAAGCAGAAATACTCTATTCCTAATCAAATTGATTAACAGGTATTTATGTCTTGAACAGATTTTGGTGGCAAAAGGAGCAGTCACCAAATAAAATATCACAGATGTAATTCCACTCTCAGAACTCCAGCATTTGCAGTTCTGTTTGAACAGCTGCATCCATCATGCAGAGGTTTCTCTTTCCACTGGTTCACCCAAGACTACTGTTCCCAAAGCTGTCTCTAAGCTCTACCTCCAAATACTTTTGTTATTAAGCTGTCACTCTGAAACCGCTGCTGTCAAATAGCAAAGGAGACACCAGTTTCACCTTTTACATATGAAGCTATTTGGGTAACCCTTTAAATACATATAAAAGTAGAATTTATATGTACATTGCAACAAATTCCCTGTAAAATGTGTGGAATTTTAAAATAAATTTGTTTGCACCAGTTTGTTTGTTTACTTGCTGCAAATATAAGTGCAATCTAGTTTTTGGCACAAATGTGGATTTCATGTTTGCATGTACAAGAATTTGTACAAACCAAATTCTAGTTTCACAAACACTAACATTTTGGCTGGAAGTACTTGCATGCTGTCCAAGCACAGAACATAAACAATATCATGTGATTTGTTCGACTCCTCACATCGAACCAACCCAGCTCAAATAGTGACTTTTTCATGCCCATTGAGAACTAGTCAGGATCAGTCAGTCCAGAGAATTAAAAAAAAAAAAAAAAAATCCACAGATTCTTTCAGATGACAAATCAGTTCTAGGAAATGGTGCTGAGCTCTCAGAGAGATCCTGGGAGAATAAAGTGAGGCTACACCTGTCAGATAACATGTTCTTTGAAAATGATTCTCTGAGCTCTGCCACTAACGATATTGAGCAGGATTCTGTTGCAGTTGGGAGCTATTGACCCTGCTCTGCCTGCGAAAGACTGAGTGAGTGCGCACTGTGTGCCTAAGACAGCATGTAATGGTTTCTCTGGGTCAAGTCCTTTTGCTATAAACTTCAGCTATTTTTTTGTGTGTGGCTTCCCCACAGTTTGTGGGTTTTGCCTCAACCTGTAACCACTGTAAAATATAAGGCTGACTTTGCCAAATGCCCTGCCCTTGGCCCAGTCACCATTTCGCCTTCTTTTATATGTACTTACTGTCCCTCATTATATGCATGTAACAAAGTGTGCTGGTGTATGATTTTATACCTGCTTAGGATCTGTATGGAAATGAGACATCTATTTTATGAGGCTTTCTCAGCATGAAAAAATAGTAAAAATAAATACACGAAATATAGATAAGCACTCTGTCACATGCATTGAAGTTTAAAAAAAATTTAAATCATTTACCGTAGAAAAATGCAGGATGTATTTAAATGTATTTTCCCTATATCACTCGTATTATGTCATAATATATTCAACAACAGTAAGGCTGTAAATATCCATATTTTATAAACCTATTACGGGCTTCCATTTATTATAGTTAGATTTACTTAAGCCTCAGGTTTTAGCTTTAGATTGGCAAACTGTTTAGAATACCAATTAGAGTAACTTTGGGATTCAGTGTAGCGTTGGGAAGTGGCTCAAATTTATATGATAATAACTGTGTCAAATTAACTCTGATTTTAATGTTCTGGTGTGATATATATAAAACTTGATCGACTCCATCAAATAACATTGACTATTATCCAGTTTCTCTGCAGTCCCATAGCTGACCTGTGCTTCCATTTGATTAAACGTTTACTAAATCAGGCTTAATATTTAATAAAATTGTCAAATAAAATACGGCGTTTCTAGTTTAAATGTCTTTCTTCACAACTCATTGAGCTCCTTGAACAAACAGACAAGTTGCTCATGTCAAATACCACGTCTAGAAATTGTATTTTTTTTAAAGAGAATCAGTGTTAGCCAGTGAAACTGGACTTTTAATCAGTATACATTTCCTAGAACACAAAAGTGAAATGTAAATGTAGTCTTAAAACTCTAATTTTTTCATTGTAAAATCTAAATTTCTCCATAGCACAAAACCACAAATATTTCTAGTGCATCTTTCAGAGCAAGGACTTTTGTCAGCACAATGAAAAAATATGACTTCTCCCTGAAACCCAAATTTCTATGACTCTTCTCAGTTTCCCCATATCTTTCAGTTATATTGGATTATAAAATGGACATTAGTTACCAGTGCATTTCTAAGAAAAGCAATGCCAACTGCAGTGAGAAGCAATGTGAGAGAGTCTGGGTTTTTCTATAGATAAGTGTTAGACATGTCAATTTTGCCCTATTCGACTCACCTCCATTAATCTAGCTGAGAATTTCCTATCTGCTTCTGCAATTTGAACTCTTTAAGCAGCTCAAAACAAAAAGATAAAGTTAAAGAGGGTTCTGAAAGCTTTCATGCATTTCTGTTGCCATGGAAAATGCATCTTTTCATAAAAGATATGGTCTGTACATCCATAGTGACCATCTACCATTGTCTCAAGGCACAGTTTCTAAAAACATTGATGGCAACCACACAAAGGGTATCTAAGCACTGCAAAACACTCAATGACACAAATGTATTTCAGATTTGCACTCAGAGAGTCAAGTGATGTTTCGTTTAACTCCAAAGATGTGTGAGGAGAGTTGATTTGGACTGTAAGTTTGGTCTTACGGGTTCAAAAGTCTCTCATGGTAACAATGGTCCATATAATACAGTATTGAAAATGGGAATACTGGTACAGATTCCACATAATAAAACTAATTCAGCAATAGTGTTATGTGGGGAAAATTTCCTTCTCACTCCAGTTATTGATCAGTGTACACCAAGAAGCATGAAGTTTGGTAGCTCCTGTAATTTTATCCTAGGTAATGCAACTGAAAACACTATTCTTAATCATATACATTTTTAATCCCTTTGTGGAGCTTAGAAAGCTATTTGCCCGCATGATATCCTGTGGAATATCCTGGAGAATCATGGAATATTTAGACATTTCGCATTGTTGCCTTTTTTATTTTGAGCGTCTGTTCATGATAGGAGTAGGATAAATAGGATGACCTGATAAGTTCCTTCTATACTGTTCATTATTTTAGATGTAGACATAATAAACCCTCTTTCTCAGGGGTGGACAAACTTTTTGGCCTGAGGGCCGCATCGGGTTTCGTAAATTGTATGGAGGGCCTGTTAGGGGAGGGGGTAGTGGCCTGGCCCCCACCTCCTATCTGCCCCCGCTCCCAGACTCCTGCCCCATCCAACCCCCCTGTTCCCTGTCGGCTCCTCTGGGACCCCTGCCCCATCCACACACACCCGCTCCCTGTCCCCTGACTGCCCCCAGATCCCCGCTACCCCATCCAACCCCTACTCTCATTCCTGAGCGCCCCCTCCCCCCCAGGAACCCCTGCCCCATCCAACCCCCCCTTCTCCCTGTCCCCTGACTGCCCCTGGAACCCCTGCCCCTGACTGCCCCTGCCCCCGGGACCCTTGCCCCCATTCAACCCCCTGTTTTCCCCCCAACCACCATCCTGACCACCACCCCGAACTCCCCTGCCCTCTATCCAACCCCCCCTGCTCCCTGACCCCTTACTGCACTGCCTGGAGCACCGGTGGCTGGCGGCGCTACAGCCGCGCCGCCTGGCTGGAGCCGGGCCATGCTGCTGCCGCCACCACACAGCACGGAGACCAAGTCAGGCCGGACTCTGCAGCTGCGCTGCCCTAGGAGCTCACAGCCCAGAGCATTGCGCCGGTGGCGAAGCGAGCGAGCTGAGGCTGCAGGCGAGGGGGAACAGCATGGGAGGGGCCGAGGGCTAGCCTCCTGGGCTAGAAGCTCGGGGGCTGGGCAGGTCAGTCCCGTGGGCCAGATGTGGCCCGCGGACTGTAGTTTGCCCACCCCTGCTCTTACTCTTTTCCTTTCCAAACTACATAGCAATAATCTTTTAAAGCTCTCCCTGTTGGAACCCTTCCTTCTCCTGATTCTAATAATTCTCATTGCCATTCTTTGAATCTTTTCTATTTCTGCTATGTTTTATTGGCAATGAGGTGATCTAAACTAATACAGTATCTAAGGCAAGGATGTATAATATAATATTATACATATAATTTATAATTATAATATTTTTCTATATTGTTCTCTCTCCCCTTTTTACAGCCTCCTAATATCTTGTTAATTTTTAAAATCACCAAGGAATATTGAACTAGGCTTTTATTTTTTTTCTGAGCAGTGCACATATCAATGTTTTTCCTGAGATATTACAACACTTCACTCAAAATTTTGGTGCATAGGAATAGTTTAGATTATTTTTTCCAATGTACATGGCCTTTGTTCATATATACCATTATGCTGTCCAGTTAACATATGCATTTTCTTAGGTCCTCTGGAATTCCTGGCAGCCCTCCTGTTCTCTTGACCAATCTACATTCTCTGTCATCAATAATGATGCCACCTCACAATTCACACCTTCAGATAAAGCAATACCTGTCCTCAAACTGATCTCTGGGGCACTTTACTATTAGCCTCTCTGTATGCTAAATATCAACCATTTATCTCTACTCTTTGCTTCCTGTCTCTGAAACCTTTTATAATCCATGGTAGCGCTTTACCTCTCAATCCCAGAAATTACAAAATTGCTTCAATAGTCTCTTGCACATGCCTTTTGAAAGCCTAAATATCCTCTGGCTCTTTATCCATTATTTTGTTAACTCTTTCAAATAGTTACATGTTAAATAAGCTAGTTGTTTCCTTATATAACTCATGATTGTTTGCTATTCTTTGATACCAAGCTTGGTGCTCTATAGTTCTATCCTTATGGATTTTCTGATCTATTTTCTGGTACCAGAATAAAGTGAACTCCTCTACATTTCTTTGGTACACTATAGAGATGGGTGCAATGTTTGTGACCTTTCTGTCTGCCAGTACATTAGCTGTGCGAAGAAGTGGTATGTCTTGTAATGATGAATGCCATATTGTTTGTAATTCAAGATGCTTCATGTGTCAGTTTCATCAGAAGTTTCAGATGAATTCCAGCCACACCTGGGTATTTATTTGAAAGTTAAGTTGTTTCATCATTTCTTGTTTCAATCTGTTCTCTAAAAAAGCCTCACTTCACTACTAATAAACAAGGGCTCTGTGACAGGTCTTTTTCCAGTCTTCTTCTATAGTGAGGAATAATGGAAAGCAATTACTTAGTCCTTCTCTGCACTCTCCTTATCCTCTTTGATTTTCCCTTTTATATCCTGGGAGTCTGATAAGCCCATTTTGATGAATGTAAAGAAGAAATTTTGTTTATATAACTTTGGGGTTTTTTCCCTTCAAATTTCCTCTTTACCCTCTTAGTCTGCACCATACCTCTTTCCTTGCTAGCCAGGGCAGTTGTCCCATTCTATTAGCATCTGCTGGATTTCCATTAGAAAGCCTGTTTTATGGGCAGAGGGGAAAAAACACCACCATCACCGCTACCACCATAGTTTAACCAAGCTATTAGTTTAGCTCCGGCTAGTTTTGCTGTATTACCTGCATGCACCCTGGGACTCCAATCAGGGGCATAATATTTGTGACTCGGTCAAATTCAAATCCCAATCCCCAATGTATATGTTTTAGGGTATTTCTTACTCCACTTCACACTTCCTGCTCCTCCAAAGAACCCTAGCCCCTTTCTTGCCTCGTGTGTCTGCCCCCTTCCTTCCACTGTCTATACACACATATATCTTTCCACTGACAGCTGCCCCTAGCACTTCCAGATTTCATGCTGGGTCCCAAATACCATGAAAAAAGCCTTAATTGTGGCACTTTGACCCCTCCATTTCTGCTACTGGCTTGGACCTGAAAATGTCAAGAAGTTCAAAATGCAATGAAAACAAAAGTTAACAGGACTTATTCAAAGAGTAACAAAAGGTTCAGTTAGGGTTTGGGGTGATGGTTCATGTCAGTTCTTATTTTCTCCAGCTCATTTCACACATTCCTAATGAAAAGCATGTGAAAGGTAACTATATTGAATATATTTTTAAGTTTTTCCAGTGCGACAGCCCCTCTTTAAATTGCACAAATGATACTGCCTCCCTGTCATATTGGATGTTAACATGGATTTGAAGTGTGCTGAATTTAGACTGCAGCCAAATATTTGGTCACACAGGAAGCTTTTTATGTAATATAAATACTAAGAGAAAGGAATCTCCATTCTTTAAAGAAGCAAATATTATGAAAGTAGAAGAAATGGCAGAAGAGAAAATCATCCCCATGGAAAAAGAGATCTTTGGGACCTCTCTCTTTGGCAATCAGAGAAAGAAAACAATCTTACCTCCTCCAGGATTTCTGGAGGTTGAGAAGTGTGCATAATTAAGGGTTTAAAACGCAGACTTCTGTTTATGCTAAAATCCTGAGGATATCAGAGAAATAATGCTATACAGTTCTGATGGCACTGGGCAGAATTGGTTATGTCACAAAAATATATAATTGATACAAAAAGGCCTGGTGGACTTTATTTACTGTTTCATAGTCTCAAATCATAACTCGGGATAACAATATCATAAACAGCAGAGAGAGACTGACCTTGTCAAAAGGCTTCCCACCAATTGTAACTCAGTAATGGGAAGTTTCTCTGGGCAAAATAGAGATCCAGGGCAGCTTGCGTAATAGAGGCCATAGTTGCATGATTCTCCAGGCATTGCCTTGTAATGGAAATGGAATGCCTGTGGAAGTTAATGTTTCCCCAAGCAGCCCTGGGACAAATAAGAGTATGCTAGTATAGATATTGGCTCTGTTCCTCTTCTGAAGACTGGAAGCTCAAGACAGCTGTCTGCAGATCAGCTCTGAAGCAACAAATACATACAGATGTGAAAACTAGAAGAAAACAAGACTGACATATCTTGTGTCTCAGAGTCCATCTTTTATGAGTCCCATCTCTCCATTAGCACTAAGCCTGTTTTTTGCCTTATTGCTCTACACACTTTGACTAAATTCTGTATTGGGGGATACCAGATTATTTCATAGCAGTTCCTTCTGGCCTCTTGTGTAATTGCACATATATGCAGCAGAATTGCATCTTTATATTGCAAAGCAGGTGCATTATTTATTATGGAGCTTTGGCTTAAAATACACAAGTAGGCTGTTATGTAGAACAGTGGATGTGGTTATAAAAGATGCATATTGCCCTGAACCAGAAATCCTGTCAGATCTATCATAGATATGGAAGTATGGTCCTATAATGGACACTCCTGCTAACATGAAATTGGAACAGTCAGGAAAGATACAACCATATTCACAGGTAGGACAGAGACTGATATGAACAGGTTTGTAACTAACACCAATGGCTGGGGGTAGAGGATTATTCAATACACGCATAGATGGCTGTACGTATTTTCAGAAACAGATTTTTGTGTTTCCAGCCATATGGGATATCTCATGGGATAACTTCATCCTTGATTCCTTCCCCATTCACATCAAACTCTCTCTGCCCACTTGGAATGTAGGCAGATGTGCATGAAATGTCAGACATACTAATATTTTGAGGGGTTGCTTTGGTGTGGTGTCATACCTCAGAGATGCCGTTTTAGGAACTGGTGTTTTCTGGACTGTTTTAAATAATAATAATAATAATTAATAATAAGATGTGTCACTCTCTGGCTTACTTCACGATGCTGGCACAGGATCAAATAGCGTTCATGTCCTTCCTATCTGAATAGCCCATGCTGTATTTGGGACTATAAAAATACTTTGTACTAATACAGCAATAGTCATCCTAGCCTCTCAAAGCATGTTACATGAATGAATTATTTTAGCCTATTGAGCATATACATTTGTTATTTTGCTGCCTTATTGTAGTTGTTTGGTGTGATGGGATATACTGTTTGTTTGGGGCTGATTTTCTGGCCTGAAATAATGTGCTAAAAGGTAGGGGTATATGGGCAGATGAGAGGTAGCGGGAGTTTCCTTTCTGGTTGCTTGGGTTCTTTTCACTGGAGGGCCACTCACCAACATTTAGTTTCTTGTCCTGTTTGAATAGCCATCAAGGAGTTATAATAATAAATGGAGATATCCTATCTCCTAGAACTGGAAAGGACCCCGAAAGGTCATTGAGTCCAGCCCCCTGCCTTCACTAGCAGGACCAAGTACTGATTTTGTCTCAGATCCCTAAGTGGCCCCCACAAGGAGTGAACTCACAACGGTGGGTTTAGCAAGCTAATGCTCAAACCACTGAGCTATCCCTTCCATTCAATGTACTGTGATCATTGAGAGCCAAGCATGCTAAAGTGAAATGGGTTTAATTTCCTAGCCCAGACTCCAGTAGGCAGCAGCTGATATAAAACAACTGAGAGAGTCTTGAATTCTAGGTCAATTCAAGACTGAACTTACATGGAGATAGAAAAGAACCACTGGGAACTGCTTATGGTCAGAAATGAGGCCATTAGTTGAGGGTGCTTGAGGATCTAATCTTGTAAACAAATATATGTAGAATGTCAGCTTCCTGCCTTGCCAACTCTTTTTACTTGATGAGAAAAGACAAATCACCCAAACTTAAAAAAATTAAGTCTTGGAAGCCTGCATCTATGATTACTCATTTATTTGCATTAGATTCTCCAGCCCATCTGTTCCACTGTGCTTTGTATGTTCACTAGAGACTTAAAAAACATATTACTTAAATACATTAGGAAATCAATTATTACTTTAACCAAGCAAAGTGATGAATTTTTTTTATTAAAATCCCCATCCAGAGACATTTCTTACATCTTATGTTAAGTAAAGTGATTTACATTCATCATGCGCACTGCACTCAGGCATTGGTTTGAATCCAATTAAGGCTGACATTTGAGGACAGCTGTATAGGTGTGTACTAAAATAAGTCAATATTGGTCACAAATAAAACTAGTGGGAGAATCTGGTGACTCTTCTCTTCCATGCTAAGGGAGAAAATTGGTCTCTAAAAATTTTATCCTGCCTTTTGTTGCAGATTAGGGCAACTCTTTTCAAAGGGTTTTCTTTTTGCTTTTGGTGAGCTGCCATTTTGGTGGCTGTGACTGCTAGAACATACCATAGTGCTTACAATGTATCTGCCCCGGTGTGTAACTGTGTAGAAGTGGAAGAATTAATATGCTGTCACTAATCCTAGGAAAACCATATCAAGTAATATAATTGAAGGTGATGTCTTTGGTTCATTATTAATAGTTATAATTATTTAAAAGACCAATATGAGGCCTGAAGTTAGCCATGTCACACACACAAGAAGCCTTGGACCCAGCCTACTGCACCACTCTGGCTTATTGAAACAATGGGACTGCTCTAAGGTGGGTATGAAGTAAATGAGGAACTGTTGTTATGCAGTGTCTGAAGATGTTAGAGGTCTAAAATGTTGTTATGAACTAACGAAATGTCAGCACTGGTCAATGAAAGGCTCAGCAAGACTTTGAGACCCATTTAAGCCCTAGATCAACTATATAATTTATTTTTATTTGTGGTGCATTTGCAGGCAAAGAAAGGCAACTATGCTTTTTTGTGGGATGTAACAGTGGTGGAATATGCAGCCCTGACAGATGATGAGTGTTCTGTGACGGTCATTGGAAACAGCATCAGTAGTAAAGGATATGGGATAGCACTCCAGCATGGCAGTCCCTACAGGGATCTCTTCTCCCAAAGGTAAGGCAAAACCATGCTTATTTCATAGGATTCCTCTCTGCAACAAAGAAGCTCATGTTCACAGCTGCTTAACTTTGGCAATGTGTGTTTATTAAATGAATCTCTATCTTTTGAAATCAGTTGTTTGAATTCTCTTCCTTTTATAGTAGCATAGGGCAGAGGGGTGGGGAGCAACCTCAACAGAGCAGCTACTTCCTCTCCTGTGCATGTGGTCAGGGGGAAGATAGGAGGGAGCTGGAAATGGGTGGAACATTGGCTGTGCTCCCAACATCCTGGGCAGCCCATGCTGTGCCAGATATATTCCCCAGAGCAGTGGGTAAACTGGGAAGGAGATTGTAACTCTCTGAGTCACAATCTATTTCCCAGGCTGCTTTGGGGGCAGTGAAACTCAGGGCTTGTGTCAAAGCCACAATTTAGTCTTTAGACGGGGAGGAGCATTGATCCATATGAGAAAAGCAATGTTGTCTATTATATATCATTATATAATGGGCAAATAATAGTTATTGAGTGATTGCATGGGTTCAGGAAGATAGTGACTCTACTGTGTCTATCACAATTCAGTGATCCCAGTCTATCAGTATCTTTTAAAACTATACATATATACTTTCTCCTTATGCTAAAACAAACGTGTGCATGGTGGTGTAGATACATGCGGCCTTAGTAGAAAGTGGCTGAGCACACAGCTACATGCAGAAAGCCAAGACAAACTTTCTGTCTGTGTGGATTATTCTTAAAGAAGCCTTTTATATTCAGTCGGCCTGAATTCTTGTGATAACCAGAGACAAAGCTGCCTTGAAAGGAAAACTTGTTATTAAATAGCAAAGGCAGTTGTCAAACCAGACCCCAAATGAATCATTCATGGAGAGAAGGGACACTTCACAAATGGGAAACAATGATTAATTAGTAATTGTTAACATACTAGTTCAAGCGTAAAGTAACAGCATTGTAGTAAAATATTTTTGAATGAACTGCATTTGCTCAAAGCAGAAATAAGCAACTCTATTGCTGCTTAAACCATTTTGTATTAAGTACTGTGCAAATGGTTACATGCTTGTTTCAAATATAATTTGAAATTATTATGATGGATCATATATGGGTGGGAAGGTTGAGTCTTTCATGAGCTGTTTCTTCTTGAATAACCATTATAATCTACTGGAAATCTGAGCAAAGTCAAAATTTTAGGTAAAGCCCTAGCTAAAGCTTTGCTTATTAAGAGCAGTTTTTGAAAGTCACACTTATTTCTAAAGCTGATCTGTGAAATCTTGTGGCTGCTCTGGACTGGAATATACTGAATGAAGTTTGGTATAAAAGAGTAGCTAGTTTCACCCTTTCCCAGGTAGATGCTTTTTGGATGAAACTACATTTGACTAGGAGATATTTATCAAACTTATTACTTACTGAAAGTTATGCTTGTGAAAGTGGCACTCTCACAACCACTTCAATGCTTGAGGAAAATGTATATGAATATTTGATATGCAGGAAATATACCTCACTGGTTTATTATAGACAGAGAGCGAGAAAGTCCTGCAACTGTAGCATTATACCAGTCCTGTTGGAGATGTTCTGCCCTAAATACAGAATTCCACTGACTAACGCTGAATCCCTGTAGAAAGATCATTCCTGCAGCCCAATTGTAATATAAGGATTCCAGGGCTGCAGAGTTGTTGATAAATGCATACACAATATACAGAAATCAACTGAAATAATGGCTGTGTTTTAAAATTTCTGCAGGATCTTAGAATTACAAGACACTGGAGACTTGGATGTACTCAAACAGAAATGGTGGCCACGGATGGGACGTTGTGACCTGAACAGCCACACCAATGCACAGACAGATGGCAAGGCACTGAAGCTTCACAGTTTTGCAGGCGTCTTCTGCATTTTAGCAGTAGGCCTTCTTCTTGCGTGTTTGGTGGCAGCGCTGGAGTTGTGGTGGAACAGCAACCGTTGTCATCAAGAAACTCCAAAAGAGGTCCATAACTTTTATTCTTATCACAATTAAGAGTAGAAAACACAAAATACAGAGAGCAAATGGAAGCTGTGGGATTTTAGGTGCTCTCGTACAAATACACTCACTTTATTTTGATTGGAGATATTAAATTATTTCATGAAGTTTATGATTTTTTTTAAATGTGACTTTCATGGAAGGTGCCAAATTGACAGCCCTGGAGACTAAAGTCCTCTATTTATTTATAGAGCAGTTACAGCATGGGCAGCAGCAGTGCAAACTTCCCTACGTTGTCCCACCAATGTGCCTCAACCCTGACCTGGAGAGACCAGCTTTAGGGGTAAGAGAGTAGCTGAGACACCATGCCCTTAGCCTCTCTGCTAAGACTGACAGCAAGGATACCAATTGGCACCAACAGATGTTTTTGTGATTTGGACCCTTGTCTAGTGGGCTGTGACCACCAGCTCATTCTACATAACTGCCACCAGATGGCAACAATTTTTGGTTACAACCAATCTAGATCAAATTTGAACAGGTGACGTAGTGATTAAAAATTAATTATCCCATTATTAATACAGTACACCAGCCAGCCACCAACACTGTTTAACAACTTTCTTTTCGGAACCTTTAAAAAAAAAATAATGACTTTTCTGAGCAAATGCCTTTCATATAAAATATTTTACCTAGAAAAATCCATTTGGAATGACTTGTTTGCAAACACTTTCTTGCAACAGTACAAAGTAATTAATAGTAACATTATGGTAGACTAAGCAGTCCATACGCAGAGCTATCTTGCATGAAGCCTGTATCTATTTGCATCAATTAAAAAGTTTAACAAGCTAACCTCTGGGAATTTTTTAAACATTGAGAGACTTGCAGATTCTTACATTTTGAACAGATATTTGTTACAAGCAACTAATAGGAGCAAGCAGCATCACTGCTAGAAAAGAATACAAAGCCCATCAATTCCAATCTTAATTTCTAGGAGTATTACAATAATTGACATGCCTACAACATATAAACAATTGTGGCATATGGAATCTGAAAATAAATGTTGCAGTCTGTAATGTTATCAAATATTTGTCAATAAGCTTCCATTCTCTGTGTTTCCTCTTCACTCATTTTAATTCATCCACAAAGTGTTCAGTAATAAACATCCATATCATGCTTGTGGGACAAACCTGTGAAGTCACTTGCACACAACTCCACGATGTATATTGCTGAAAGGGAGCCTTTTGATCATGGAAATTTTGTATCCATTTTGCTTAGCACAGTATAGCATTTGGAGAGCATGCACAGTGAGGACAAATAGCTTTGCCTATAAAGACAGATGCCTTTATATGTTTGATGCACAGCTTTAGTCTTTCCCTTAGTACACTGTAGACCTCATCCCCACTAGAACTATGGAAGCCTACTCCACAATAACATTGCTAATTAAGGCGCATACCCTGTAAGGAGCTCCAGGTAGGGGGACCTCCTCACCTTTGCGGAATATCTTGCAGGATCATGGACAAAGGTGGTAACTATTCAAAGTCCACTAATATTAGCCATATTTGGGTGTGACATACTCTGGGTGTATTCGCCTCTCAATGTTCAGGGAGTCCAATGCATAAAGCTTTGTAGACTTAAATGAGCATATACCCAAAAATCAGAAATAAAAACAGAAAAGGTAAAGTCAGTGTTAGATAAGGTCAGTCACTGATTTAATTCAAGATACCCCAAGCTCTATTTTATTTCTATTTCCCATTCCTGTCTCTCTGATCTTTAATGTTCTGCTTCCTTTGCTCCTGCTTCCCTTTATTTTCTTTTTCTTTTTCTGTGTCTTTAACTGGAATTCTTACAGCTTTCATCATTCCCCTATCTGACTTTTCTGAATCAGAAATATAGTGTTTTAGGCTTTTACTGTTCTAAATTATGGCTGCCCTTAACTTTCTCTCTTGGAATGCTCAGGGTCTTAACATCCCACATACAAATCTCTAAAATACTTCAGCAGACTCAGAGAACAGATGGATGTATGGTACAGCTTTACTCCAGGAAGATCACTCATCTGTGGGAATAAGCAGATGTGTGGGAGTAAGTGGTTTCAAGTCTGAGCCAAAAGCACTTCCAGGGAAGGGGTAAACAAGACAAATTAAACTAAGACAAGACACAGGAGAACAGATCAAGAAAGTGAGAGTGTGCGTGGAGAGACTGGGAAAGAGAACAAGGAGGGTGGAGTCCTGCAAGAAGTTGGTTTTAATTTTAGTAGAGAGAGGGTGCTGCATGGACAAAATGTGGAAGACTTTTCCAGATGTAGGTTGCAGAATGGATGAAGGGACAAAGTTGAGAATGGGAGAAGGAGATGAAGGAATCAGTAATGAAAGGTCTTGGAGAAGTATAAGGAGCAGGAATGAGGTAGAAGGAAATGAAAATTGTGATTATGTAAGGCCCTGAAGAAGAGGACAAGGAGCTTGAATTTAATGAAGTAAAATGCAGGAAGCAAGTAAAGTGGTTCAAGGAGATGGCATAAAAATGTCAGATCAACCCGACACGAAGGTAACTTTAGCAAGCACTCAGATACCATACTTCTCATTATTGTATAAATTCCCAGATGGATTAGATAGAAGGAGCATTTTGGATGCACTAGAAGATGAAGTGAGAAATGGGATTGATGAAGAGGCGTAGGTTCCTGTGGTCAAGGTGAAAAATGTCCCCCAAGGATGCAAGTGCAAGTAGTTGGGATAGTGAAAAGAGAATATTCTGATAATGTTAAATAGAAAGATATTTCAGAGTTATGAAGGGACAGAATATGGGGGAGGAGGAGAAAGAGGTGTCAGATATGACACCAGGGTTGCAGATGTGGGAAACAGGAAGGATAATGGAGTTGTTAGTGTTGTTGATTTCAGAAAGACTAAGTTTGAGGCTATCAATGCAGGTATCTACATATTATCATCAGCATTTCTATGGTGCCAATCACTATAAAGTATAAATACTGCGCATGGATTACAGAAAACAGTGAAATCTGTCCCACTGGGGCAGTCAATATACTATCCAACTCTGTAGTTTAATTAACAGCTTCTAACTTTGAGCACACTGTTGGATTTTTCTTCTCTTCTGCTTTTTGGAAGGCTTTGGCAAAGATGTGACAATGTAAGCTGAAAATGGTGAGAGTTGGATTTTTCTCGATCACCTTTGGAAGAGTGTTCCAGAATCTTGTATGAGCATAAGTTCATACAAATGGTCATACTGGGTCAGAGTAATGGTCCAACTAGCCCAGTATCCTGTCTTCTGACAGTGCCCAATGCCAGAGGCTTCAAAGAGAATGAGAACAGAACAATTATGAAGTGATCCATCCCCTGTCATCCGGTCCCAGCATCTGGCAGTCAGAGGCCTAGGCACATGGCCACTGATGGACTTATCCTCCATAAACGTATCTAATTATTTTTTGAATTCTGTATTAGTTTTAGCCTTTACAACATACCCTGGCTACGAATTCCACAGGTTGACTATGCTATGTGTGAAGAAGTACTTCCTTTTAAATCAGTAAAATAAAGAGTGAAAAATCCAAACTAATGACCACTTTGGACTTTCAGCTAGACTATTCTCTATCCCTTTTGAAAAACAGAGCAGCTGAAGGGGGTAAGTCTCTGGTTCCCTGAAGATTAAACTTGGCCCTGCTAGTCACAGGGTACTGAGCAATGAGTTTCCCTGGCTTGTCAAACAAAAGAGGCAATCCTTCGGATAGTATGACCGTATCTCATTAATGGGTTTTGTAAATCAGTTCTAGACACTTGAAGTGAATCCAGGATTAAATCAGTTCATGCTGAAGAGCACTGGCATAACATGAATGGTATGATCCACTCAGTAGGCTGAACTCTACACCAACTCCTGCTTCTTTGTGAACTTCTTATCTTGGCCCAGGAAGAGGGAAATATTCTAAAGGTGATAAGTGCAGAAACCACCTTGGCTAATTCACCTGAGGAATGGATGGAGTCTTCTTGCTACCTGGAGAAGGGAGAGACCACTTTTAGTAATTTGTTGCAGTTTGTGCTTCCAGAGTCAGTACTGAATCCAGCATGACCCAAAGGCTGTGTGTTATCTTGACTTCACCTGAGGATGAAGTACTGATATTTGCCAGTTCCTCAAAGCATTTTTCTCTTCCACTTAGAATCACATTGGTGTTTCCTGGGTTCAGGTGAGCCTATTGTTTTTCATGTACATTGGAGCAATCAAGTACTCAGATATTTAAATGACATAAATTATTATAGAGAGAAGGTGGGTAAAATAATATCTTTTAGTGGACCAACTTCTGCTGGTGAGAGGGACAAGCTTTTGAGCTTTCACAGAGCTCTTCTTCAGGTCATCTTGTCTCTCTAATATCTGGGAACCAACATAGCTACAACACAGTATAAGTAAATAATTAATGTACTGGTAACCACAAACTGTTTTTTGGAAAGGAAGATTTGCCTATGATGATATTAGAAAAAAATTATATCTGCACCATAATGCCAGAATCTTCCACTAGGATGCACATTTATAGTCTATTAATTCTCAAAAGAAAAAGACATTCAGAAACATTTAAATGGCCTTGATTACTTCTAACTTTGGGGAAATTATATTTGATCTTTCTTCAGTGAGTAGATTTTCTAGAATTTATAGACAATCTCTTCTAACTTTGACTAGATTTTCTGCAATGTATTGTTCCAATGATTTTTAGTGGCCAGTCCTCTTACCCTGGTCATGAATACTAGAGTACCTCCACAAATCTCTGGATGCATCACAACTGGGCCCATTAAACAGAAGTGTGTATTTTGCACCAGTGATATTAAGCTGTTTCTTACTGATCCACAATAGTTTATATGTAATATTTTGGACACTAATATTGCCTTTAGAAGCCTTTTAGTCAGTAAAATGAATGAAAAATCCAAACTAATGACCATTTTGGACTTTTAATTAGATTATTCTCTGTCCCTTTTGAATAACTAAGCAAGTAATGTATTGGTCCCTGACCTCTAAAGTGCGTCTGTCAGTGTGGTCTACATTACAAATTAATCACTTAAATATATTGAAAACAGAGAGTCTTTCTCATATGAAAAGAAATTCAGAAAATGAATAGTGTCTCTGTGATGGGGTCCCCAGGGTGGAACTTGGGCTGTGAGACTGCTGAGTCCTCCAAACCCACCAACCTGGGCTGGCCCTCACACTGTGATGCTAATGTCAAGTTGCAAACCCTTACATAGACAAACACAGGCATGGACACCCCCAACTGTGTTACATGAATGATTTCCCAGCTACTCATGAACCATCAATAGGGAGGCTGCAGCCAATTCCCCCAGCTCCCCAACCTCGCACCCCAGAACTATGCTGTCTTGCACTGGTCAGAAGCCTGACCAGTGTAAGTTAGTTATTTAGTTCACCACTTCTTCATAGGAAAGTAGACATTCACCAGCCCTTGTAATCTGAGCTGAGATTTCCTAAGCACTTTACACAAACTCACTGATAAGGATACAACATTCAAATATGTTTATTAAATACAGAAAGATAGTTTTTAAGTGATTATAAGGGGTAGGCATAAAGGTCAAAGATAGTTAACTTAAGAAACTAAAAAGTAAATATGCTTTCTAAATCTTAAACTTTTAGTCTAAACAAGAGTTGAATCAAATAGCTTTTTTCACTCTGACAGATGGCACAAGCAGGTTTCAGTTCCCAATGCACAGACTGGACTCCCTTTACAGCCTGGAACCAAACTTTCCTAGTTCAAAGCTTCTGTCTTCTAGATGTGTTTCCAGATGTTGAGATCGCGGGGTGCGGGGGGGAAGATAGGCCAAGTGATGGTGTCACTTCCCTTCTTTTATACTGTCTTCCAGCTTGCTGGAAAGATCCTTGCTGTGACTAGGGGATCAGGCAGTCCCCATTGGTCAAGCAGTCTCCATTGCATACGTGATCTCTCTGAGAAGTCTCTGGGATAGTGGATTATTTTCTTGATGGGTGTTGATGGGCCATTGACATTGTCTGGCTGTTGATGGCTACTCCTTTGTTGCAACTGAAAGGCTGGTTGTGGGTGTTCCCAACCTCACAACATATTTCAGTAACACATATAGCAATACTTCATAACTTCACGTACAATGATGGTACATACAATCAAACAGGATATTAATGTTCAACAGATCAAGACTTTTGAAATGATACTTCACACGGTATACTTTGTACAACACATATCATAATATCATCACAGTGATGAATATGGTGGTTCCAGGGTGCTAATTTGAGGTACAGAGGGTCACAGCATCCTAAGTCCAGTAACTTTTTAGTACAATTCCTACTCATGTGTTTCACAAGCTCAACAAACTCTAATATAATTTGGGTCAGTCAATTTGTGAGGGCTTTCCTGCAACATCAAGTCTTGGCTATTTTTCAATTTATTTGACAGTCTGAAAGATGGTTTCCAAATGCTCATTATCATTATGACCCAACATGGCTGCTAATAGACTTAGCAGGCTCCATCGATACTTTATCAGCTATGTCTTTTTGCACTCAGCTATCCGCCCGGAAAAAGTATTCTCTTGTGCTATCCTCAAAGTCACCTAGCCATTGTAGCCCTCCACCCCCCTTTTTTCCATACCAAATGTTACACTCTAGAATAACTAAAACTTTGAAACTGAGAAGAATAAAAAAAGTCAACCATGGAAATCCTGTAAAATTATCTGTGTGCGCGAACTAATCACAGAAAACAAATTATGTGACATCTTCACATTAAGGAGACTTAGCAACTTTAGACTAGTCATTGACTTCATTCAACTATTTACAGAATGATTCCTTTGCCAAGAACTGAAATGTATTGCATCCCTTATAGAAGATGAGATTGACACATTGGCTGTTAAGCCACATCTTGTCACTATTACAACTTGCTCATCAAATTCCTCTTTCGATCTTTCCTTATCTATAATGAAGAGGACTATAAAACATAAATGTATTTTATCTGAAGAGACTAGAACATGGCTGGCACAAATCACAGTTATAATGCTGGTGTACATGGAATCTTAATTTCCTGCTAGCTAGGAAATTACGTCATTTTCATCTTACTCAGTTGCAGTTAGATATTGCAGCATCTCTCTCTCCTTTAAGGACCCTAAGGATATTTCATGCCATATATTTGCAATTCTTTAGCTATCACAGTATTAATTAAAGCTGCTTGGCTTATAATTTCTCATCGTTTTAATCAGCCCGTGTAAAATCATTCTACCGAGCAGTCTTTTTCTTTCTCCTGTCCTCAGTGTTCTCCTTCTTCTCTATTCTTCAAATTAAGGAGGCTGACATCAAATGCTCTGTCCACAGCAGGAACAGAATTGTACTAACTGACTTATATATTTGTAACAGCATCATGTTGTCATTACTGCTTTCACTCTGTTTTCAACAAAATAACTTCAATAGATACGATTGCAACCCCACAAGTCATCAATCTGCAAAATTTTCTAACTGTGCAGGATTGAGGAAGGTGATGAAATTGCCCTGAAATATTGTAATTTGTTCTGTGGAGAAGGAATAACAAAAAACAACAACCTGTCTCTCTGGACTGGGATACACAGCCTTATATCTTCTGCCTTAAGTTTTCCTACGGTGCATCATATATCTGTGCTGGATGATGATACACGTATTTTAACCTACCTCAAAAAATCTGCACTTACAGCTTTAGCTCTTTAGTCTTTCTCTTTGGAATTGGAACTGAAACCCACTGTATCTCAGAAATAGACATATGAGATATTAATATGATCATAATGAGTCAAAGATGATTACTGCTGAGAATTCTAATCAGGATCAGGTTTACTTTGCCTCAGATCTCCAACAAGATATTATTTCATAGGCCCTGGCACATTTTCCATATGGTGTCAATCACCTTTTTGGTTATTAAAGGCTCTTAGACTTACGCCAATTTTTCTCTTCCTTTATTCTTTCCTTTTCTTACCTTTCTTTTCCTGTCCACTTGTCGTCTTTCTGCTGCTATCTTTTTTTCCTGACTCTTTGATTCCCCCTTGGGACAGTTACTTCTGATGGTGAAAGAAAACACAAGATCATTGAACTGACATTTTATTTTCCCTTCATTGTATGTTCTTTATATTTTATGTTGTTTTTTAAATTATTTTTATGTATTTTGACATGTCTGAAATCTTTGTACATTTTTTGCTCAGTTACATATAAATGATCATTTGTTTGTACAACTGTATTGTACTCTACTTTTTCTAAGAATAAATAAAGTTTTTTGGGGGGAAAATTTAAATAATACAAACATTGGCAAAATAGTGCATTGTAATGCCACCCAGAAAACTCAGGTTCAAGACTAACTATGAACATAAGAACTGGCAAACATCACTTAACTAGCAGCTTTAAACCAGCAATGAGGTTTCAGAAGCAAGCATCAGTCACTCTAGGCTGCAAGATTTCATGCTGTTATATGACAAAACACAAAGCTTGAGGGAAGAGGTACAGAAAAAAAGAAGAGAGAAAATATCTGTACTCTCCCTTGTACAGATACTGATAAAAGTTGAGAAATTATGAGTTAAACAGCCTTAATTCACTCCTTACTGGTTATTTGAACAACTGCAATATAAATAGTCTGAAAACTCACCTCTTTTCTGAGCAGAACCAGATATTCTGCAATACATAGTCATAACAAATGGGCTGATCAAAAGCCCATTGAAGTCAATGGGAATCTCAGCACTGACCACAATGGTCTTTGGATTAGGCCCTAAGTGAATTGAGAATGACATGTCATTCTTTAGCTTGCTGACACTGGGACCAGAACTGCGCCAGCTACTATGATATTTAAATATGTTTGTTGCTAGCTCAGTACCACAAAGGTTTTCCTGTCCTTTGGGGGCAGCAGTTTCTTGTCTGAGAACCACATTAGGAAATCCTGCTATAAGAGTCCTAGAGGGGTAGTCTAGACTAGAACATGATTTAGCAGCATGTTTCTTAGGAAAAAAAAATCCCTGAACAAAAGTGAGCATAAAACAAGTCCCCTTGGAGTGTGAGGCACGCTGTTAGAAACAACACCATTTAAAGTCCCAGTTCAGCAAGCAACTTGAGTATGTGCTTAACTTTAATTACAGTGTGTTCCCATTGAAGTCAGTGGGGTTAATCATGTGATTAAAGCTTGGCATGTGCTTAAGTATCTTGCTGAACTTGGGGTTGTAGCTAGTTAGGTTCCTGACACTGTGCGTTCAAAGCCTTTTTTTTTTTTTTTTTTATTGTATGTTTTGTCTCAGCTCACAGTGGTATTTCCAAGTTGATTGTTTTGACAGTGAATGTTCAGTAATAATTAAAACATATATTTGAATCAGAATTTAAAAAATGAAATGTAACAGTGTTTCCCCACATTTGTTTTTCAACCTACTGTGGTTTGTAAAGCCTGAGGCCTTGATCCAACAAATCATTTAAGAACATATTTAATTTTAATTACCTGAGTAGAGTCTTGATTCTGCTTCCATTCAAATCAATGGAATGACTTCCATTAGCTTTAATGATGGAAGATCAAGCCTTAGGTTCTTTGAAGTCAGCCTGGATTAATCATGTACTGAAAGTTATGCATGTGCTGAAGTGTATTGCTGGATCGGGGCATAATTACTTTGAGGCAAAAAAAATGTTATAGCGTGCAATGGTAACACATTTTTAGCTTAAATAGCTTGGGTATTTTAAAAGCTATTGACAGCAGATTACTAAGAGCCACTTAGAAAGTAATCAGGCCTGAAAGGTTGTTTTTGAAAACGTATTTAGAGCTATAGCTCACTCCCACCAAAAAACAAAATTATTTCCTAGTTCTATTATTATAGTGACCATTACATTTCACAAGCATCACCACTAGTAAGAATAATTATATTATGCATGTGTATAATTATATTTAGAATTATATAAAACTATAATATTATATAGATTTTAACTTACTTTCCAGTATCTGAGATAAGTTATTTTCCCCTATTCTAAACATAGAGAAATACTGAGGAATCTCAAATATTAACATGTCATAATTGTTGGTAAATGTTGACAAATAGGGCCTGATTTTCACAAGTTCAGCACCTGCAATTGCGGCCAGGTTTCTGAAAGAGCTCAGCCCCCATTTAGGCACTAAAATAAGGGCCAGCTTTTGAGAAGTGCTCAGCACCCAGCAGCTCCAATTGCAACTTTCAGTGTGTTAAGCTTTTTTGAAAATCTGCTATTTCTGTTGGTGCCTAAATGGGAGCAGAGCTGTTTTCAGATGGTGCGTGCTGATCACTTTGGAAAATCTAGCTTTTATTGGAGACCACAATGGACATTAGGCTAGATTGCCCAGTTCGAGATTGATTTGCACTGCATAAGATCAAAGTGACTTACAAGCACCCTGAGATGGCTAGTGGAGTATTCCCCCTGTGCAGGGAAACTCTCCATGGGCATAAAGCTGGTGGAAGAGACTCCTCTGTGACTTCCGCCAGCTGCCTCCAACACTCCTGACATAATGGGCAAAAGGGGGTGTTTCAGCGATGGGGCCTGGACAGAATGGGGAGGGTAAGAGGTATGACCGAGCACGGCTCTGCTATGCCAGCTCCTTCACTGGTGCAAGTCAGGATGTGCAGGTACAGCCCTAACAGAATGCAGAATCAAGCCCTTTGTATGTCAACATCCAATGGTTTAGGACATGACCCAAGGTCTCCTGAAGGCCATGGAAAGACTCCAATTGATTTCAATGTGTTCTGGATCAGGCCCTTAGTGAATTTAAACTTTTTCAATATCAGAATGATGACGGGGTTACAGAGATCCTATCAACCTATCTAATCACACTGCAGTTTTAGATGGTCTATGTATTGCCTCATGAAAAATAGGCTTTATTGTAGCATGTGACCCTGGCTGCAATGGGACTATCTTTGCTAGAATATGATATACTGTCGCTAAAACAAACACCAATGTTAGACATATGGCAGAAAATGTTTGTTAAAAAGAGTAAAATATTAAGTACACTATTAGCCTCACTATTTTGATCCATTTTTTCTCCCTGTTCTTCTTTCCCTTTCCTATCTGGAGATGGCCAATGAGGTGAGGCTGGGCCTCAGAACTATGGTGAGATTTTATTAAAAAAAACCACATACCAATATTTGATTTATTGTTGAAAGTGCCTGCACAGTTTAGCCCTTGCTAACTTTCTCATCTTCACCTCCTGAAAGCCCCCTTGATCCTAACCTTCCTATTGCTGCAAATGCCTATAGCTATTGTATACATAATGTTCACATAGTAGCTATTTTCTCAACATGCAACTCCCTCTCTCCCAAATAGTCCATTTCCAAAGACATTGGCATGCTCATAAAACACTATCCATTTGATGCTGCATTTTCCTGTTGCTTGTGCTGGAAAATGCTTCTATGCACCTTCCTTTTGTGCTGTTTATTTTAACCTCTTGAAGCCTGTGGACATGTGTCATGTGCCCAATCATTCTTTTTTATTAGGTTTGATAAGGACTCAGAAGCCTGGATGCCTCAGCATGAGGCTTAATGGCCCTCAATAGCAGTAACAAATGAGTGCTATGAGGCTTTCTTCCTTCCATCTTCTTGGGTTTGACTCTATCGTTAGCAATAAAGATAATCAAATATGCTACAGTTACTGCAGTTAGATAATGAGGTGTGGTGTTGAACCTCTGCAAATGGCAATAGAGCATTAGCATGTTCACCAGCAATCACCTAGTTTGTGATGTACTTCCCACATGTACTGTATGTTCTGCATGTTTATTAACACAGCACCATACAATATGGATGTATGTTGATATAGCAACAAATATAAATAATGGAGCTGGATCGTCAGGGTTTCCACTGGCAGAACTTCATTGGCTTATTGGCGTTACATTTATTTATACCAGTTGAAGATCTGGTTTGGTACTTACAGTCTATAGGACTGATCCTACAAACACTGTGTGAATAATCTTCAGGCCCAGGCCCTCAGGACATAGGGCTAGATGGCAGCAGACAAGGTGGGAAGGGGAAGGGAGGGATATGGATTGCACAAAGTAAGGTCATGAAATTACTTACTTTTGTAGCGTAGACATTATGTCAATTCCACCTTATTGGTCATTTGTTTTGGGGGTTTTTTTACACTTTATTTCTCTTTAGAAATTATTTGTATTAATTTGGTGCAGGAGTGTGAGTCAACACTGGAAATGTAGTTGAAAGAAGCCTATTGCACTGACTACCTCCTGTCAGCATCCTTTTGCTCATTATTTTTTCCTATTTTCTTTCAGTTAGAAGTGAAGAGTAATATCAATTTCTCTTTTATGTGAAGTAAGGTGTACTGTTTCTGCTATTTAATTAAGCAAACCAATTCCTAATGAATCAGGTCATCTCTACCAAATAGCTTCTGCTGAAGTTTTTGTGTTCTGTGGAGATGTTGACACATTTGTTGAAAATAATTTTACATTGCCAACTCATCTAATTTCTTTTTCCTTTCAATTGGATGAGTCCAGTTGACCTCAAACAATGTCAGTCTTACTGAGGTCTTTTTGTTTAGTTAATTACTATTTTAAAATACATAGTATTGTTTCTGCTTATATGAACAGAAGATTGTGGAAGACTGGTACCAGCAAATGGGATGTGGGTGGTCTGGCTTGGTGATCACCTCTGAGTTCAGGAACCAGAGGCCAATAGGCAGGTCTGAATCAGGAGCCAGGTGTCAGAGCCAAAAGTTGAAGCCAGGATCAGATAGGAAACAGGAGCTGAGGGTCAGTGCTGAGTCAGAAGTCAAAGAGCTGTACTCTAGGGTCAGAGCCAGAGCAGTCAAAAACAGGGCAGCAGGGTTCAGGGACTGGAATAAGGCTGAGGGCAGGAGCCAGGAAGAGGACGGGGTCCAAGTTAGAAACCTGAGATGAGACCACGAGTGAGGTAGCAAACACAGCGAGGTCTGAAGTAGCCTCAAGCCAGGATCCACCTTGTGGCACAGACAACTTCCTGTGTCTTTGTAACTTGAATAGTGCACCTGGCCCAATCAGGAACTCTGGAGGAGCCCCTCCAGTCAGATCCCTATGGGTGTTACCTTTAGTGGAATGTAAGGCCTTAGGGCTCCCAATGCTCCAGTCACTGGTAGAGACACTGGGGGGTGGGGTGGCTTCAGCAGTGGCCAGGGGGGCCAGGTTCAGGACCTGCGGATCCTCACAACAAGTTTGATTGCAGAACTTGGTCTATTTATAAAGGCAGACTTGAGGTGCATCTCTAGTCATATTTAATAAGATACAATAGTATTCAAATCATTATCCAGCGGAATACATGCAAAACACAGTCAGCAAATTTTATGTAATATTAAGTGCTATTTGACTAGGTCACTTGCCTGTGGTAAATTAAGACAGCAAACATACATCACTATGTCAGTTTCCACATCTGTCTGCATATCACATATTTCTGACTAATGAAACCCTAGAATAATAAGAGTGGAAACTAATTTATATTTAAATTATTATTTGTATTAGCCTCATATAACATAACACATCAGGGTTCCCCCTCCCCTAAAATATACCGAATTAAATATATCATTCCTGTTTCTTTCATTGAGCAGGCCAATTATTAGCTACTTTTTTACCTCTCTCAGAGTCTGATGGAATGAAATAGAATTATGGCTTTGCAAATGCATTACATGAAGCCAAAAGTAATAGTGAATGTAGTAAATTCAGGATTTCAAAATGACTCTCCTATTTGTCATACTTTATACACATGGGTTGTCCTCCATTCATTTCTCAGCAACCACATGCTTGAAAAATTCATGTCTGATAAAAAGAATACCTGGAATTTTGTAGTTGGTTGGGGATATCGATTTAATTGGTGCTGAACCAGTAGTATAGCCTCTGGATACCAGAGCATGCAAATCTGCCTCTTAAGTTTTTTGTATTTTTTAAACAGACTGTCCAGCAGGGCTTAAAAGTTTCTCAGAGTTCATTTCCCACTTATCTGGATATTTATGTGGGTCCCATCACTTTGAGTGTGACTCAACCATTAATACCTTTATTTTCAGCATGACCTTGTGAGCTAAGGGATATTATCAATCCTGCTATACAGCTAAGGAACAGAGAAATTGGCATATGATTTGGTCAAGGTCCCACAGGAAATATGTGACAGAAATGGGGATTTAACCCAGAAGTCAGGAGTCTGAGTTCACTGCCATGACCACAGAATCATCCTTGTTTGTTTTTTCTTATATTTCTTTTACACAATGCAAGTTTCATATTTTTATTATATTCATTTTGGTCAAAACTCAAGTGTCATTCTTCCATACATTTCAAGTGTCATTCTTCCATACATTTCATATATATATATATATATATATATATATATATGTATGTCTGTGTATATATATATATACACACACACACAAATTGGTCCATGAATGATGATTGAGAGCCTGTCTACATTTGAAATGCTACAGTAGCACAGCTGCAGTTCTCCCATTGGCGGAGGTAATCCACCTCCCTGGGAAGCAGGAGCTAGGTCAACAGAAGAATTCTTCCATTGATATAGTGCTGTCTACACCAGGGGTTAAATGGACTTAACTACATTGCTCAGGGGGTATGGGTTTTTCACACCCATGAGTGATGTAACTGTGTCAACCTAACTTTTTAGTGTAGACCAGGCCTAAGAAAATTTTACGTAAACAGACCGTAAGCAGTTTTTATGCATATCTCAGGCATATTAAGAACTGCATTAACATCACTTTAATACTTGAGGCAGAGATGTCTGCATGTGACCTAGAGATGTCAATACATCCATCATAGTCCCTCAAGGTATGTGCATGCTGTTTTTCTAAATTTTTATTTTTTGATACTCAGGGACTTTCCTCTCCACCCTTCAGTCCAGTGTGGTTCTGTTAGCATACGTTTGGTGTACGCATTCTTTATCATAGTATTAGTTATGCAATCCATCACCTGACCCTTCATCTTTCTTGGGTTCATCTGCTTTTGACTTGTCCAAACAGCTTCACCAATCTGTAGTGACTTTCCCTGGTCAAGGGGATTCCACTGAACTCAGTGATAAGATCTGAGGAGAATGGGTAGAATAAAGAAGAGGTGTTAGTTTCCTTAAGAAAAGATTCTCACCTAAAAGCCCTCCCTCAAGGAATCTCCGGCCTTCAGCCATGCTGCTAAGAACTTAGACATTTTATTAGCTGTGTTCAGGAGGTCTTGGATAACCTTCTAGACATCCTTCACCCAACAACTCTTCTCTGAAAGTCAATGAGGCATTGCTAATGACTGCTAATGTCAATTAGCAAAAAGTATCCAAGGTAATTCCCATGTTTTTCCAAACTCTCTCCAAATACTCATTTAAAAAAAAACACACCTGAAAAAACAAAACAAAAAAACTGTTTATCTTTGCACACCTACATAAAGAATATTGATTACTCCTTAAAACTTGCATATTACATGGTGGTTAATGATCACAATCTCTCTCAAAAATAAAAATGATACCCAAGTTATCCAGGGTAGAGAGTCTTAGTTAATTGTAATTGTTCTCATAGAGGGTTAGTTGTTTGAAAGAATTTCCTGAGGCAGCCTTCAATTCTCTGCAGAGGGGTCATAGCTGTGTACTTTGTCAGTCAGGGTACCAATAGCCACAGTTACAGGACCCATTTTTCATGATCAAGTTCTTACAATATTTCAGAAACCTGCCTTTCCCTTTCCCTCTTCTAGCTCAATTTACCGAGGGAAAGAATGAAATTCAAATTGGTATTTAGTTAGGGTAGGGTTACCATACGTCCGGATTTTCCCGGACATGTCCGGCTTTTTTGGGCCTCAAATCCCCGTCCGGGGGGAAATCCGAAAAAGCCGAACGTGTCCGGGAAAATAGGGAGGGACCAGCGGTGCTGGGCCGGGGGTGCTCGGCCGGGGGCTGGCCCGGGGCGCTGGGCCGGGGCCCGGGCCAGGGCCGGGGGGGCTGGGCCAGGGGCTGGGGCCAGGCCGGGGGCCGGCAGTGCTGGGCCGGGGGTGCTGGCCTGGGGGTGCTCGGCCGGGGGCTGGCCCGGGGCCGGCACCCCAGGGCCCGAGCCGAGCCAGGCTGGAGACGCTGGGGCCAGGGCCGGCCGCCGGAGGGAGCCGCTTGGTTGGGGGGGCCAGACTGGGCTGCGCCTCCTCTCCCTACCCCCACTCCCCCGCTTACCTGCTGCCTGCTTCAGGCTTCCCGCGAATCAAATGTTCGCGGGAAGCAGGGGAGGGGGCGGAGTTGGGGCGGGGACTTTGGGGAAGGGGTGGAGTTGGGGCGGGGGCGGGGCCCGTGGAGTGTCCTCTTTTTGGACACTCAAAATATGGTAACCCTAAGTTAGGGTTGGTCTTACTTTGAGCAGGGGGTTGGCCTAGATGACCTCCTGAGTCTCTTCCAACCCTAATCTTCTATGAATCTATGAATGAGATCATTTGCTTACCCAGCAGAAATGGGTGGTTAGTTGTTTTTCTCAATCAGGAGGAAGACATGCACTTATATTCATCCTCTATATACATATGTGTTTTGCTCCATTTCACTGATCATTCTCTTCAGATAACCCGCAAGGAATATAATTATAATAGTAATAAAAATAATGAAAGAGAACGTACTGAGAGAGTAAAAGAAAATGACATATGTTTGACATTGACATTAATGGCATCTAATACAAAAGTGTGAGAGCACACACATTTTATTTGATAGTGTGTGTATGGATACAGCTATACATAAACAATACACATATAGCTATGGAATACATACATTGATAGAAATATACATCAGTATAGATATTACATAAATATATACAATATGAATGAATATACCGTATACATATTAACTGCAAAAATGTTACTGTCCCAGCCTCCAAACAGTCAAGTCTGGAGCGGTTTATTCACCTTTGGGAGCGAAATGAGTGGAGATAGTCAGAAATATGTGGGAAGAAAAGAAACAAAGCTTCCAGACTAGTAACCAAACTTCAAGTCCGAGTGTGAAACAAAGCTCTGTGTTCAAAATCTCCAGTCAAACTGCTTCTCTGTCCTTTGTTCTTCCCAGCACAACTGCTGACTCCTATGCTTCTTTATCCTGCCCCAAACCTATTAAAAGTCCCTTTGTAATGATATCATTATAGCAAGCCACAGACAGGAGGTGAGCTGCTTACACTGTCCATTCAGGCACTGTGTCTCCTGCAATGAGCCATACCATTAATTCTTCTGCACAGCCTCAGTTCAGATAATTAGTTCAATAAAGTTATTGAGCAGCAGTTATTAACTATTATTAATTATCTTCCTTACTACAATAGTGCCTGGAGGCCAATCAGGTTGTGTCACCATTTTGTGAGGTGCTGTACAAATATAGAGTTAAATAGGCCCAAAGACTCTTTTCGACTTTTGCTACACTACTTTAGAATTGCACAATTAAAAGCACAAAGCATCAAGAGATGCAAAAGTTAAGGATCCAATGGCAATGTTAACCCACCATATGGCCTGTACCTTTTATGGTAAACCTAGAAAGATATAAAGTGTGATACATAAAGCCTCATATTTGACAAGAATTACAGAAAAGGAAAATGGCCGGATTAAAGCACCTGGAATCTTAACTTTTGCATTCCCTGGCTTTCACTGTTTGAATTATAAGATTACTATTTCATTAACTCATTTTCTCTATTTAATTTCCTAGGTAATCTTTAAAGAAAAAAGGGACAGCAATTAGTCCTAATTAAGCTTATAGTTTACAAGTTCTGTTGACTTCGTTAGTGGAGCCTGTAATTTCCTTAAACCTCATTGTGGCCGCAGTTTTGGGGATCTTTGTTTCTTCACGAAAGCAGCACTGTCTTGCTGGGGCTTTTAGCAGGACTGTGATTTGGAGGAACTTCGGATTCCACAGGAGTTGGACTGCTGTACTTGGAAGCTGAGGAGTTGTATAGAAATAGAGATGCTTTGCTGGAGGACTTAAGAGCTCTGCAGGAGCTGGCTGGAGTCCTGGGCAGTTTAAAAAGCACACTTCTCTATAACCCCAAATTAGCAAAACACTTACGCGCATGCTTAAATCCATCCCTATTTAGTAAAGCACGTAGGTACTTGCTTAACATTGATTTTAATGGGACATAAACATGTGTCTAAGTGCATCACTGAATAGGGATTGTTTGAAGAATCTGGCCCCAGCTGCACATATATGCCCAGTCTGTCTGTCCTCCAATGCGTAACTTAGTTATAACTTACAGAAATTGTCTACTGTGCCAGCTCAGGCTCATGGCCTTAAATGCTCGTAACTTTATCTTAAAGTTTTTTTTAAAAATTGACAAATCACCATCCTCACTGATAACTTTTCACGTGCCAATTTTGAAGCTTGATTAATCAGCAGTTTTTCAGTTATTTCTCTGCAGGGAAAAAGAAGGTGAGCAGGTGTCATTTCTCACTCTCATCATCCAAAGAGGGGGATAGCTCAGTGGTTTGAGCATTGGCCTGTTAAACCCAGCGTTGTGAGTTCAATCCTTAAGGGGGCCACTTAGAGGTCTGGGGCAAAATCAATACTTGGTCCTACTAGTGAAGGTAGGGGGCTGGACTCGATGACTTTCCAAGGTCCCTGCCAGTTCTAGGAGATAGGATATCTCCTTTAATTTAATTTATTTATTTAAAGAGGCAGAACCAGTTTTCATTAAACTTTCCACACAAAACATTTTTACTTTAGAATGGAGACATAGGGTGAAATTCTGGCCCAGTGAAGCCAATGGCAAAACTCCCATTGATTTCAATAAGTCCAGGATTTAACATCTAACATAGAATTTTTCAGAGTTTTGAGTGAATGAAACGGCGGAAAAGAAGGGTGTTCATTTATACTTATACAATGATCTGGGCACCTATATAAAAATGACATTGTATCTGATCCTCCCTCCTTGAAATCAATGTGAACATCTACAAAATTAAAAACAAATGAGTTGCAAAATGCAAGAACTCATCTATCCACACTTTCAGAAAAGAGCCTGCAAAAGGAGATGTGTTATACACTATGTCAAAAAGGTAACCAATCTCGTACTCTTAGACCAGTTGGAGACATGATTTCCAGACTGGATTATCACAATAGTTCCTTGGCCTTAAAATGTCTGAATTAAGTCTCCTCTACTGAGAATGCCCCATCTGTAGCCTTTTGATGTTTATATCTTAAAAGAGCTAAGCTAAATATATCACAAGGAATAATTAATGTGCTGAAGTTCACCTCTTTTTCTGTTTGTGAGAAGATCACAGAAGTTTTGAATTTATTCATAATTCTAAATTAGTCACAATTTTGTTTTTGCTCTTCAAATAGCTCATAAACTGTTTGTTGCAAGTATTAGAATTAGGACTGTCAAGCGATTAAAAAAATTAATCGTGATTAAAAAAATTAATCGCGATTAATCTCACTGTTAATAATAGAATACCATTTTAAATATTTTTGGATGTTTTCTACATTTTCAAATATATAGATTTCAGTTACAACACAGTATACAAAGTGTACAGTGCTCACTTTATATTTATTTTTGATTACAAATATTTGCACTGTAAAAAACAAAAGAAATAGTATTTTTCAATTCATCTAATACAAGTACTGTAGCGCAATCTCTTTACCATGAAAACTGAATTTACAAATGTAGATTTATGTACAAAAAATAACTGCACTCAAAAATAAAACATTGTCAAACTTTAGAGCCTACAAATCCACTCAATCCTACTTCTTGTTCAGCCAATCGCTCAGACAAACAAGTTTGTTTACATTTGTGGAAGATAATGCTCCCTGCTTCTTGTTCACAATGTCACCTGAAAGTGAGAACTGGCATTGTTGCAGCTGGCATTGCAAGGTATTTACATGCCAGATGCACTTAAGATTCATATGTCCCTCATGCTTCATCCACCATTCCAGAGGACGCGTGTCCATGCTGATGACAGGTTTTGCTCGACAACAGTCCAAAACAGTGCAGGCCGACGTATGTTCATTTTCATAATCCGAGTCAGATGCTACCAGCAGAAGGCTGATTTTCTTTTTTAGTGGTTCGGGTTCTGTAATTTCTGCATTGGAGTGTTGCTCTTTTAAGACTTCTGAAAGCATGCTCCACACTTCATCCTTCTTAGATTTTGGAAGGCACTTCAGATTCTTAAACGTTGGGTCGAGTGCTGTAGCTATCTTTAGAAATTTCACATTGGTACCTTCTTTGTGTTTTGTCAAAACTGCAGTGAAAGTGTTCTTAAAGTGAACAACATGCGCTGAGTTATCATCCGAGACTATTATGACATGAAATATATGGCAGAATGCAGGTAAAACAGAGCTGGAGACATACAATTCTCTTCGAAGGAGTTCAGTCACAAATTTAATTAACACATTATTTTTTTTAATGAGCATCATCAACATGGAAGCATGTCCTCTGGAATGGTGGCCAAAGCATGAAGGGGCATATGAATGTTTAGCATATCTGGCATGTAAATACCTTGGAATGCCCGCTACAAAAGTCCCATGCGAATGCCTTGTTCTGACTTTCTGGTGACATTGTAAATAAGAAATGGGCAGCATTATCTCCCGTAAATGTAAACAAACTTGTTTGTTTTAGCGATTGTCTGAACAAGAAGTAGGACTGAGTGGATTTGTAGGCTCTAAAGTTTTACATTGTTTTGTTTTTGACTGCAGTTATGTAACAAAAAAATCTACATTTGTAAGTTGCATTTTTACAATAGAGATTGCACTACACTACTTGTATGAGGTAAACTGAAAAATACTATTTCTTTTGTTTATCATTACAGTGCAAATATTTGTGATCAAAAATAATATAAAGTGAGCAGTGTACACTCTGTATTCTGTGTTGTAATTGAAATGAATATATTTGAAAATGTAGAAAAACATCCAAAATGTTTAATACATTTCAATTGGTATTCTATTGTTTAACAGTGCGATTAATACTTCGATTAATCATGATTAATTTTTTTAATCGCAATTATTTTTTTTGTTAATTGCATGAGTTAACTGTGATTAATTGACAGCCCTAATTAGAACTTTACCATTTTCACCCCACTGGTTAGTTATCCCGGTCACATTATTTCTGTTCCTGACTCAGGTAACAAAGCAGCACAGAATGAATTATAAATATTACAATAAAAATACCACTAATCAATGTTGGTGTATACTTTTGCTTAACATTAGTTTTACAGGAATAAGATCGCTAGCAGAAATCAAGAGAACATGAACAGATCAGGAACACAGAAAAATTAAAATTGATTAATCTTTGAATCTGAACACCTATTCAGGGGGAAAAATTCCAGCATTCTTTCCACTCTAATTTTGCAGCTGATTAGAGCAACAACAGTGGTCTCTCAAATAACCAAGCCCTCTGCTCTTTAGACCCAAATCAGCAGCCCCTTACAAGTACACCCTCAAGTGAATAGGAGTCCAGGGCAACTCATGAAGAACTGGTGTAATAAGCTCTCTGTAATTACCATAGCTAGGCAGGTAGCTCATCATATGTTGAATTAGATAAAGCTTGCAAGTGACCTTCACTGGTAGACCCAAGTAGGATGTTTAGGTTCTAATGAAAACAACTTAGCCATCTTAAGTACAGCATTTGCTTCCTAGTGGCTGCTACAATATAAACAGTCAGTCCAATGACTGTATCTCCCCTCTCCCCCACGCCAAGTCCATTTTTTCAAGGTTTTTCTAAATTGACAAACCAGTGGTGCATTACAGTGCTTCCTTTGAGACTTTGTATTACAAATCCTTTGGGCACCCAGCTACTGTGTGATAGAGAACACATAATAGGTTAGAGCTAATGTGTTGTCTACCTCATGAATGAAAAGAATGATCATTCAAGTGTGGAAGTCATTAAAAGGGCTTCTACACTACTGAAAGAGCAGAAAACCTCTTATTAAATGTAAGTAGGGTACATTCTATTTTTGTCTTTAAAGTTTCTTTTCTAATTTTCTATTGATTTATCTTCATTTGGGAATGGATGACATATATAAATGATTTGGCAGAATTTTTTTTTTCCTGAATACTCTGATGATGATTTTGTGGTGTGTCAGGCTTCATTGTCACTTTTCTAGGAGTAGCTATGAGAGTTTGGCATGCCAGAAATGTGGTCATGATCAAAAATTAATGGAAGTCATTAGGAGACCTTCCATTGATGTCAAAGGGCTTTGGATCAGTTCCATGCCTTTAGCCTTTAACTAGGCAAAAGTCCCAATAGATTCAATGGGAGTTTAGCCTGAGCTAGGCCTGCAGGTTTGTGGCCAGCAATGTGTTCTGATCTTCAGGCCTTTGGGGGACCAGCAAGTCAGTTATTAAATGGTAATGAAAAGTAGAGATTGACCCAAGTCACAAAGTTAGTGTTTGACAATTTATGGAATCCAGGGTTTTGATTTGGGCTCATCTCTAATTAAAAGCTGTAGATACAGACAGTTGGCAGCTGATGACTGAAGAACTATTGTGTAATTGGATCAAATTCTCTAGTCCAGCTGAACTTTTTTGGCACAGGACCATAGGGAAAATGTGGCCTAGAGCCAATTTTACATTCCCCCATTCCCAGGGCCACTGAGGACTGGGTTATTCTCTGGCATAAGACAGAGAAGCTGCGAGGCTATTCTACCTAGCACCCAGCCACCCACAGCCCTGTGAGACTATTTCACCAGCCAGGGAATCGTCTGGATGCAGATCACATACATTTTTTCCCAAGACATTCTCACTATGGGAGCGCAATACCACTTTAGAAGTCTAGAATACAAGAGGGATCTTCTATCATCCAGAGCTTGTGGGCTAACAGATGCTTTGTTTCTGGGCCACCATTTCAATGAGATCAAATAATCAAATTCTATACTTTGAAAATATTACATACTTTAGGTCTGCTTTATGAAATACCACTTACATTACATATACATTGTCCTCTATAAAACCACCACCCCGGTGCTTGCTTTCGCCATGCAGTTTATGTTGTTTTCCATTCTACATATGGGAAATACAGTAGTGATGCAGTAAGCAGCCCATTTTAGTCCCTCACTGGTTTGTGTTTTAAAGACCAGCTCTCCCCTTGTGCTTTTATCCTGGCAGCTACAATCTGTTGCGATGCTTGAGCTGACAGTCCCTTAAGGGAGTTTAGGGAAAAGCAATCTCAGTGGAAGGCCTCAACTCTGGAACTAAGTCCTTCCTTTGTTCTGACAAAGGCCATATTTGTCAACCTTCGGGTCATATTGGGTCTGTTATCTATTTTGTTCAGGACTAAAATTGAGGGAAATAAAAAAGGTGAGTGTGCGCTTCCAAGCTTCTCCTACAAAATAACCTCCACCTGAGTCAACAAAATGAATGAGATGCTGTTCCAAGTAGATCACATGAACCTCCTGAGCATGGCTCACCATTGGTGGGGCTTGAATATGCCCAGTAGACTTCTTGGGCTGGGCTCCTTCCTGACTGGTGAAAAAGTATGTGATTGTATCTCCCCACTGCTTCCCCAAATGAGCCATTGCTCAGTATGTTGTACAGTTTTGCGATCTTCCTCTCTTTTCTGATATGAGAAATGAAATATTTAACAATGTTGATATTTAGGTTGTCATCAATGAGCATCTGAGTTCATCTCACTGTGACGAATAGGGCAGTTCACACCTCCCAGCCAGCATTATTGTTCCAGGCTCTCTGACATCTCTGCATCGATTACACTCAGTTCACGTTTGGGAGGTGGGATTTCTTCATAACCATAACAGCTAGAAACTCATTCTTTGCTCCAGAATAAAAACTGAGGTTCTGGCAGACAAGATTGTAGCTCGAGGAAGGTGTTGGTGTGACATTCCACTGTGTACGGGTGGAACCAGAGCTCGGGTTTTGCCTCAAAGAGGGAGTGGTTTAAGGGTTCAGTTGTGGATTGTCACTGAGTTGACTTTTTTTTGGTATGTGTTTTTAAGATTGAGTTGTTATGGGTACCTGGAGCTTTTGCCTAAGCAAATCAAATTAAGTGACAATGGCTTCCACCACATAGTGTGGGGAGAGAGACAGATTTTTGTTTGGACTGATTCCATTGTTTTTAACCTCAATAGGATAAAGAAGTAAATCTGGAGCAGGTCCACAGACGTATGAACAGTTTAATTGATGAAGACATAGCCCACAAGCAAATCTCTCCAGCGTCGATTGAAATCTCAGCCTTGGAGATTGGTGGCATGCAGCCAAGTCAGACCCTGGAGCCAGTACGCGAATACCAGAACACACAACTTTCTGTCACCACCTTTTTACCAGAACAGACAAGTCATGGTGCCAGCAGGACACTCACAACTGCCTCTGGTAGTAACCTGCCATTGCCCCTTAGCAGCTCAGCCACCATGCCCTCTATACAGTGTAAACACAGATCGCCAAATGGAGGACTGTTTCGTCAGAGCCCCGTGAAAACACCTATCCCGATGTCATTTCAGTCTGTGCCAGGGGGAGTCATTCCAGAAGCCATGGAGCCTTCCCATGGAACATCCATATAATGAAAACAAACAAAAAAACAACCAGCAGAGCTTTTTAATACAATCTGAAACAAAAACAAAAACTTTTACATTTTTCGTGTACATATCTGTAAATAATGAAAGAATGAAGTGGGGTAAAAGTGTATTTTGAATATTCCCAATTTTCGAAGTCAGTAAAAAACAAAACAAAAACAAAAAACAAAAACAAAAAAAATGTATGAATGACTTTGTAAATTTTGTTCTATATGAATAAAAAGGCAAACTACTTGTGATCGTTCTCAAGTGCCAAAGAAGACCTGTTACTGGGACTGAGGGCAGTTAAACAAAAAATCATGGATTTCAACCCTTATTCCTTATTTGTTCTATTTTTGTTTTACTATTTTTGTTTTAAAGCAGTAAAGTTATCCATTTGTCGCTGTAAAAGTTTACTCTCCTCAGCACTCTCTTCTTCTCAGTACCCTATTTCATAGTCATGGTGGCAGTTGGCTTGAAAATCTAACAGCAGATATTAGCAAAGCAGTAATATATGTTTTAAACTTGAATTATAACTATAAACAAGCAAACAATAAACAAAACAACTGAACTCTTTCCTTCTAACAGGGATTAAATTTCCACACAGTTTCTAAGTTGAAGCACAGGTTTACTGAATTGTGTTTTATGTGCGTACTGTGCTCTGTGGCTTTTTTAATTTAACCTTATGTGTTTGTTATATATATAATATATACATATGATTTATGTATATATTATATATATATATAAAATATTTTATAAATAAGGTTATGGATAAGGCTATTAAGCAAAACCTGCCATCAGCTCTTTCTTGTTTCTTGTGTGCACAAATTAAAGTGGAATGGAACCAATGACTTAAAGGAATAAAACAAGGCAAAGCTTTATTTGATAGTGAGGCAATGATCATGTTACAGTGACTATAGCCCTATGGTATGATTTCTTTCTTTTATGTTTCAAGGACTACTGTATAATAGAGGCAGCATTCTCTGTTAAAGTCATATCTCTGAATGAGGCTAAATTCACGACTATAAGCACAGCTTCTGTTTTTTTCCATTGATTTTTTTTAAAGAAGCATTTAATGGTTATGTCCATAATCGGCTATCAAATGCCTCATTTTTTTTTTTTTTTGCTGTGAAACTCAATCAACGGAAAAAGATGGAGTAACACATATAGCTAGCTTAAGGTCTTGTCTGAGAACATTACCAGTTCAGTTTAACATGAAAATTTCAAAACCATTGTTTCCTTCCCAAATAGTGACTCAAATGCTCAGGTAACTAACTAGGAGGTTTTTTCCTTCCTTTCTGATATTCCTGGGCAAACATTGGCTTTCAGAATTTGAATAATTTCATAACCTCTCAAACGTGTCACAATAGCAAGGTTGCTATTTCCATTTATAGCTGGATTTGTTTACTTTATTAGAACATGATCATTTGGAAAATGCAATATCAGTGGGTGCAGCAAAAATCACTGCCTACATTAAGGACAAAAAAAAAATGACTGAACAAAAGTAAAAATGCATACATATCTACAAAAGGAAGCAGACAATGTGGGTTATGCTTTTGGAGAAATAAAAGGTTCAATTTATTGTCTGGTATACTGGCTTGAATAGTTACTCAACTAGTTATGGGGTGATAACTTTCCAAGAATTGTTTTCTTTAGGAGAGCCCTGCATTAAATGATTAAGCAGAGGAGAAACACTAAAACTGAATCAAACAGTGATAGAAAAACTACCCATGGGAAAAAGTGTACTTACAACTCTACTTTTTACCTAAGGAACGTTGACAATTTGCTAATAGAAGTATTCCAGTGGTGATTAATTCCAGCATCTCCAGTCAAGCTGGTTCCTGATGTAGACAATAACATTCTGCAATCTGGCCAAGTTGTACTTCCTGCTTCAAACTAATTAAAAATAAACAATAATAATGTTTGTCACTGGATTTTCACCAGTGATAAATTTGGTCCATTTAGATTGCACACCAGAGCACCCCAAAAATTATTTTCCTCAATATTTGTAACAAGTTATGAACATTTGCAGCCAAATTTAATATTTTTTACTGAAATTATTGTTCATCTGCCATGTGTACAATGTTTTTAAGATTGGTCATGCTGGAATGCTGTGCATATGTATATATGATTTAACAAGAGAAAAGCATTGAAGCATCTGTTTTGAAAGTGTCCCTCACTGTCCTCTCTTCCCTAATTCACATTAAAGCCCAGATCTTCAGCGGCTTCTGAGGACCAACGTATCAGCTGCCTGTCGGGACACCCCAGCCATGACCACTCTCCCCCTGGCCAGGCCTCCAAGTATTAGGGGTGATGTAGGAGCCTACTATGCTTCATGGCACAAGAGGATCCCCCACTATGATCTTCCCTTATCTGGCTATAAGAGGCTTTAGAATCATGTTGAACTGGTGCTGCAGTATCATAGTGCAACCATAATGCATCTGTGGATATGGGCCAAAACGTGGACCTGAGTCAGTGCTATTAGCAAACAAGAACAGAAGAATCTTTCTAATCTGCATCCCTTATACACACAAAAAAGGCAATACTCACTTCTTTACAGTAAAGATCACAGTGAAATTTCATTTTACTGAGACTTCATTACTTTCTGAAAACAAATTATGTAACTTTTATTAGTATGTTTTAAAGCATCATCATAAACAGTTTAAATTAAACTACATTTATGAAATGAATGAACAAAGTACATTTTGGGCTCCATTAGCTTTAATATTTTTTATTATGTGTTTGCTTTCTTTGGGCTTGGTCCTGCAAGGTGCTACAAATCACTTAAGTGTGTGCTTAACTTTGTGCATGTGAGTAGTCCCATTAATGTCAATGGGATTACTCAAGGCTTAAAGTTAAATACTTGCTTAAGTGCTTGGCAGGATCGCATACAGAGTACAGGATCAAGCCCATGATGATCCTTATTTAGCAAGTACTTAAATGTGTGCTTAATTTTACGCATGTGCTTTGGTGTCATTGAAGCTGATGCTTTAGTGACACACTTAAGTGCTTTGCTGATTAAAGATGGGTTTAAGCACATGCTGAACGTGAAGCACATGCCCAACATTGCTATTGACTTCAATGGGACTAGTCTCTGCTTAATGTTAAGCGTGTGCTTTGTTGCATCAAGGGCTAGACTGTGAAATTAGCAGTTCACAATGAGTCTCCCACTCTTTAGAAAAGATTAGTTTATTAAAAACTTAGATAGTTATATCCTGAACCTATCAATCATGACAGAAGCCTTTTAGATCTCTCATGTGTCGATGCTTCAGTTTCAGGTTATTTAAATAAATCAAGAGGTACTCTCGGGAGAATAAAACAATATTTCTTTCCCAATACATTTCAATTTTCAAAGTAAATTCAGAATGTATTACTTCCATGTTGCTGTCTTCTGTTTTAGATTTCTATTTTAATGTTGCCTGTTCAAAGCATTTTTATACATGTTGACTTTGTATGCATACACCATAAACTCATGCATTTATATGCACTCAGAGAGAGTTATTCATAGATGAATTAAAGTATAAGTGAAGATTTCAGGCCAGATCCTCAACTGGTGTAAATCAGTGAAGTAATGGCGGTATGCCTAGCTATACCAGCAGTGGATCTAGCCCTTCATTTTAAATATTTTGCAGACATGAAGAGGGAACAAGTTGCATAAGTTTCTGTAAACTATGAGGGCCATATTGTGCCCTTAGTTTTAAACAGAACTCCCCAAGGAGTGTACCAGAGTGTAATGGTTCTGCTTAAAAATGGGGATAATCTAGGGGCCCAAGTGTTCCAGGTTCTCCAAGATGTTTACATTGCAAAGCTGGTTGTAAGTGAAATTGAGTGCCTATACCTTCTTTGATTGTGCTCTTTTATTGATGAATTTCTGGTAATGTGACATCTGTGGCACAGCACTTGTAGTGTTTCTCGTTCTGTTAATCCATTAGTTTAGAAACAATACTTTATTTTCATACAAAACGGTGACTCAGTTTCTTAGATTTGCTTGCAGTCCACTAGCTCTGGAGAATGCATTGCTGTTATTTCTGAATAATGTGTCATGTTTTCCTGTCGCAACGAAACAATATTAATTGTGCTTTTTGATTTCAGAGTTAAAACTTGATAGGACCTTTTTAATGCTGAGTTATAATTACTTGTGTGCAATATTTGTCTTGCAAAGTGAAATTCCCAACATTCTGCCTTGCTTTTATAACCTGGCATTACTGCACTGTTTGTGAAGCCTAAGCAGAGCAAGAATAACCCACCTTCGCTTAGTCTGCTGGTAGAATAAAATACTCAGGACATGATCCTCAACTGGTATAAATCAGCATAGCTCCATTGATTACATTAGACCCAGGCTGATTTAAACTAGTAGAAGATCAAAGCAGGTTAGCTCAAAGTGCACTATGGAACTTTTAGTGAGCAGCAGCAGAGGCTTAGTGTGAAGTAGGGATTGCCCCAACCCAGGCTTGCCACAAGCTCAGTGGTCATATAGACAAGCCCTTAATGTTGAGCTTGAAAGCACTGCTTCTTATAAATCTGTATTCACTGCTGGCTCTGAAAAGAAAATGTGATAAGTAAGTGCTAATAATGAAATTCAGAAGGCAACTTTGTTGGCCAATTAACAGGGATTTTAGTTATAGCTGCTGTATGAACTAGTTTAAGCACAAATTTCTTCTCAAAGCCTGTTCAAAATTAGGTGCACCTCCACTCTGACAGAGGTTAGAAGTTGGTGACATAATAACAAATGGAACTTTTCTTTTAAAGGAGACTACATTCCCGGGGCAGTATAGTAACTACAATGTTCAGACCATATTTTATTCCTTTCACTGACCTGAATTTATGTTGTGAATGGCTAAAGGAAGAGCTAGGTCTACACATAACACATTTGAGGACTCTGTTGGAAATTTCCCAAAGAATCTATATCCTTTTGAACCAATGGGAAAAGGCAAGGGGAACTATAAAAGAAAAAGCTATGAAGAAAAGCAAAATATTAGGTTATAATGAATGGGGGGAGGGGTACAATGCATCTATTTGATATGTCCAGCAGAACTATTATTATAATACTGTATCAGAAGCATAGATTCCATTATACAAGCGGTGGCCTCATTTATTTTTTTTTCTTTTTTCTTTTTAGAAAATCAATTAATAAAAGCAGCATTTGTTGTACTGGATAAATGTTGTTATATTATTTAAGAGTTGGGACTATTTACTCAATAATGCTCTAAACCATTTGCCAGATCCTCAGCTGATATAAATCGGTTTCAGTGATGCCGCAGCCACTTACGCCTGCTGAGGATATGGCCCTAAACTTTCATGTAAAAGCTCTACCAAGTCAAACTTGACCAATAAATGCATCCCTGATGTAACTGTGCTGAGGGATGAGTTATTGTGGTGGTATGTCGAAGCTCCAGTCATGGCCCAGATCCCATTCTGCTATGCACTGTACAAACATAGAACAAAAAGACAGTCCTTGCCCCAAAGTGCTCACAATCTAATTAATGAATTAAGTAACCTAAAATAACTTGTCCCATTATTAATATTTTTATTTCCTCCTTGCTGAATGCCTGCTTTGTAAACAGCTCAGTTTATTATCTGCATAGCAATGGACTACCAAGCTGGTGATTTTTCTCTTATGATTAGTTGATGCACATGAAATACCTTGTTTTGATATATGAATGAATTAATGCTACAAGTAACTGAGTTTGATGCTGGAATGGGGCATCCCAACAAGACAGTTGCTTTGCCTCTCTCCTTGTAAATCTCAATGGAAGACTTCTCTCACCTCAGCAGCTATTCATTTTTTTATCACAGCTGTAAAACTTCCACAGTTGGGCAGGAGCAAAGTTCTGTCTTTGTTTAGGACTCCACATAATGAAGGGTAAAAATGATCTATCTGCAACACTTGATGTAACTAACAGCAGGAAGATGGGAGAGTAAGTGCGGGGCGAAAGGGAGAACATGTCTGTTCATCCTGGCAAAGCTTTGACTGGGTAGCAGAGTGGTAATATATTGTGAGTGACCAGATTGTAGCAATAAACTGAATTGCTTCAGGGTAGGAAATTTCAAATCACAACACAAATACAGTCCCCGCTTTTCTTAAGATAAAACATAGTCTGCCTTGGTTTGTTTGTATGATTCCCCCCTCTCTCCCTCGCCATGCCATGTTTATCAAAAGATATGAATTAAGGAATTACAGTTTGAGTAGTTTTAGTTATTTACCAGGATATTTTTACATGGTATCTTGTTTATGATGAGCTAGACTGTGTCCTTCATGAGGTCAGCTGCTTTAGAGGGTGTATGCAGCAACCACGTGCAGCTGGGGTAATGGATCAGCCAGAAATCCTTCCTGTGGGCTACCAGGCAGTATTTGCAGGCATGGCAGCTACTTCACCCTGCAAAAGCACAGCACACGCTCCCTCCCAGTGTTTTGATGATGGTTGGGTGGATTAATTGGCCCAGCCTTAACATCCCATGCCCACTTTGAGGCCCCAAGTGCCAGGTTGAAGTTAGGAGGAAACAACACCTTCATGTTACAATGAGATGATCACTGGCATCTGCATGAGGTACAAGTAGGGGATGAAGCTCTTTATGTCCTCTCTTTGCCTTTCATACCTGCTTAAGGGTTGGGCAGAATCTGTCCTTAAAAAGCCAGGGCACATGCCAGAAAACCACCTCTTAAGAAACAGTTCTGTTTATCCATTCTATCTTTTTTGTCTTCCCTTTTGAAAAAAAATCATTAGAGCTTAGGTTATTTAAACAAAAGAGGTGCTTAGGCCTCAGAGGTTCAGTTTTGCTGCTGCTTGTCCCCCAGATGAAGCCCCAACCTCATCTCTTGGTGATATTTCCACTGCAACTAATTATGAGGACACCAATGTAGACTGCAATTTCAGATGAGGCATGCAGCAGAAAGAGCAGATAAGCATGCACATCTGTGGCATTGAATCAGTGATACTAATAAACTCCTGAAGCACAAAGATCACATTTTCGTGAATGCAGGATCTGACCGATAATACAGAATAGGGAAAGACAGACAAAAGATATATCTCATACACATGGGCTTCCCTGAAGAGAATATTTTTCAGTACTGGCATCAGTACTGAAATACAGCATAACAATATGGTGAACTATTAAAAAATAAGCTTATAGAGACTGTCTCCATCCTGTCACACTGGACCTGATAATCGACCTTCTTGCACCTTGTGTAGCCATTATCCTTCAGATCAGGAAAACACAACCGTGCTTAAATGAGTTGCAGGCTAGAGATGTGGTTGACCACATGCTTAAGTGTTTTCCTGAACTGGGATTCTTATGTCGATGTCGACATATGAGGATTCAGAAAACACTATATGTCAACATGTTTATGTGAGTTCAGACCAATGTCAGAACAATAAACATGTTTACATATTGGACAGACAAGCTTGTCTATGACCATTGCAAAATGTTGTATCCTTGCTTTGCGCTGTTCATGTTTTTCACAAAAGGTGTGAATGGGCCTTATATCAAAGTGGTTAATGGTGACATGACAAATTGGATGCCACCTTGTTCTTTCAGAAGTTGTTGCGTCCCAGTTGCTGGAGGTCAACCTGATGTGCTTTCAAATTTGACATCAGTATGTCTTAATATTGTTTGTATTGGCCACCATGAGAACAGGTGCATTGCTTTAATAGACCATAAACTATGGTCCTCGGTAGTCTCGAGTCGGCCAAAGCCCAGACCAAAGCAGCTGAGCTTTCATGAACATGCTTTGAATCTGGCAACAATCAAGGATTTCTGTATTGAATATTCACTTTTATATAGGTATATGTAAACTGCTAACACATAAGAATGCTATAGCTTTACACAGGTATAAATGACTACACAACATGCACTCAGTGGAGAATCAGGCCCAATGTTTATAATAGTTTTCCTTTAAAATCTGAGGTAAATAATTCTGGAAAAATTCAGGTACCACAATACAGGGAAATCTCTCTGAGATCAGAATTTAGCCCAGCTTTCAACAAGGTGAATTAACACTGAAGAAGCACATTAGGTGGCTGTAAACCTGGAAGTGAAAAAAGATGCAAAACACTCTCCCCCCCACCCCAAATTTAAAATTTAGAATTTGCAGAATATTGCAGAATGCAGAAAAATTGCTGAGAACCCCTACAATCATGGGATCCTGGTGGGATCGCAAACCCATGATGTTGCCCTGTCACACAGTGACAGGTGGCGGCTACACAAGTGTGCTTCAATGAAACAGTTGCAGATGTCCTTGCACAAATATTCCCATTGACATTCTGAAATCAGTAGCTTCTGCTCCTGCCAAGTTGGGCAAAGAAAATGGAAGGTGATGCCACTTCATTATTCTCTGTGAAAATATTGGCAGATGCCCATACTGCTAAGAAGTGATTTTTCAGTCACTTATAATTATTTATTCTAATTTCCACCACCTCAAAAGTGGAAGATGGGTTAACAGTAAGGCATAGCTTGTCACAATGGGCACTAGTTACGGTTTTCCTTATCATGGTCATCTGACAATGCCTCATTGGCATCCTAGCGAGAGGTGAGTTTTAAGGAGGGATTTGAAAATAGATGCAAAGGTGGCTAGACAGATTTTTATTTTTTTTTGCTTGAGAGCTTTTGCAGACAAGGTGACCTGACAGATGAGTTACAAAAGCTTACTGGTAGAAGGCCAGGAATATTGGTGGATCAGAAGTGACAATCAATGTCAAAATGAGTTAATAGAACAGCTAGGTAGAGTGAGATTCAGTCAGGAAGATCCCTAATGGTGAAGATAAGTTTGTATTTGATATGGTAAAGAAGAGGAAGCCAATGGAGGCACACAAAGAAAGAACGATGTGGTCAGACTAACAGAAGATAGTTTAAGCAGCTGCATTTTGAATGTATTCAAGGGGGCAAGGATGGCTGCATGAAGGCCAGATAGCAAGAGGTTACAGAATACAAGATGATGGTGGCTTGGAGGTGTGAACATTCAGGAAAAGCTGGTTCTTGGGCTGTTATTTAGGAAGTATCAGTAAATGTAGACACAGGCTGGATGTGTGGTTGTAGGGAGAGTGCTCAGTCACTCAGATTAAGGGCCCAAATGACATGTTTATGGTGATGTTGTCCATAGTGATGAGAAAGGAGGGTGGGTAGGGGAGGCTGTGGCATGAAGATCAAGAGCTCAGTGTTGGCATATTGTTGAGTTGGTGGCTGGACATCCATGAGATATTGGAAAGACAAGACGAGATTTTTGTTTGGAATGAGGAAGACTAGATCGGTAGCAGAGTAGAATTAGAGCCTTCTCCAGAGATAAGGTGCACAGGGAGAGATGGAGTTGGAAAAGGGTAAGGGGTCCCACTAAATAAGACTCTGAAGGATCAATTAAAGTGGTAGGAAAAGAACTAGGAGGTGACAGACTCATGAAAGCCAAAAGAGGATAAGATTTGAAGAAGACTCAGTAATTGGCTTTCAGGCCAATTAGCCATCACATGGTTGTATAAGTTTTTTGTTGAATACATTGGGTGCTACAGGTCTTTGTGGGATTTTGAGGGAGAAAGCTGTGATTCCTTTCGCTGTAAGGGAAGGATTCGAAATACTTTTTTTGTTTTTTGGAAGGCTTTCCAGTTGAAGCTACTGTACTTTGATTATAAGAAAAGCACCTGGTGGTTTCATATTTGTAACAGGCAAGACTGAAATGGTTCAAATTAAAAAAAGAGAAGTCCACACTGCTTGATATCAAGTCCTGTTTTATGTCTTTAGATGGGTTATGATGATGATCATGTCTCCTCTGATCTATGATTAGTTGTGCAACATATTTCCAACTGTCTGGCAGGGAACTCTGCTGTTATAACATGAGAGCATACTTTCTTCTCACACATTTGCATTTCTGGCATTGTCATGTCAAGCATGTCAAAATGTCAGGCAGAAATACATATGCTTTCAAATGGAGTTTCTTCAAACCATTTGGATCAATAAGAACTGTCTGTCTGCATATTTGTAACATCTGGCACAAAAGGATATGCAGCTCTATCAATTCAGTGGACTTGTAAACCATATTTTATCTCAGATGTAGTTTGTTTACATCCACTGACAGAAAAAAACTGTGCTTTGGGTTTAGGTCTATTGTGAAACAAGTCCCATGGCTGTTTTAGAATAAAAGTCTCATAATTTTTATGCAGCAAAGAAATTCCATCCTGACTAGAAGGTGCGAAATCCAGAGATCTGTCAATCTGGGCATCTGACAGCTCAATACAGCCATAGATCACTCTAATCTGCTCTGGAGGCCTATTCAAGTAATAACGCTAATTATTCTAAGAAAACACATGAAAAACTCCCAGCTTATCAGAAGACTGCAAGAGGTCTAGCACATTCCATGCTGGGTGTTCTGCTGCAGTCTATGTCCTTAAACAAAAGCAACGTTTCAAAGAAATCAGTGAGAGAGTGATTTGCTGCTTATTTGGATTTTCTGGTCTTTTTGTGTCTGGAATTCATCTGGTAAGGACATGAACTCATAATGCAATGGACATTCACTAAATGAACTATAGACTAAAAATTATTCATAGAAATTATTTAGTGAAATTTTTTGAAAAACAAACAGTCAAAAAATTGTCACTTTGAAACTCAGCAGCAGAGTGAAATTTAATGAATGAATAATTAGTTCTAAATTACTCACCCAGCTTTAGTTATGATAGGTTTATTAATCACTATTGAGAGGTTTAATAGTAGCACAAGTTGAACATGTCTAAATGTCATTCATCATTGTTTTCTCACTCAAGCACTGTAGAGAAGCATCCTTTCTTTCCCATCCTTGAAATACCCACTCCTCCCCTCTCATGCCAATGAGCATGGAAGGGTCAGAATGTTTTAGCATAAACATTAAGGCTGTGATTTTTCAAAGAAGCCTAAGGGAGTTAAGGTATGTCTACACTGCAACCTCCCCACCCCCCTCAGCAGCGAGTGTCAGAGCCCGGGTCAACTGACTCGGGTGTGCAGGGCTCACTCTATGGAACTAAAAGTAGCAATGTAGACTTTCTTGCTTGGTCTGGAGCCCAGGCTCTGAGACAAAATTCAGTCTTTGTTCTGTGTTTGTACAGCGCCTAGTACAATAAGTTCCTGGTGCACAACTATGGCTTCTAGGCACTTTGGTAATACAAATAAATAATAACAGAGAATTAAAAAAAATTATATTTATGAAACTGTGATTACACATATGGTTTCAGATGCCCCCCAAGACATCTGGATAATAGGAGTTATTAGTATTCTGGTCTGCCATGTGTACTGTTTCTAATTAGGAAGAAAAATACTTTTATCCTACTATGGTGGATTTGCCTTTTAACCTTGTGTTCTACCACCATTCACCAAAGTCCTGCCTTTATGCTCTCTGGTTGCAAAGCACAATTGCCATATTCAGAAATATATTAGCATATAACCATTTATAAAAAGCAGGTGGGGAATTTGAAGGACAAGCTGGAAAAGGCTTCCTATTTATTTAGAGAAAGGGTTATGCCTTTCACAGTCACATGACAAAGATACTGTCACTATGTCTGGGATGTTCATGTCCATCTTTCTGCAGAATCCATCTAACTCCAACCAATGAATCCACCCAATCCTTTATTTTTAGGGTGACCTCTTGATACTTTCTCATAGATAAGATATAACTCAACTATTCAGTGATAGAATAATTTGCCATACTAAGGCTGACTGAAAATTTTCCAACACTTGTCTGCTTTCCTCAAAACTTGTCAATGTTGCATCAGAAAACTAAAAACTTTTGGCTCAAATTTTTCACTTTTCAGCAGAAATTTTTCAGTCTTCATCCAATTTTGTATGAATTTTTCTTTCATTTTTTGGTTGTTGAACCCTGAACTTTTTTTTTTCTTTTCATTTTTGGGTTTTCAGTTTTTCCAATTTAAAAAGCTCTAAAAGTACACACTTTCTGAACGGCTCTAAAGATAAAGTATAATTGTACCTAATATGGACCACCAAACACTAGTTGTGCACCATAATCACTTAAAGAAATGTCTTAATTCTTCATAGTTCTGAATCTCAAACTACCTAAGATTCACTTAATAACTGGGCAAGATTCTGGTGAGCACACAGTGAATTTATCTTGGCAATGACTCAGATTCATTCCAGCATTTCAGTACCTCAGATATTGGGTATTCTGATACACTTAGTTTCTATATTTTTCCTTTATAGTTCAGAGAACAATATTTATGCTTACTTTAAGTGTCATGAAGAGATTAGGCTGTTCATACAACTTTCACCACAGTTCAACAGTGAGTTTATTTGACTCTAAAGATCCAGAAGAGAGAGACTACATTTCAAGGACTTTTTCTGAAGAGACTGCTAATTAAACTATATACTAATACTACTTATATTCATTTAATGGTAATGCTGTTTGTATTTTTAATCTTTTTGTTAATTTAGTTCAATATTTCATACTGCATCCGCTGTCTTATTAAACTAAGCCTAAATACAGGATTAAGTTGCTTAGCATGTGAACACCAGGACAATGTTATGCCTTGCAGAGGGATAAGGGAAAGAGAAATATTTCCCTCTTTATTTTTAGATATATATTTGTTAAATTTAACCTAGCAACTACTCTGGGTGCACTTATTGAATAGCACTAGCATTTGTCAGAAACAAATCTAATGAATAGAGTTGGAAAACACAATTGGGAAGTTGTTGTTTTTTTCAAAAATGTTCACAAAAATTCTCTCTCTCTCTTTTGCTGAAAAAAAAAATCAACATTTGAAGTTTTTGTGTCCAGCTCTGTATTTGGTCAAAAACAGTTTTCTGGTGAACATTTTCACAACAAAATGTGTCCCTATTTTTCATCAAAAATTTCAAAGTTGAAATGTTTTGGCCAGCTCTGTTCATGAACGTTGGAAAGCAAACCTCCTAAAAGCCAACCTCAGGTCTGCCCATAAGCAATCCAATGAATAGTGTAGTTATTGTACTGTATTATGGAGAATTGATAAATGAGTATTGTTTCTTTAAATAAGGTTACAGCAGGAGGGGGAGTAATTGACCACACCAACCTGTTGCTTATTAGTAAGACTGGAAGAGGAATGTGAAGAGCCAGAATGAGTCACCATAACTCAGCATCCATAAGGCTGGAAAGTTCACTTTATGTCCGCCTGGAACCCTTACTTCCAGCTCTGTCACCTTCTGCTATCCAGAGCCTGTCTCTCTTAGTGATGTCTGTTCTTCGATTGAGTGTGAATGACTTCTATACTTAGGTCAGGGCAGTTAATTTGTATAGTCTCAAGTCTTCTGTGTTCTTAGGTTTTTTGAACCAGGTCAAACCAATATATGCCATTTCCCCAGGGAATGAAACTTCCACAGATTTGTCACTTGCATTAGGGATTTGCATCAATTATGTCTCACTCGCTCACTCACATCGTGACTGTAGTTCCTAGAAGGAGCATCCTTTAGCTCAGCCATCAAGCTAGAAATACAGTAACTATTGAGCCCATAAAGATACATATAACATTTATAAAGTTGATTTAACAGTATTTGAATATTCCATGTTTCCAAAGCATCACATCTGTCATGTTTCATTCCATGGAGCTATATTGATTTACACTAATTGGAGATCTGGCCCCTTTAGTTCACAGGAATATAGAGCCAGCAGTTGTAAACAACTTCTCCAGATCCACAGACCAGCACCAATTTTAGCTGCGTTTCAACAGGGTATTGTTTATTTAGGGAAAAGAGTGGGGAAGGGAAGCATTTACTCATATTCTCATGTACCCACAGCTGTGGGAAGCTGCAGTATTATGACCTGGGAAACTGACATTATAAAGGCCACAGATAAGTAATGATATCTTATATGTTAGCTGTGGCAGTGCCTCAGTTCACAGTAGCTCACCGGAGCTAGGATTCTCCCTGTTGTTCATCCAAAAACTTGTACATCCTCCCCCACTCTCCCAGTAAAAAGGCACTGTCTTTCATCTACTAGACATTGTCTCTTTGTCCTTTCCAGAGACTCCATCTTGTGTCAGTGTCTGGATCCAGTAGCTTTAATGACGCCAATCTTATTACTCCTAGCTCCTTTTTTTGGGACCTGCCTATATGGAAACTTTGCTTTCTTCTTAAAGGAAGGGTTCATTATTGCAAATTTAATGTGGGTAGTACTTAAATGATATCTCTTCAGATGTATAAATTTATTTCTCACAGGGAAACTCAGGAACCAAAGAACTACTAGGTGCTGGCTGGGTCCCGTGTGCATATGCAGTTCTGGGAGGAAAGGAAGAAAGAAATATAGCTTGACAATAAATAGTAAAAGTCTCTGTTAATCTGAACTCCCATTCCTGCAGATAATTATTTTTTGCTACTAAAGAACTAATGATTTATCCCCTGGATATCATACTAATCTTAACAGCTATGCATTCTAATAGTCCCATTATGAGCAAGAAATGATCAAAGCTCTGTTTCTCAAATTAGCCTTTTTATCATTGAACTAGTTTGTACCCTTTTGCACCTTTGGATCTTTTGTATTTCTTCCCATGCATCAGATGCTTTGTTGGACTCCATTTCAGCAGGCTAGGATAGAATTGTAGCCTGAGATTTGCCTGTGAATGTCACATGACCAATGCTGAAGACAAAGAAAATATTTTCTTCTAAATAAATTATCAAACATTTTAGGAAATAGCGATGGTTCCATTATGTTTGCCTTTTCACTTGTATTGTAATTCATTACCTTTTCATCAACCATTGACATTCCCCATCACTATTTGCTCACTGACTATGTAGGGCCAGATACTCATCTGTGGCTGATAAGGGACTTCCTTCTTATTGTTATTCATTTGCATTACAGTACGGCCTAAAGGTCCCAACTGAGAGTTGGGCTCCATTGTACTGTAACTAGGCAATGAACATACACATAATTAGAGACAGCCCCTGTCCCAAACAGCTTATCATCTAAATAGCCACTGGCACTCTAAACCCTAACTTTTGTATGAATTTTCCAGGTAAATAGATAAGACAGACGAAGGATTGCAGAAAAGATTAATAGAATCATGGAAATATAGGACTGGAAGGGACCTTGATAGGTCATCTAGTCCAATCCCCTGCACTGAGGTAAAACTAAGTATCTTGACCATCCTTGACAGATATTTGTTTAACCTAAACATCCAATGACAGAGATTCCACAACCTCCCTAGATAATTTCGTTCAGTGCTTAACTACCCTTACAGTTAGGAAGTTTTCCTAATGTCCAACCTAAATCTCCCTTGCTGCAATTTAAGCGTGTTCCTTCTTGTCCTGTCCTCAGTGGTTAAAGAAAACAATTTATCACCTTCCTCTATATAACAACCTTTTATGTACTTGAAGACTGTTATTGTGTCCCCTTCAGTCTTCTCTTGTCCAGACTAAACAACCCCATTTTTTTTTCAATCTTTCCATGTAGACCTTTAATCATTTTTCTTGTTCTTCTCTGGACTTTCTCTAATTTGTAGACATCTTTCCTAAGTGTGGTACCCAGAACTGGAACAATATTCCAACTGAGGCCTTATCAGTGCTGAGTAGAGTGGAAGAATTATTTCTTTTGCCTTGCTTACAACACTCCTGCTAATTCATACCAGAATGATGTTTACTGTTTTTGCAACAGAATTATATTGCTGACTCATATTTTGTTTATGATCCACTATAATCCCGAGATTCTTTTCTGCAGTACTCCTTCCTAGGCATTTCCCCCCCATTTTGTGTTGGTGCAAATGATTATTCTTTCCTAACTAACTGCAATACTCTGCATTTGTTGTTACTGAATTTCATCCTACTTCAGACCATTTCTCCAGTTTGTCAAGAACATTTTTAATTTTAATCCTGTCCTCCAAAATGTTTGCAATCCCTTTCAACTTGGTATCATCAGCAAACTTTATTAAGTGTACTCTCTATGACATTACCCAAATCATTTATGAAGATATTCAGTAGAACCAGAACCAGGACAAATCCCTGTGGAACCCCACTCAATATGCCCTTCCATCTCAATTGTGAACCATTCATAACTACTCTCTGAGTATGGTTTTTCCAGCCAGCTGTGCACCCACTTTATAGTGGATTCATCTAAGCTATATTTCTCTAGTTTGTTCATGAGAAGGTTATGTGAGACAGTATTAAAAGCCTTTCTAAAGTCAAAATGTATGACATATACTGTTTCTCCACATCCACAAGGTTTGTTCCCCTGTCAAAGAAGTATATTAAGTTGGTTTGACAAGATTTGTTTTTGAAAAATCCATGTTGCCTGTTACTTATTAATTTTATTTTCTTCTAGGTGCTTACAAATTGAATATTTGCTCTTTTATCTTTCTGGGTACCAAAGTTAAGCTGATTGGTCTATAATTCCTTGAGATGTCCTTATCCCTCTTTTTATTGATAGTATTATATTTGCCATTTTCCCATCTTCAGGTATCTCTTCCTTCCTCCACAAGTTCTCAGAGATAATTTCACTAATGGCTGAGAGATCTCTTCCGTCTTCTAGGATGTTTTTCATCAGGCCTTGCTGATTTGAAGACATCTAACTTGTCTAAGTAATTCTTAACTCGTTCTTTTCCTATTTTATCCTCAGATCCTACCCCATTTATGTTGATGATCTCGATGTTAGTCATCAGATCACTGCTAAATTTTTTTGGTAAAAACTGAAACAAAAAAGACATTTAACTCTTTGCCCATTTTCTGTTATTCTCCTTCCTTCCTTATTTAGTAATGGTCTAACCCTGTCCCTGGTCTTGCTCTTGCTTCTCATGTATTTGTAAAATGCTTTCTTGTTACCCTTTATATCCATAGCTGGTTTAATCTCATTTTGTGCCTTGGCCTTTCTAATTTTGTCCCTACACTCTTGTGTTATTTTTTTTTATACTCATCTTTTGTAATTTGACCTAGTTTCTACTTCTTGAATGACAGTCTTTTGAGTTTCAGGTCATAGAAGAACTTTTGGTTAAGGCTTAAACAAGGGTAGCATTTTACATAGTTCCTGTCTTTGCTGTGAATTTGTACAGTGCATTCTTGTGCCCTTAATAATGTCGCTTTAAAAAACTTCCATCTCTCCTGAACTCTTTCTTCCCTTAGACTTGCTTCCCATGGGATCTTATCAACCAATTCTCTGAGTTTGCTAAAGTCTTCTTGAAATCCATTGTATTTATTCCATTGTTCCTCCCCATCATTCCTTAGAATCATTAATTCTTATTATTTTATGATCACTTTCACACACGCTGTCTTCTATCTTCAGATTCTCAATTTGTTCCTCTCTGTTTGTCAGAATCAAACCCAGAATAACCTCTCCCCTAGTTGCTTTCTCTGCCTTCTATAATAAAAGTTGTCTTAGTTGCATTCCCAGAACTTGCTGGACAATCTGTGCCCTGGTGCATTATTTTCCCAACAGATGTCTGGATAGTTGAAGTCCCCCATCACCACCAAGGCATCTGTTTTGGATGTTGTTTAAAAAGAAGTGTTACTATTACAGCTGGTCAGGAAGCGATTGTTTATCCTGTTAAAAATTTCAATTAAAATTAAAAAGAAATTCATTTTTGTCAAAACTTCCCCTGAAAAAATTAGGTTTTGTTGAAATACTGAAATTTTGTTTTGGAAAAGCAAACCAAAAAGTTTCAATTTTCAACAAACAAAAACTGAAAGTTTTCAGCTTAAAACTGAACATGTTTGACTGTCAGTTGTCAAAAATCAATCAATTAATAAAATTGGCTCTAAGATTTATGTTTTTTTCAGGGAAAACCCTGATATCTTCATTTAAAATTATTTTTTCCACAAAAATGGAAATTTCTATTATACCTAATTTTTTTGCAGGGAAAAAAATCATTTAGTTGGCAATATTTTTGATCAGCTCAAATAGTTATTCCCATTTTACAGATTGGGAGATGAGGCCAGAAGAGATTAAGTGACTTGACAAAGGTCATACAGAGCCAAAATCAGTTCCTGACCACTGCCCTAGTTTCAAGATTACTCATTTTACTCTACTGTTCTGGGCCTATCTGGTTCTATGGAAATTAGAGCAGTCTGAAGGAAATGATGACTATATCCTCATTTTGTAGATAAGAAAACTGAGACAGAGTTGTTCTATGTTTCTGGAAGAGTTAATATCAATTCAGAGGCAGAATTAGTACTCAGGAATTGCTGGCTCCCAGTTCTTTGCTCAAACCACCACACACATCTCACTCTCAGAAAAATGCAGATTATTCTTCCTCTCAGGCCCACATGGTTCCAAAAACCCCCCTAAAAGGCACGATCCTGCTTCCATTAATGTAAATAACAAAACTCCCATTGTTTTCAGTGGGATGAGGATGGAGGCCAGAATGTTCACAACATTGGTTGCAACTTTATTTTCTAATTTTAATATGAATTTGGTTGTACTTTTTAGAATTTATGATAGGCAATTATAAAATGCAAATAAAGGCACAAATTAGTTGCACGTCTCCATGTGTTAGCGAGTGCATTTGTGCAATAAAGTTCAGTCTTGTTTGCACATGTTAATTTGTTACATACCGGGTAGCCCAATTTGCATATATAAAATGCACAAGTTTTAGTTATGTGACCTTTTAAATTGTTTGGTTTCTACATGTAAATTGGTTCAGTGTCAGCCAAATATTACCTTAATTAGAAAACAAAATATGCATCCCAGTACCTAATGTTTCCATTAGATTGTTTATATAGTCTGAAGATTTGGAGTACAGCCAGAATGTCTATTCAGAGAATATTTTTAATTGGATTATTGGTACATATTAATTGATATATCACTAATCCATTATTAAAATATAAATGTATTTGAAAGAGTTCTGACGTGTCCCAGTGGAATTAAATTGAAATGTTCTAACCAATACAGAGGTATAGAGTTCTCTCTTCCCCATGGGCAATGACCCAAATCATTTAGAATATGTCTCCCCGACATATAGTAGGTCAATTGTCTGATTGTGCATTACTTTGTCATGCATAGAAATGAGTTATATTCTCCTGAAATATGTAGGGGATTGAGGTGTCCCAATTTTCTACATAGAAAAAAAAATCATACTATTGATAATATATGAAGTAGTGCTGTGCAAATGTCTGATCTCTCGCTAATCATTTGGTCTGCTGAAAAATAAATGTTTTGGGATGACTCAAAACCATTTTTTTTTTCAAAATTTTCAATGAATTGATTTTTTTTTTAAAGAAAAGAAAAGAAAATCATTTGGGGTTGAGAGAGATGTTTCATTTTGATAGAGACCTTTTAAACTTTTTAAAAAAATTACATTGAAGGAAATTTTGAAATAAAAAGTCATTTTGAATTGAGAAATCAAAATGTTTCATTTTGAAAATATCACAACAAAAAGTTTAGGTTTCTTCAGAATACTTTTTTCCCTACAAAGAAAACAATTTGGTGAATTTGACATGAATTCATGAAAGGTTTTGATTTCCCAAGTCTGCATTTTTGATTGAAAAAAGGTTTAAATTGAAAAATTTTGCCCGGCTCTGATAAGGAACCATATTTTACTCTCTCTCTCTTCTTATCTACCTGCAAAACTAGGAGAGTCTTATCCTCCTGTTGTTTATACAAGTTTTATAACAGTATAAATCCATTGTGTCAGATTATACATTCTTCTAAAGCCCCATCATGCCACTCTAGTGGTGCAAAGGGACTCTTAAGGGGGCCAGAATCCTAAATGTAAGGGGGCTCCCCAGTTGGCATGGAGTTTTTCGGGCAGCCATATGTCAACCTCATTCCCAGCCCCGATATACAGGGTGTATTTGTTATACCAATAGAATAAAAACCAGCAGGATCTTATTAAGAGGGATAAGGCAAAGATGCCACATTTATTGTAAATATACTGATAAAGCAAAAGATAAAAGTAAACAACTTTGTTTGACTACTTATTTCTTATACACACACACACATATATATATATATAGAGAGAGAGAGGTAGGTTCATTTACACAATCACTCATTCACGTTCTGTATAGGTGTTATAGTTACCAGCCTAGAAGTTGCTCATGCCAAGTTACTGGCCAGGTATCTTGGTCATGAGGATGGAGCCGAGTCTGTGTCAGGTGCACCTGATGCTCCTGGAGGTTGGCAGCAGAACCAGAGACTCAAATTCATCAGTCTTTAGAGTCCATTCTTATAGGAATTAATTCCTGTTAGTCTATGGGAGCTGTTTCATCCTGCTGTTGCTGACTCAATCAGCAGATGGCACATTCCTGTCCAAAGTGGCACATTCCTGGTGGCTCCACACTGTCCAAAGTTTGTGTTTCTCATCCTTCCAGGTGATGGGGTGGATCCCAGTTTACCCTCAGGGGGTTGTCTGGTGGTCCTACTTGACACATTCTTCGGCCGATGGATACTCCCTTTCTAGGCTGGCACCTCCCTAACCATTCATGTATATCAAGCATTCATCAGCATACATTCCATATCTTAACCATATTTTAATTTACTGACTCCACCACTTTCAGGGTGTGTGCTAATTCATTTGAGACTCCCGGCCCTTTAATCACAGAGGGTGTGGGTCTGTTCTAGGAACCGTTGAATGAAGTGAAAGTCACTTAATGGCGTATAGTGTTTGTTTACATTGTATCAATTACTTCAAGAACAAAGTCAATTAACTTGTTTGTAAGTTTTACATAGTAACAAAGTATCTTTCACAGGATAGATATAATCAATGGTTTCTACAGACAGTAGCTTACAAGTTTTAACAGAAGACCCAAGAGATTTTTGTACTTGGTGAAACTGTTGGATTTTAAAGTGTGGGGGACAAATTATGAGGGGGTCACTGTCACTTGGGGGAATCACTGTTAGTACCTTCTTTTATATCCCTACATAATGTGTGTGAGCTGGAACAAAGGAACTAGAGGCAGGGTGTGAGATCAGAATGTACTGGTCTCCAGCTATTTGTATGCCCAGAGGATAGGGGATGGGGACAACGGGAAGTAAAGCATAAATTACACTCAAGGTGCACTCGCCAGTATCCAGAATGCTGGATATGTAATCAGACTGAGAATCAGCTTGATCAACCTTCGTGAATTTACACTGGTGTGAGTGAGAGCAGAGTCAGGTTCTGGAGTAAATGGCTGCAGTTCACATTGACTTCAGGAGTTATTACATCCTTTATCACAGAACTGAATTTAGTCCGTGCTGTCAAGGTAAAGCTCCTGGGGCCAAATTTAGAGGTGCTAGATAGGTACATTGAGGGTCAGGGAGAATAAAAATTTGTTTTTAAAACTAACAATGGGCCTTATTCTCCTCTCTCGCGAGATTTACATCAGTACACCTCCACTGACTCCTGAGCAAATTAAAGGAGGAATCGAGCCCGTTGTTTTGATTTTATTTTAATCTTTTCCTGGAAGCCCCACCCACTAATTAGAGTTACTCTCTATAGGCTGTGAGCAGGGAGCTCTCTGGAGAGCTATCTAGCCAGCGCTATGTAGCTTGGTTTTGAACTAGGAGGCTGATTCTCTCTGAAGTCCTTTTTACTAAATACTAGTTTGATGTGCTGGGAGGAAATAATCACACCCTGTCACTCATAGCTTTTTTTTCTTGATTTTGATATGAGTAATGACATTTCACAATGCTTGTTTTGTGTTGTTTTTTTTAATGAAACAAAAATATTCAGCATGTCAGTCAAGTTAATGATAAACCATTGCAAGCTGTTGCAAGCAGAGATTTGTTTTTCTTTAACTGTTACTTGCCAGGTCAGAATTAGGTCAGCTTGTACACAGAGTGGTTTGGAACTGTCATATTAACAGTCGACTGCTTGTCAGAAACCCTACATGTGCCACTTCCGAGATTTTGAATTCAGTGGAGTTGAGTGTAAATAAAATGGCTCTAGTAAGACTGACCTCAACTCTAGCAAAGGGATCTCTCTAGCTTATTATTTATTATTTATTTGTATTACCATAGCATGTAGAAACCCCAGTCAGAGACCAAAATCCCACTTGTGCTAGGCACTGTCCCTGCCTCAAAGAGCTTACAAGCTAAGGAAGAGACAACAAGTGGATTCAGATAGATTTGGGGGTACAAAGAAACTGTGGTCATTCCTACCCTTGTTAATATGGGATCACTTAGCCCAATGCCTCTGAGAAATATGAATTGCAGTATCTTAGATTTAAAGACTAGGAAATGGAGGGAGGATAGCTTCTCCTTTGCTGTTAGATGGTAATAACTTTAGATTATTACTTAGGTCCCTATCCTGCAGTCTGATCCAAGCTTGTTCCTTGTTCCTACAAGATGTCTCACTGAAGTCATTGCTTCGGTGAGGTGGTCTGACTGCATGGATCAGATTGCTAGGTCAAGGCCTACGGCTGGATTAAAATCAGTGACCAAGAGGTGTGAAAGGCTGTATAAAAATTCCCTTGACAAATTCTGTGCTCAGCTGACCTCTTTAGCAAGGTTTAATCCCCCTCAGGGGTCTCTACTTAATGAAATAAATTGCTTAGTGCCTCGATCAAAAGTGTGCTATTGCTATTTTGATTTTTGTCTGTTTAATATAACCTACATTTTCCTGATTTCTTTCCCATTTACTGTTTGTCCTGTTTAATTAGTTACAAAGACAGTAGCAGAGAGATCTTAGCATACTGGTACCACCTTTAAGTGTCTAAAACATGCAGCCAACCCTTCATCAATGTCCCCTTTCTGCCACAATGTCTTAGCTACACATTTTAAACACTCTAAAAATATTATTCTGTTACATTAGCTGTATTCTCAATGGAAGCAAAATGTTATAAGCAAGTTCTGGGGGTGAAACAACTCATGGACCCTGGCTTATCAGAACAAGCTTTACATTTATTGAATGTGAAATCTGTAGATAAACTCAGACTATAAATAGGATAGTTAAAAAGAAAAGAAATGCTTTTTAAAAAGTCTGTGATAATGACCTTGATGGGATTAAATTAGCTCCAGTGTGTCTAGATGTCATTCTTTTGCAAAGATAATCTTTTGAAACATCATGTGGTGGAGCTCAAGGATATAAGAAGTTTGCACAGACATGGGAAGGACAATATTGCAGTTTCATAAAATATAAACAGAACTAATTGTTCTCTATAAAAAATGAAGGAGGGAACAGACATGGAAAGCCATCCACTGTATGTAATCAGTGATTTTATCTGATCAGAGTTCCTATGAAAAATGAGCCGGCTATGCTGATTTACATCCGTTCAGGATTCAGCAGTGTGTGGGGTATGTATGTTTCCCCACTTCATGAATAGTCTAAATGGGATTTTTATTTTACATTTCTTTTATATCTCTCTATCCATCTGCTTTCTCTCCCACTCTTCCTTCATTCACCCATCCATATACTGAGTCCACTTTATCAATGCAGAGCTGGTGTAGTAATCCTGACCCTGGCAATGGCACCTGCTGCAGCTGTGATGCAGCAACATAGAATGCTGTCCTGGGGAGAGAGAGAGAGCAAATGAGAGGGCAGCTCAAGCTGGGGAGGGATTCAGAATCCACCCAAAGCAGCAGTTGGAAAAAAAGCTGTGAGAGAAAGTGAAAAAATGAGTTGCTGAGTGGATAAACTGGAGCCTGGGTAGGAGGAGAAGTGATAAAATAAAAGAACTGGAGAATAAAAGTAGGGGCCAGGGGAGTGAGAAGGAGGAACGAAGGAAAATAGGAACGATTTCAGGTCAGGAAAACCAGAAAAAATCCATACCTGGGTGTGTGAACAGACACTATTAGAGAAGGGAAGTAGAGGGAAATAAAACCTTCAGACTTACCAAAGGAAAAAAAACTGAAAGGAAATATAACTGGTGAAAAAGAGAATTGATCAAAAAGCCGTGTTAGATGAAAACCGATCCTGAAAAGGGGAAATGCGAAGCCTACCTACAACGGGTCTAAAATATATGAACGGAGAGAATGACTGTCTGAACATTTAGAGTTGAAAGGTGCCTAATGGACAAGTGAGGGCCCACTAGGTGGAGAAACCGCACTTGTGAAAAGAGGTATAGCCACAGGAACATTGACACCAAGGAGCAGTTCAAGCTGAAAAGAAACAAAGAACAGGACAGCAAAAGTGGAGCTGGACTTACAGCCAAGGAGAGAAAAAATTGAATCTTCTTTGAAGTGACACTGTATATTGTTGAGTAATCTCTTTTGTTCTTGTTAATAATAATGCATTTGGTATTATCTTCACAGAATAAAGAAGAGTAGCATGTACTAACTCACAAAGGTTAATGAGATGGTAACCTATAGTGTAGTATTATAAGTAATAAGTATTTGGTAATGTTCTATATTATTTATGCTATTGGTACTATTTTGGGGTTTTCCCTTATAAAGTTCTAAAAATTTAAAAGTATTCCTTTTGTCATGGTTTGCCTCTGTGTCTCCACCAAGTTAGCCTAGCCTAGCCTAGCTGGTTCACCACGTTAGCAATCTTTTATAAAGGAGGCAATACTGTTCCTTAACTGCTATTGCAGAAGTTTCATTATCTTCTCTCTCCTGGCAGGCTGCCTGACCATATTTCTGATCACTTGAAAATAAAATTAGGGGTGGGGGGGAAAAACATGCTAAAAGCATGAATGGGAAAGATTAAGCAATTTCATATTGTGCAGTTATAAGGCAAAAAGGAGTGTTGTGTATGTTACAGAGATGCCTTTATAGTTATAGCAACATTAACTTGTGCCCATATTTAGCTGGTGTCTGATCTTCATGGCAATCAGGCAAACACAGATCTCCCAAAAACAGTGGTATCCACCTCCAATGGAAATCAGCAAATATAGATTTCTTATACACCATAAAATATCATCAAGAACAATAAGAAACCTTTAACATATAAAATATAACTAAACAAACAAAATAGCTCATTTTCTCCAGGTTCAGTAAAAAAGGCTCCAGATTTAGAAGGTTTAGATTAAGGGCTGGAACTCTCTGCTCCCCTTATAGGAAAAAAGGTGAAAAAGTAGCTCATGATAGGCATCAATATAATTTTGCTTACCCCCAGTTTTATATAGTACGTTGCACTCCATTATTTGGAGTTTATGTTCTGATAATAGATAATAGTTTGTTAATGTAACTGTGTTTTTGAGAGACATATATTTATTATGCAAACTATATACCCTGTAGTAAGTAGTTCATACTGATCTGACAGGTAGTGGACTCCAGTAGGTAGAGAAATCCAAGCTAAATAAGAGGCGTTGAAGGGCTCTGTTTGACAGATCAAGGACTCTGTCCACCCAGAGATACTGACCCCTGTGCAAGGCTCACTACAGTACTGGACTGGCAGCAATAGAAATGGAGCCAATTTGGCAGAACTGGATTGGTGGTAGCAGAGCAGCCCACAGGTTGGAGCAGCCATAGATCTGGTGAGGCTGAACTGAAACAGACAGTCTGCATCCTAGGGACCACTTAAGTCACTACTGAATTTATTTAAATATGAGGATGACGTCATAGCTAAATAGGACTGTGTGCCTTACACAGAGTCTTGGCCCCAATACACTGGACAATTAATGACTGGGCTCAAGGGGGTTGCCACACTTCTTTCTGATTTTATTAAAAGCTTTTCCCATATATGTTCAAAGAGACTATTGTGTGCTTGAAAAACTAGAAATAATTACCTGGAAAGGTGGCCGGGAAATTATAATTCTTCTTCGAGTGCTTGCTCATATCCATTCCAGTTAGGTGTGTGCGCGCCGCGTGCACGATCGTCGGAAGATTTTTACCCTAGCAACACCCGGTGGGTCGGCTGTGGAGCCCCCTGGAGTGGCGCCGTTATGGCGCTGGATATATACCCCAGCCGACCCAGCGCCCCCTCAGTTCCTTCTTACCGCCCCTGACGGTCGTTGGAACTGTGGAGCGCGGCTTAGCTGATCTCCACACTCCCTAGCTTTTCATTGTTCTTGTTATATTTAGTATATAGATAGTTGTTCAAGTTAGTTAGTAGTTAGTGTATAGTGTATATATATATAGTTGTAATTTGTTATCGGGGGTTTAGGGGGTGTTTTTCCCCTTTTCCCCCCGGCGCACAGCCGGGCCCATGCCCAAGGCTCCTGGCTTTAAGCCGTGCGCGTCCTGCGGGAAGCACATGCCAACTAGCGACCCGCATAGTTCTTGCTTGAAGTGCCTGGGAGAGACTCATCCAGCAGATAAGTGCCCTATCTGCAAGGCCTTCAAGCCGAGGACAAGGAAGGAGCGGGACTTTAGGCTCCGACAGCTCCTCATGGAGGCGGCTCTGAGTCCGGATCCTCCCTCGGCGCGCCCTGTCCCGGCACCGAGCGCTTCGGTGCGCAGCGCCCCGGCGGGCCCGACCGGTGCAGCAGAAAAGACTGTTCGGCACCGACCGACGTCGGCACTGCGCCCGCCCAAAGAACCTCGGCACCGATCCATTTCTCCGGGCCATAAGAAGACCGCTAAGACACGGGACGCTGCTGCCGCGAAGATACCGGCTCCCCCGGTGCCGGGGGTAGAGCCGCGTCCGCAGCTGGACCGCCAAAGACAGGCGGCCACACCGTCGACTCCGGCACCGAGGCCGTTGAGTCCGGTGCGGACTGTTTCACCACCAAGGCTGGTGGTGGAACCTTGTCTCCCTTCCACCCCGGAGACCTTCGCTACCGCGAGAGACCTGATCGCCCTCACTGAGCCGGCGCCGTCGCAACTCCCGGCACCGGTAGCCCCACGTGTGCTGCAGTCTAGAGGGAAACCTGCCCTGGTGCGCCCACCGTCGCCAGCACAACCCTCTCGGCACCGCTCCAGATCCCGAAGCAGGTCCCGACGCCGCTCTGAGTCCCGGCGCCGAGTGTCACCTCGGCACCGGTCGTACTCGCGGCCCAGATCTTCCTCGCGGCACCGCTCAACATCCCGGCACCGCCGTGACGACCGGCACCGATCGGGGTCGAGGCGCAGCTCCCGGCACCGGTATGAGCGCCACTCGGGCTCGAGAGGCCGCTCCCGGTACCACGCCTCCTCCAGATCGTCGTCCCGTTCCAGATCGGGATCCCGGCACCGGAGGGACTATCGGCACCGGTCCAGGTCCCGGCACCGTTCGCCGGAACCGCACAGGGACAGGTCCCCTTACGGTCGGCACCGATCGGCACCGTACCATCCGGTGCCGACGGCATCGGCTTCGGCACCGCCGTGGCCGTCGAGATCGGCGTCGCGGTCCTCTGAGACAGTGGAGCCCGGCCACCTGCAGGAGACCGACGACCCAATACAAGGACCTGCGCATTGGTCCTTCTGGATTCCTTGGGCCTACCACCAAGCACAAGGAGCTCCCCTATCGGCCTCCCGCTCTGGCCGTTCGGAGCCTAGGGCCCCAGAGTCCACCATCTCCCGCCCTCCTCCAAGGGACGTGGAGGCTCCAGTGCCCGCACCTGCAGAGGCCCTGGACCAAGGGACAGGAGATGCCCAACACCAGGAACACCTGGAGCAGGATCAACCATTGGACCCCTTGCCACCGGGGGTATCCTCCTCGTCCTCTCCTGATGAGGCCGTAGCGGGCACGTCTACCATCGGGCCGCCTCCGATAGACCTTCGGGCCCATCAGGACCTGCTGCGGCGCATGGCTCGCAATCTGGACCTCCAGGTGGAGGAGATTGCGGAGGTCCATGACCCAATAGTGCAGATCATTTCAGCGGATGCTCCATCCAGGGTGGCATTACCGCTGGTCCGCACCATCCAGGCCAACGCCACCACTATCTGGCAGACCCCGGCCTCTATTCCGCCCACGGCCAGAGGGGTTGAGAGAAAGTACTTCGTGCCTTCCCGGGAACATGAGTATCTGTACACTCACCCCCAACCGTGCTCACTGGTGGTGTCATCAGTCAATGCACGGGAGCGCCATGGCCAGCAGGCTGCTGCGCCCAAATCGAAGGACGCTAAGCGCTTCGATTTGTTCGGACGCAAGGTTTATTCTGCTGGCGGACTGCAATTGCGGGCAGCGAACCAGCAGGCGCTCCTCAGCCGCTACGGCTTCAATATGTGGTCCTCGATGGGGAAATTTAAAGAGCTGGTCCCCCAGGACTCGAGGGAAGAGTTCGGGGCCTTGGTAGAGGAGGGCAAGCGGGTGGCATGCACCTCCCTACAGGCGTCCCTGGATATAGCGGACTCGGCCGCTAGGACCCTGGCTTCAGGGATAGCAATGCGCCGAATCTCCTGGCTCCAGGTGTCGGGCTTGCCACCGGAACTGCAGCAGACCCTGCAGGACCTACCGTTCGAGGGCCAGGGCCTCTTTTCAGAGAAAACAGACTCGAGGCTCCAAAATCTTAAAGACTCTCGGACAATGATGCGCTCCCTGGGGATGCATGTCCCAGGGCCTCAGCGCAGACCCTTCAGGCCCCAGCCTCAGCGGTTCTACCCTCCCCCGCCTCGTCCAAGACAGGACTTTGCTAGGAGGCGGGGTCGAGGTGGTAGGCGAAGGTCGACCGGCCCTCAACCCGGTCAGAACCAGGGCCAGTCTAGGCCACCTTCAGGGCCTAGACAAGCCTTTTGAAGGTGCGGTCGAGGACGGCACCACGACCGGTACCCAGGATCCGACTCCCCCTTTCCGGGACCGCCTCTCCCGCTTCCACCGTGCTTGGTCCCGTATAACCTCGGACCGTTGGGTCCTTCGCACGGTGGAAAGGGGATACGCCCTCCAGTTTTCCTCGCCCCCCCCCTCCCACTCCCCCTCCCCGTCCCTCTTCAGGGACCCTTCTCACGAGCAACTCCTTATACAGGAGGTTTTTGGGCTCCTCGCTATGGGGGCCATAGAGGAGGTTCCATCGGAGCTAAGGGGCAGGGGGTTTTACTCCCGCTACTTCCTGATACCCAAGTCAAAAGGGGGTCTAAGGCCCATCTTAGACTTGCGCGGGCTCAACAAATTCATAGTAAAGTTGAAGTTCCGCATGGTGTCATTGGGGACCATCATCCCTTCACTGGATCCTGGAGACTGGTTCGCCGCCCTCGACATGAAGGACGCTTATTTCCACATAGCGATTTATCCGCCTCACAGGCGCTTCCTGCGATTTGTAGTAAACAGGGTGCACTACCAATTCGCAGTCCTTCCCTTCGGCTTGTCCTCGGCTCCCAGGGTGTTCACAAAGTGTCTAGCAGTCGTCGCGGCCTTCCTTCGTCGACAAGGGATACAGCTGTTCCCGTACTTGGACGACTGGCTGGTACGCGGCCGCACCAGAGACCAAGTGCAGGCCCATGTCCACATAGTGACACGCACTTTCCATGAGCTGGGCATTCTACTCAACAAAGAGAAGTCCACTCTAGTACCAACTCAAAGAATAGAGTTCATTGGAGCAATCCTGGACTCCAGACATGCCCGAGCCATCCTGCCAGACAGCCGCTTTCATACCATTTCAAGCGTCATTCAAGGACTCAGGGCCTTTCCAACTACCACCATAAGGACATGCCTTGCCCTCTTGGGCCACATGGCCTCGTGCACCTACGTAACCAGGCACGCCAGACTGTGACTTCACCCATTGCAGACTTGGGTGTCATCGGTTTACCGTCCTCATCGAGACGACCTGAGCATAGTGGTCACGGTTCCGACCGCAGTCTTGGCCTCCCTCACATGGTGGACGGATCGCACGGCGGTCTGTGCAGGAGTACCCTTTCACGCCCCACAGCCCTCCCTCCACCTAGTTACGGACGCTTCATCTCTAGGATGGGGCGCTCACCTGGGGGAGCATCATACCCAAGGCCTGTGGTCGGCGTCCCAACTAGCCCTGCACATCAACGTCCGAGAGCTGATGGCAGTGCGCCTGGCTTGTCAGGCTTTCCTCAACTTCCTACAGGGCCGTTGCGTGCTGATTCTCACCGACAACACCACGGCCATGTTTTACATCAACAAGCAAGGCGGAGCCCGCTCATCTCCCCTATGCCAAGAGGCCATTCGCCTGTGGGACTTTTGCATCGCCCACTCGATACATCTCACGGCGTCATTCCTGCCTGGAGTCCAGAATACGCTGGCGGACCGTCTCAGCAGGTCCTTCCAAACGCACGAGTGGTCGATTCGCCTGGACATCATCTATTCCGTCTTCCAGAGGTGAGAGTTTCCCCAGATCAACCTGTTCGCATCTCGGGCCAACAGGAAGTGCCAGGCATTCTGCTCCCTACACGGGCGAGCCCCGGGCTCTCGGTCGGACGCCTTCCTCATGGCATGGAAAGACCATCTGTTCTACGCCTTTCCCCCATTCCCGCTGGTCCACAGGGTGCTGCTCAAGATCCGCAGGGACCATGCACGGGTAATTCTAGTCGCTCCCGCTTGGCCGAGACAGCACTGGTACACCACACTTCTAGAGCTGTCAGTACAGAGGCCGATCACGCTCCCCTTGAGTCCGGATCTCATCTCTCAGGACCACGGCCGGCTGTGTCACCCCGACCTGCAGTCGCTCCACCTCACGGCGTGGATGCTTCATGGTTGAGTCGCTCAGAGCGGCAATGCTCGCAGGCCGTCCAACAGGTCCTGCTGGGAAGTAGAAAGCCCTCTACGCGGACCACTTATTTAGCCAAGTGGAAGAGGTTCTCCTGCTGGTGTGAGCAACGAGCTACGTCTCCCTCGCAGGCTCCTATCCCCTTGATACTGGAATACCTCCTGTCCCTAAGACAGCAAGGCTTGGCGACATCCTCAATTAGGGTTCACCTCGCCGCTATTTCCGCTTTCCACCCAGGGGAACTCACGTCCTCGGTCTTCTCTAACCCAATGGTCGTTAGATTCCTCAAGGGCTTAGACTGGCTATACCCACAGCAACGACAGTCGGTTCCAACGTGGGACCTCAACCTCGTCCTCTCCAGGCTCACAGGGCCTCCGTTTGAACCATTGGCTACCTGCTCGCTCCTGTACTTATCTTGGAAGACAGCCTTCCTGGTAGCCATCACCTCAGCACGGCGCGTCTCGGAACTCAGGGCGCTGACATCCGAGCCCCCATACACGGTGTTCCATAAGGACAAGGTGCAGCTTCGCCCCCATCCTGCCTTTCTGCCAAAGGTAGTGTCACCTTTCCACGTGAACCAGGATATATTCCTCCCGGTCTTCCATCCGAAACCGCACGCTACTCGTCAAGACCAGCGTTTACACTCTTTGGACGTACGCAGGGCCCTGGCTTTCTACACTGACCGTACAAAGCCATTTAGGAAGACGACGCAACTCTTCGTTGCGGTGGCCGACCGGATGAAAGGCTCACCGGTCTCTTCACAGTGCCTGTCCACTTGGATCACGTCCTGTATTCGTGCTTGCTACGACCTGGCCGGTGTACCGACGCCACGCCTCACCGCTCATTCCACGAGGGCTCAGGCCTCCTCGACTGCCTTCCTGGCCCAAGTTCCGATCCAGGACATTTGTAGAGCTGCAGTGTGGTCATCGGTCCACACATTTGCTACTCACTATGCGCTGGTGCAACAATCCAGAGACGATGCTGCTTTCGGGTCAGCGATTCTGCACACAGCAATGTCTCACTCCGACCCCGCCACCTAGGTGGGGCTTGGGAGTCACCTAACTGGAATGGATATGAGCAAGCACTCGAAGAAGAAAAGACGGTTACTCACCGTTGTAACTGTTGTTCTTCGAGATATGTTGCTCATATCCATTCCAAACCCGCCCCCCTTCCCCACTGTCGGAGTAGCCGGCAAGAAGGAACTGAGGGGGCGCTGGGTCGGCTGGGGTATATATCCAGCGCCATAACGGCGCCACTCCAGGGGGCTCCACAGCCGACCCACCGGGTGTTGCTAGGGTAAAAATCTTCCGACGATCGTGCACGCGGCGCGCACACACCTAACTGGAATGGATATGAGCAACACATCTCGAAGAACAACAGTTACAACGGTGAGTAACCGTCTTTTTTAAATTGCTAGGGAATGGACACGATTTTAGGTTGGTAGCTTGAGTTATATCTTTAGTTTGTATTAGAAATGGTCCCGTAGACATATTATTGCCTCTAGCCATCATTGCTGACATTGGAGAAGGGCTACACATATATAGAACAGTGTGTCAAACTGGTGTCCTAGGCCTCTTAATTATGGCCCTTGGGGCAAGCCATATTAGGAAGAAAATGCATATTTGTATTTGATTACAAATTGAAAATGTGATCCCTGATAGCTCTTTTTCAGGAGCAGAAGGGGAATGAAGAGCACAGTGGCCTTTGAACTTCTGCCCCTTTAAGAGGTGGGGAACGGGTAATGAGAGAACAGAATGCAGGAGCCATGTAGTCTTTATAAGCTGGGGAGTAAGCAAGCAGCACAACAACCAGTGCAGGAGAAGGAGCTGTAGTACCCAGGAAAGAGCATGCTAGGAAGAGGAATAGCAATTGCGGAGGTTCCCTAAAAAGAGGTATGGGGCAGTGGTGGCAGCAGCAGCAATTGATTTTAGGGTGGGATACAGACCTCAGTAATTGAGTGGGGAAGGGGTGGAATTGAGTCAGAAGGGAGAGACTGTTTGAGAAGTGAGGCATATCCAGATGGGGAGGTTTCAGGGTTAGGGAGTATATCTAGGAACATTGTGTGTGTGTGTGTGTGGAGAGAGAGAGAGAGAGAGAGAGAGAGGCTGAGTTCCTGGGGGGTCCCCAGGGTCCCTGAGGAGGGAAGCAGATGTTTCATTCAGGAATTGGGACTAAGGAGGGTGGTCTCACAGGGATAAGCTAGGAAAGAAGCCAGAGATGGGTATATTTCTGAGGATAGAGGAGCTGAAGATAAGACTTTATCAAAGAAGCCACCACTTTCCCCTCTGAGTCCTGTTGGTAATCTGAGAAAACAGATGATCGGCTTTGAACATCTGGTTTCGGGGGGGACTTGAGTTAGGCTCCCAATTAATTTTCTTTGAACTTAAGATAGAGAAAAGTGAAATGGGACCTGGAGGAGGAAAAGTCAGCTGTAAACTGCCTTCCTGATTGGATCCTTTGACATTCTGAAGTAATATTTCTGGCCCTCAGCTGAAAATGTTGAGAACCAGGGATATAGATATACAATCCATCCCTTGGTCTTTTGCTAGAAGTGTTTGGAGGTGGTGCTTAACAGGTGGGTGTGTCCTATCACTTAACAATAACCTCTTTTTTTAGCTAAGGGGCAGAGTAGATTAGCTTTGAGATGCATCCCGTCCGGGTCTCCATATATATAATCCTCTGTGTCAAGTGGGAATAAAGTGTGTGTGTGAGAGAGAGAGAAAGAGACTGTGAGGGAATGCAGTGGCTCTCTGGATATGTATGAATACCGAATAGTTGTGACTCAAAAATATTGCACTTTTTTGTAGTTCTGCTATTTTTCTCTAAACCTCCCTGTGCAAACTGGAATTTTATTACTGCTTGGTCTGGTGCCTTAGAGTACATATTGTTGCTTGTCTGCAGTGATTGGCACTATAAACTTCTCATGGGATCTTTCTTGTTTTTTACGTTTTATTTCCGAATACAGAGAGTTAATTTGCAGAACCTTATTGTGGTTTGTAGCTGCAATAAATGGCTGTACTGACATAAGTGGTTGAAGACAAGCAATAAAATTGATTTCAGAGATGTAACAGTCAAAACTGTACATTAAAAGACAAAGCCACAACAGTAACATGTCTCTTACTAGTTTGAAATTCACTTTCTCTGCAGTCTGCCCACAATCACTCGCTGTTGCTTAATCTCAGTCCCAACAAATATTGATCAACAAAATTACTTTCCAAGGTCATCATTCTGGACAGAACATTGTGTCAGAGATAAGCCTTGCCTTCTTCGCAGACAGAAGTGATACCCCAAATAGAGTTTGTATGAACAACTCCTTATCCAGTCCTTGGACACTGTGACATGCCTTAAAAATTAAAGTTTCTCTCTAGGGTAGTTCAGATTACAGAAATACTTTCTGAACGTTGGTCTTGGACTCTGCTAACTTGAACAGGGCAGAGTAACCTGAATTTTCATCTATATTTAACGGGACCATATGTCTTCACTTTTCATATGATGTCCTGGGGACTCTTTAGATACACCTGAACTATCCTGGTTTTTCATTTCACTGATCAAAACATGTTTGTTTGTTTGTTTGTTTTTTAATTCACAACTAAAAATGTTGTTTCTTCAGGAGATGTTGATACATGAAGTAGAATTTGCTTCGTGTTAACCAGGAACACACTGTCTATTAAAACAAGTGATCAGCATGCTGAGCAATTTTTGGAATGATGAGAAAAGTCAAATGAGTGTGAATGCTATCAAAGTGGATCTTTTGGTCAAAGTGAATGTGAACAACACTTAGTGTTTCAGAGTACAGTCAGTAGGAAGACTGAACTTCTGGAGAGAACCTCCATTCCACAAAATATTTGTGGTGTTGAGTCAGAAACTGCCACTATTTTATCTGAGCATTTCATTACCCTAAAAGAATGTAGGAAGAAATATGCTCAAGATTCTGATTTTGCAAATCTAATAATCTTATTGAAACTAGACGTACATTAGTTTCAATGACTTTGAAAGACAAAGTACAGATCTACTAAAGGCCTATCTTCAGAATTTGCTGAGCAGCAGAGGAGGGGCTACCAAATGTTTTCTTGGATTTCCACTTTAACACCATGTCTTGCCTGTGGGCTGGCAAGCCTGGGGCTAAGCCAGCCCTGATTGCAAGATGAGATCCACCTGAAAGGAATCAAGTGATTCCACTGAAAAAGGCAGCAGGATGCTGCAGGGGAGAGTGTGGTTGAGAGAGTAGCTGTGACGATAGAACCCGAGCCAGGTGAAGGCTGTGATGGGATTTAAAGAAGTGAAGATGAGCTGAAAAATTCTGGTTTTGATGTTTTTGAGTTCTGGTTTTTTTTTTTTTTTTCATGTGACAAACTCTGTTGCCAGCCTCAGGAGAACTAGTGAAGAGTGAATTAAAGGACTGAATATAGAAGGTTATTGGAGACTGAGTGAATTCTTAAAGGGGCCTGGATGAAGAGGAAACAGAGGCAGGATAGCTACAGAGGCAACCCTAGATATGAGGGGATGCTTGGGAGGCAGTAAAAGGCTCCCGGTCTACATCCATGTATGGTATGGATCACCAGTCTTGGCTTAAAATCACAAAGAAATGATGACACAGCTCATATATTAGAAGAGGTTATTGTAGCAAACCTGGGTCCACCTAGAGCTTCATTTATTCTCGCTGTGCTATACACAAAGGCCCATGTCATTCTGCACCTGCAGCACAGGCTCCTAGTATTTGCACTAACACTTAGTGATATTAGGCCTATCATACACAGCTGAACAGTTCTGATTTCACCCAGTGGAAGGCAGAAGTCCACATACATATTAGCTTGTTCATTATAATATAAGACTGATATTTAAACAAGAGGACAAGACAGACATTTTGAGAGATCGAGGCCCTGCTCACTTACTTTTACCAACAGTAATGTCAGTTTGGCTGTGTTGCAAATATGCAGTGTTTTTTTTTTCTTTTTGACTTTCTGCTGAAATAACTCTTAGTCTTTAGTGTTATTCTCTGTGTTGCAAAATGCAAACCACAGAACGTACAGGTTGTGCAGCATTGAGATGGAGGATGTGAGAGCTTTTGGTTTTGCACTTCCTATCCTATTGCGATTTTTAAACTGCAACGTTACCATAAATAAAAAATACACAAACCTTCTATAAATACATAAAAAAAGACTTGGATGTCAGCTGCAGTCTGACTCCCAAAGAGGCTTTCAATTCACAATTAATATATCTTTCTGTAAGGGCACACACCTGGATTACTTCACCATGCTCATAAACTAAAACCAATAATGGAAATTAAAATATCGGACCAGGTTCAGAAAGGCAGATGCAGGAAGTAGCTCTTTGTTCCAGAGAGAGAATTCATCCTGGTGAATGTCTGGTGGGGGCTACTTCAACTCCCGCAGGGGTTGCACAGTGGGAGATTTTGAGGGGAGGCACTCAATCAGTTCTCTCTCTGGCCAGTTTGACCCAACACCCCTTCCTACTGAGTGCTGCCCAGTTTTCGGGCTTGCAGGTTCCCTAATGCCTGGTTTGATAGGATGCTACTCCTTTGTGCTACCAGAACTTTGATTTATTGTGTACTTCCTGGCTAAGATTTTTCAAAGCTGCCTAAGACATCTGGACACCCAATTCTCATTGAAATGAATGGAAACTTGAGATCAAAATCTAACTTTCTGTTGCTAGTGACATTCAGCAGGGTACACAAGAATAGATGCTGGCATGAATCTGAGCCATAACTGCTCCCAGAGATTAGAAGGAAAAAGAGCAGAGGCGGGAGAAGACCATAGTCAAAAAGTCATGCTGCTATTTCTTTGTTCATATTAGGGTTTGTAATCCCCACATGCACTCAGTTCCAAAATGTTTGGGCCTACACTACCTGCCGGTGTCCCTGTAAAACCAAGCTGAACTTTGCAATATTTCACACCTAAAACTTTGAGCCAAGCCCAAGCTTCTTAAGTATTCCTATGCTGGGTGATATTGATGTATAATGAAAATCTGAGGATTAATTATTGAAAAGGAAAAGAACTGGAAGGACAGTTGATGGATGACATTTATATATAATCTAAATGCTTTCCTCATGTTACCGGTAGGTCAAACTCTTAAATAAACTCTCCAGAGTCATTCTTCAAAACATTTTGAAAGTAGAAAGTCACTTTTATTGTCAGTGCTCTAAAAGAACAGAGCAAGGTTGGGTGTGATGTGGTATATACTCCATCCTGACTCTGAAAGGGTTAAAGTGAGCCTGGGAGGCCAATTAATGCTCCTGACTGCACCTGGAGAGTGGGCCAGCTCCAGTTAAAGATGAAGCCATTTGGGGAAAGGAGCTTGGGTGATAACTATAAAGAAAGGAAGTCTGTTGGAGAAGAGGGCTGTAGGGAGAAACTCTACAGTCACGCTCTTAGTAATAGGGAAACATGGAGAAGCCACCAGGATGGAGAGAGCTACAGTGTTGAGCCCTGATAATAGGGCAGGATCTGAATGTCTTAGGAGACATTCAGTTGAAGGACATAGAGGGGTGAAAGGTCAACTATGAGGAGGGCAGAAGTGGATTTACATTTGTACATTTGGGGATTGTAGGGAAGAGCCCTGCGATTCCTGGCCCTGAAAGAAGGGTGAACTTCGAGAGGCTGTAGGAGAGGTCTGCCGACAGACTTTGCCAACAGACTTGATAAGAAGTTGTCCAGGGAGGTTGCAGCAAGGAGTCTGGAAGAGTGAACCCTAATTGCTTGGCCTGGGGTGCCTGGACTAGAACCCAGTGGAATGGAAGGGTCTGGGTTCCCCTTCTAGTCCCAGTATGAAGCCCCTGAGAAGGGGAGGTGGACTACTGAATGCCCCGAGAAAAGGGTGTACTGACTACTGGGTCCAGAAATGAGGGCGGCAGACCAGATGGAGGGATCAGACATTTGTTTTTGTTAGACTTTCTGTTGTGTCAGCAGGGGAGGGACTAAAACGTGATCTTGACTGGAGGGTTGAGTCGTAAGAAGAAACAGACCACTTTGGGACTGGAGTGGCTGTCATTAGGGCATGCTAAATGAAGAGGCCCTGCTACACCACATTCAGCCATAAGGGGGTATGCTAGTAGCGAGTCTGCTCTTCCACACTGGGCAAACCCCATTAAACTTAGTAGCTGACATTTTGGGCTGCTTCTGAGCCTAGTGTGTGAATATTGCTTTAAGCCACATTTATACCCCTGAACTTGGAGCAAACCTGGTGTAAGTTAGTGCAGTTTCAATTTATGTTTGGCTGGTCTTATCCCTAAGGGGCATTTTCAGTAGTTGGGCCTCACTTGGGCACAGGGAATCTGCAGTCATGCTTCCTTTCCCCCAGATATGCTCTGTGCAACAGGAGCTGGAAGTGGGGGTGATGTGTGAGCTATCTGAGCATTCCTCCATCTAAGGTGGTATATTTTGGTTAAAACAATCAATTGATATAAAACTAATTGATTTTTCTAATGCAGAAAAGCCATAGATTATAAATGGTTTCCATCTTTGAACAATCTCTGAGTTTTCTTTGAGCTGCCAGACTAGATGTCAGTTGTGCTCACATAATTGCTGTACTGACACTCTGATGTTTTCTGTAGGTCATGCCACACCTTTTTCCCAGTCACTTTAATGCAACTACAAACAAATTGGAGCAGAAAATAGGCAAGCTATGTCGAGTCTGTGGACCCAATTCTTCCTTTACCCACACCTATGTAGTTCCTTTGATTTTTGACGTAGTACACCAGTGTAATGAGAGGAAAATCAGGTCTTAGATACTCAATTAGGCTAGACAATTTAAAATACCTCATTTTCTTAGCCTAATTCTACTCTCCCTCAGGTTTTGTATCAAAGTAATTCAAGTGACTTCAGTTTTCACTGATGTGAAACATTTTATAGGAAATGCAGCAACAGCAATGAGCTGTAAAAAAGGGGAATTCCAAGTCTTTAATTTTTAGCTGAATAGTTCACACAGCTTTAAAAAAGGAAACAAGTACTTAACTAATATGGACCCTTGGGGAAGTGTATGCATTGCTCCTCATTGTATGTATCTTATCATAACTGTTGCTAGTTTTTATTCTCAGTGCCTAGTTATTTTATGAATGCAAGGAGCAAAGATTGCCACTTTTAACCTTCGGCTCTGTGTAGTAGTTTAGGAGTACTACAGGTAGGTTTTTTTTCTTTTGCCAATTGATTATCAAGCTGGAGTGGTTATTCAGTCTTCTTGCAAGCTTAATCTACAGCTCTGAAGCTGCCAATTACAGTAGATGCATACTGGAGCTGCTTTGTCAGTGATGATCTCAAGAGCAAATAGAAATAGGAAGTGACCAGTCTGTTGCGGGTTTGCCTGCACAGAGACACAGGCGGCCCTTTAAATCATTTAATCTAGCCTCATGGAAGAGCCAAAAAAACAATAGGCCCTTACTCATAGCCATAACAAACTTCTTTCTTTGCTATTCTACCTCCACATCACCAGATTTTTTTTTTTTGTCTTTTAAATAACTTTAACATACTAACGGCTTTTGTTCCTTCTGTTTCAAAATTATTACTGTTCCCATAATGTTACAGGGACATGTGACTGGACTGAAGAGCAAGGGCCTGCTCTTATTGAACTCAATGTTAGTCTTTCCACTAAAGTTAACCAGAGTTGGATTAAGGCCTAAAAGCACTATATGTGGTATGTGCACAGACACACGTTGTATATTTAAAATATACTGTGTGGGTTCTTCTTGAGGAAATCCTATTCCTATCCCCCCCATTAGCCACTGGGGAAGTGGCTGGAATGATGGACTGAACCCAGGAACGGGGAAATACAGATAGTGACTCGGCCAGAGGGCCAAGTGATGAAGAGGATGCTATGGTTTTTGGGCTGAGGAGGGTCTGTGGGCAGAGACAATGACAGGAGAGGCACCATCTGGAGAAGGCACACTGGCTGGTGGAGCAAATCACTATGATGACCAGCAGGAAGTGCCGCTGTGGTGAGTGGCCACCATCACAGTTGGAAACTGAAATCCACACTTTTAAATGCAACATAATGTAAAGTATTTAAAAGCAAAAATCTATCTCTTTTTAATGACCTTGGCTCCCAGCTGGAGGACTAGTTTTCACGGAGAATGGGAGGCTAACTTTATACAGAAAAGACGCAGATCACCATAGAAAACAACCTTGTTTTGCGGGGAGAAGAGGTGGGAGTTCTTAAGGGCAAGCTAGCTGGGAATCTTAAAAAAAAATTAGTGTCAGATATAAGGAGCTGGTAAAGAATATAGCTTTAAATGTCAGATTATAAACAGGTTTGAAGAGTGGACTCCCAATACATTTGACAACAGCAATGTTTTATCATAAAGACAATAATATGATGCTAATTAAGGTATTATCACTTCTAAAAATGCTAGCTAGTTTATCATATGCTACCCCAATACATATGTGCCATAAATCCTCTCTCCTAAAATCTTAACATCTGACTTGGAGTTCTTGGCTTGTCTGCTACCTTAAATTTGCCAACAGCCAATGGGAAACCTAGTTAATAACTATGTGTAGGATTTCTAGGGCTTTATGCTAGGTTTCATATGAGAGAGAATCTCTTGCAGCATCCACAGACAATTTAGGAGATCCCCCATCTTTCATTGGAAGGTGACAAAAGAAGGAATTGGTGGCATTAAATCCAGGTACAGTAGCTAATCAACAAAAGTACATACATCACACACTTAGGATATGTCTACACTAGAGTTGGAGACGTAATTTCCAGCTCGAGGAGACATAGCCACACTCACTGTGATCAAGCTAGTATGCTGAAAAAAGAGGTGTAGCCATGGCAGTGTGAGCAGCAGGGACGTGCTAGCTGCTCCAAGTAAGTTCCTAGGGTCTCAGATGGAAACAAACTTGGGGCTGCTAGCCTCACCTGCCACTATTGCTGCTTTGTCTACACTTCTATTTTTAGTGTGCTAGCTCAATGAGCGCTAGTGTGGGTATGTCTACCTAAGCTGGAAACTCAACCTTCCAACTCCAATGTAGACATACTCTTAGGTTATATGTAGTTAATGTGAAGTAGACAAGTAAAGTCTGTGGTGGTACTTGCTCCTAGTGGCTAGGTTAGCCCCATTGTCATCTCTGCTGAACTCCTCATCCATGACATCTCTTTTTGCTCTGACAATTACAACTCCTTTTACTTTGCTTCCCCCAAGTTCCAGCTCTCCAGCATTCCTACTGCCTTCTCAGACACATTAAGAAGCCTGACATTGTTGCCTCTATCTTCAAACACCCTTACTAGGCATCTCTTCAGACCCTAGTTGAGAACTGTCTTCCGTCGTCCTAAAACTTGCCCCATTAGAACATAATTGTTTCATCTACAGGGGCCTTTCCTTCTGTGCCAACATACAGTCTCACCACAATCAATGTAACAGAATTCTCTTTGGTAATGTAATCCCCTGGGGTGTTGCTTAAGCCTTCTCCTTTTTCTTTTCCAGGTGCTTAGTATCACCACTATTTTGAGCAGCTTCTTCCCCCACATCTTCCAGGTCTCTGCTGGCTCTTGATTGCTGATGCCCGGTTATAGATCTCTCTCTCTCTCTCTCTCTCTCTCTCTCTCTCTCTCTCTCTCTTTGGATGCTGATCTCTGTATCCAGAGTCTCAGAAATTCCCTTTTCTGGGGAATGAGAAGTTAGCAGGGACTCTCCAAGGCACACTGTCTCTCTTCCTTCTTCCAAACTAAAACACTTCCTTTACAATCTGTCACTTCTTTCCCAGTTGACTAAATGGGAGCTGTGTTGCCCTGGCTTATCAGTGGTCCAGTGGACTATTTGTTGACTCCATGCAGAATCATCATAGGACTGGAAGGGACCTCGAGAGGTCTTCTAGTCCAGCCCCCTACACTTATAGCAGGACTAAGTATTATCTAAATAATTCCTGACAGGTGTTTGTCTAACCTGCTCTTAAAAATCCCCAATGACGGAGATTCCACAACCTCCCTAGGAAATTTCCTTAACTACACTGATATTAGGACATTTTTCCTAACGTCCAACCTAAACCGCCCTTGCTGTAATTTAAACCCATAGCTTTTTGTCCTATCCTCAGAGGTTAACGAGAACAATTTCCCCGCCCTCCTCCTTGTAAGAACCTTTTATGTACTTGAAAACAGTTATCATGTCCCCCCACCCCACCCCCCACCTTAGTCTTCTCTTCTCCAGACTAAATAAACGCAATTTTTTCATTTTGCCCTCAGAGGTCATGTTTTCTAGACCTTTAATCATTGTTGCTGCTTTTTCTCTGGACTTTCGCCAATTTGTTCACGTTTCCTGAAATGTGGTGCCCAGAACTGGACACAATACTCCAGTTAAGGTCTAATCAACACAGAGTAGAGTGGAAGAATTAATTCATGTGTCCTGCTTACAACACTCCCATCTCAGAACGACGATTGCTTTTTTTGCAACAGTGCTAAACTGTTGACTCATATTTAGCTTGTGATCCACTATGACCCCCAGATCCCTTTCCACAGTACTCCTTCTTAGGCAGTCATTTCGCATTTTGTATGTGTGCAACTGATTGTTCCTTCCTAAGTGGCATGCTTTGCATTTGTCCTTACTGAATTTCATCCTATTTACCTCAGACCATTTCTCTAGTTCGTCCAGATCATTTTGAATTTTAATCCTATCTTCCAAAGCACTTTCAACCCCTCCCTGTTTGTTATTGTCCACAAACTTTATAGGTATTGTGACAAAGTCAGGTGGGAAGGCTGCAAGAGGGTCTGGAAGGCCGATATACTATCCCAAGAATGTTAAAGGCCCTTTTCCCTACAAGCTGAGAAGGGGTTACCTGAGGTCAATTAGGGACACCTGAATCCAATTAAGGGCTGTCTGTGGTCTTTAAAAATCCCCTTCTTTGGTGAGAGAGAGAGACAGAGAAACAAAGACAAGCTGCTACCAGGCTAGTGGTAGCAGGGAAATAAACTACTCCAGGGTGAGAGGCTGTGCTCCTTCCCATAGAGGAGACAGCCAAACCTGAGTGCCTGCTAGGGGAAGGACTGACACCCCAAGGCAACCAACAGGACAACACCTTGCCCCAGAGAGGGGGGCAGCAAAAGGTACCCCCCTGGGATTTTGTTTACGAGACTGTTTCCTTTTCGTTTGGTGGAGGATCACCCCTTAGGCTGACCCTCAGGCCTACCCTGAAAATATGACCAAGGGACCACAGAAGGAGGAAGGCAAACTCTGCCTGAGGGGGGCAGATTACCCCAGGCCCATCATCACCAGAGGGGAAAGCACTAAGGTTGGTGAGAGAAAAGAGGTGCCTTGCTACAGTGTCTTTCTATGCCATTATATAAAACTTTGATGAAGATACTGAACAGAACTGGACCCAGAACTAATCTCTCGATATGTCCTTCCAGTTTGACTGAGCCACTGTTAACTTCTCTCTGGGAATGGTTTTCCAACCAGTTATGCACCCACCTTATAGTTGCTTCATCTAGATTGTATTTCCTTAGTTTGTTTATGAATACTCACTATTGGCACTAGTAGGGGTTTTAATAGATTGTCCCCACGCCTGACTTGAAGCATGCTGGGAATGGGTCAGAGAGCTTTGGTAGCCATCTGACTTGTAGGCATTTGAATAGAGCCCCCAGAGGGAATTCCCAAGTGGGTGTTACAGTAATTCCTGCCCCTGGAACAGGCTTGTATTGTTAAATACCGTTGATTCTCTATCTAATTTGAAATGTCATCATGGAAAATATTTTTTGTTGTGCTTCTTAATTCTCCCTCTGGAGAGAACTGTAACTCTAGTTAAATGTCTTAGAACATAGACTGGATGAAAGATGATATACAACATAAATCTGCCCTGTAGTGTACTATCTGATCCAATGACACACATATGGAGGATAAAAACTTGGTTTCTTTAACTTGTTTATTGAGCAGTCAGTAGGTTCTGGTGAAAAGCTGGCAGTGTTGTAACTATAAAACCTAATTGAGGGAGGAAAAGAGCATTTTGGATTCTTTTGGCTTGGTTTACAAACTCAAGTGACATCTCCCAAGCCCACAAAAGCTGCTTTTGATTAAAATCCAAACAGAAGGGGGCTGGAAAAGACTAGCTCTATTAAGCTGTTGTTGCAGAAGAGCCTTCACTAATATTCTGCACTTGTTTTGTACAGAACAATGAGCCAGGTCCAGTCACTGATATTGCTCCTTCTATTCTATGTCATGATGCAAAGGGATTGTAAGACTGCCCCAACCCCAGAGCTGAGGATTCCCCTGATATGGGGACATACTGAGGTTACACAGAGCCATGTCATGGGCTAGGGAAGTGTGTGAGCATTGGCGGCTGTTTATGTTTTAAATATCGAAGTCTAGATTTATGGGTTTGGGTTTGTTAATTGTGAGATTTTTGGGGGAGCGCTCATGTGAAGTGCCAGGGCAAGACCTGGACATTGAAGTCATCTGTTCCTCCACAGCAGAGGTACAGAAGAAGCAGCAGCGGAGATCAACTCAATGCTAGGTCAGATCCTTAGCTGGGGAGAATGGCTTAACTCTGGTGTAACATCGGGTTCTCCAGTAGAACTACTTTGACTTACACCAGCTGAGGCTCTGAACCACTGCCTTCTCAATGCATCTTGGCACTGGACCAGAGACACTGTCTCTCCCTTGTCTGTATCAGTCCATTTTGGGACAATCAGTAAATAACTCCTAAATAATCATCATTTAGCAGAGAAAGGATAGGCTTCATGTCCCATTCTTGGTCTTTCTCCTTCCCAGGGTGCCAACTGTGATTATTATTTTTTAATTATGTAAACACTTGTTGACTGGGATGACCAGATTAATTTCACATGCATCAAAGCCTAGATCGTTTGAAGGATTTCTAGACATGCCCATGTAGCAGATGTGTTTGAAGGACAGTAGAAGAATAGGAGACGATTGCTTGGTGAGGGAAAACATATCTGCATGCATTCGCTAAAGGCCATGCTCTCCCTGGGGTAAATGTGCATGACTCCAGTTAACTCAATGGCGGTATCCTGATCTACAAAGCTGAGGATCTGGCCCTTTCTAGTCCCTTTTTCAGAACCATGAGGGTGATTGGGTTTCATTCAAATGAAGGTTTGGGAAACAGCTCTTTGTGCACTTGCAGGTACTTGCACATCAATTAGTGTATTTGCACACAATTAGTTGTCATGGAACAAGTGATCAGTCACCCATCTTTGTACCTGTAGACTTTGTGCATTTGGGAGTGAGGGTGTTGGGATGGAAGGAGGAAGCAGGAGAGGTTTTTAAAGGCAATTTCTTTCACAAACACAAACAACATCAGCATGAGGAGGGGACAACAGAAAGAAAAATGCTTGAGCAGCAGGAATCTCACTTCTCTGGACCCACACTCTGAATATGTCCCATCCCTAGAATTCAGGGCAAGGTATCTATAGTGGCCAGACAATGTGTTAGAAGGATGAACACCTGGAGTCAACCACTCTATCCATGACACAGGGCCAGACATTGTTCAACATCAAAGAACTGATGGTAATGGGAGGGTCATCTGCCTCCCTGCCTTTGTCAGGTAGAAATGAGGGGTCAAAACAAGCAACATCAGTTAAAGTGACAGTGACAACAGCAACAATTATGTGCTATGAATGTGAGGGGTACACTGAATGTGATGACAGTTAGACAGTCATTACATCTTAGCTATTTTTCTCTTCCCCTCCCTCCTCTGGGGAGAAGGAAGGAACCTAGTTATCCTAAAATCTAGGATACACATACCATTTGAAGGCAAAAATGCTCTTTCTTGTGCAAAAGAGAAAGTAAACATTTAAAATGTCCTTAAAATTTCCTATGTCTTATCGCCTATCATCTCCCTCCTATCTAGAGAACTTCCTACTTCCCCTCTCAATACTCATTGATTTCTCCAGTTGCTGCTCCTGTTTATAAAGATTTGGTTGTCCAATATGGGAACAGAAACCATACCATGTGACTCAGGTGACGAATCACAGTGACCAAATATTATATCCTTGAAAGAGCATTCACTACAGGCAGTTTGCAAAAATCCCATAAACTCAAATGCTTTTGTAAATACAATATGTTGAACAGAAGCTGAAGATTAACCTAAATCTGAGAAGCTGTAATGAATCTAGAGGTATGCATGGTGGTTTGTTGTTCTAGGGTTGCTTGTGGATGTTGAGCTGTGCATACTGGTTTATTACTGTAGGGTTATTTATGAATTTTCACATTGCTCTTAAATAAGAATAAAAAGAATAGACTCATGTTGAAAAACCAAGCAATTACAAATAACATACATCCAGGAAAATCATGATCAAAATCAAATCTCAAAGAGAATTGCAGTACAGGACTTTGCAAGACTATATAAGAAAATGGCCCTGGTAAATCACATTTTAGGTCTACCAAGCTTGTCAGCATCCCTTTTTAATAAACAGGTGACTAAAAAAATTAAAAATAAAGCCAGGTGTTTGTGCCCAAATTTTCCCAGGCAATCATTGTGTTAAGTCATCATTGAAAGGTATGTATTTGTCCTTACTTGTAGGTAAAGTAGAGCTGAGACCTTTCTAGTCTGTTTGGCATCATTATCCTTTTACACACAGCTAAATGCCAGCCATAAACATCATCCATTGCTAGTAATTATTCATGTCGCATACCAACTTCAAAACACTGAAACTGCAGCTTCAGCCTCATGTACAATTAAGAAAGAGGATTTACAATCAGAGGAAGGTGCTTCCTACTCCCTCTGTCTGCTTTTTAAGAAAAGCATCAAGTAGGTAACAGCCTTTGACAGACAGGAACATATCAAGATAGATTACCAAATATTTACAGAGTAGCTGAAGTAGAACAGGAACTTCATTTAAAAAATGTTATAGTAATGCTCCATCACACAGATCGCACTGCTGTGGAATATTAATAAATAAAGCTATTGTTTTTTAAATAGAAAAGGTAGATAAATTATAAAGGTATATTTGTGGTTTTAATTTACAAATAAAACCTGAACTTCTTTTTGCAGATGATACACAACTTGGCCTGTTTAGCACTCCTAGTAAAGGGTTCTGCTTAACTCAGGAAGGTCAGCTGATGAAAAACTGTGGTTTGCAGAGCAACCTTGTTAGTAGTGCCATTATCTGCTGGCATTCTAGTACACGAGAAGATGAAAAGACATGATGATATTTCATATTTATAGAGAACCTTTCATCCCACAGAATTCCCCAGTTATTCAGACAGCACCAGTGACATTCTACCACATCTGAGGTGGAGGCCAGCAGATAGGCAGAGAACACCTGCACCACATTGTTTAATGTACCACATGCTGGGTGGTAATATGAGAGGACTCCATGTTTTTAAAACCAAAGGTGCTCTTAAGAGAACTATTTATAGAAGTGCTGCAACTGCCGCTAACATTCCAGCCACATGCATGCAGACTGTCTATTCAACTCAGCCTTCTTAATAGGAGATTTCCTTGTTTCTGGGGCTTGTCAGTGTGCCTGCTGGTTTTAAAAACAATGGTGTTTTGTCCTATTCTTTGTAAATGCTTGAAATCTGGTCACCTAAAGGAGCTGAGAATGACAGCAGAGTGGATAGTAGGGATGCACCTGAAGGACCTCTCCTTAGCTTGCGTTCCCCTCCACCCATCCCCCAACAGCCCTCCTTGGCACAGACAATTTAAGGGATTGTGTTAAGAAAGAAAGAAAGAAAATACTAAGCATGGAACAAACATATGTTTATCTCCCATTATTAAAAGTGGGCAAATTTACTCATGATACAAAAAGACAAATAATATTCATCAGCTGTTTTATTATTAACTCCAGCTCCTCCAAATTTCTGTGCCCCTGGACATGTCGCATGTTTCCATCTTTCCTTCCATTCCGGTAAGCCCACCGCTTTATCTGACCAACGCTTTGTGGGTTAGCATTAATTTTACAGCCCCTAAACCAGCAAAGCACTTAAGCATCTGCTTCACTGTAGGTCCATGAATAATCCCAATTAGATCAATAGGACTGCTCATATGCTTTTGAGGTCTCACTTGAAAGACACTTCCCCCACCACACACCTACAGTGAACTCAATTTATCTGGATCAGGAAGAGCTGACCCTGGTGGGAATTGAATCTGTTATTTCAAGGAGTCTGCCTATTTCTAACCTGATCCCTCTGACAAGGGTGTGCGGGGGGAGCACAAACCATAGGGCGGAGTTTGTGTGTATGTATATGCACCCTGCATTGGCATTTCCCAGGGAATGTATTTCTTCCTCAAGTTTAGTTAATTTATAAGTACTGCACGTGTCCAACAGGCTCTTTCATTACAAGGGAGATTGTTTGTTATGTTGGCAGCAGCAGAGAAAACCACAGGTAATCTCAGTAATCCCTCTGAATTGTTTATGCAGCACATATTTATCTGTTGTAAATGTATGTTTGTCAGGGCAGGAGTTCAGCAGAAGTGAATTGGTCCCTAACCTGGTAATGCAATAGTTTCAGCCAAGGGAACTCTAGAAACCAGAGGTCTCTGTGACCTTTTAGTTAAAAATCTTCCTGGGAGCTATGTTTATGCAGATGCACTAAAAAATTAAATTAACCTCGGTGGGGGAAAAAATCTCTTTACTTGAACACATGATTAAATAATTTGTAGTTGTCTGTGGTAAGTAAAGAATGAGGGAACTGTTTTTTTCTTAAAATAAGCACTGAGTGTGAGCATCTTGAACCAGTTGCCCGTGACACACACAAATAACTGACTGAACCTCCTGTTAGGATATAGATATTCAGGCCTGTCTGTAAAGGCCTATACTTTAAGAATTTAGGTGTATTCTTATCACTTAGCTAGTTATAGAGGTATAAAAGAGAGAATCAAAATCTCTGTCTGTGTAAGGGCCTTCTCTTACTGTGACAGTCTGAGGCCCGGTTCTTAGGCTAAGGCCTTCGGCTAAGCAGCAGAAGCCAGCCATAAACTGGGAAGTGTATGGTCACATCATTACATTTCAAACTAGTGACATTGAAATAAGGTGCTATTGGGCTGTTAGGAATACAGTCCTGTCCTGATATTCCTATCACCTTCAGAGAAAGGGAAGAGCCTAGAAGATGTAAAAGGAAACTTAGTTTGATAGCATCCTGTCTGGCAAGAACTCACTTATCAATAGCTGGGATGTAAAATCCTCATTTCTGTATTGTTCTGTCACTGTAGTCTTCACTTCCCTATTGTTTGTCTGTATAATCTCTGTCTGGTTCTGTGATTGTTTCTGTCTGCTGTATAATGAATTTTGTTGGGTGTAAACCAATTAAGGTGGTGGGATATAATTGGTTAAATAACCATGTTACAATATGTTAGGATTGGTTAGTTAAATTTCAGTAAAATGATTGGTTAAGGTATAGCTAAGCAGAACTCAAGTTTTACTATATAGTCTGCAGTCAATCAGGAAGTAAGGGGGGAATGGGAACAGGGACTGGGGGTGGGGGAATTCGGATCATGTTTTGCTAAGGGGGGGAATGGGAACAGGGAATGGGAACAGAAACAAGGACACTGGCAAGGCTCTATGGTGTCAGAGCTGGGAAGGGGGGCACTAAGGAAGGAAACTGGAATCATGCTTGCTGGAAGTTCACCCCAATAAACATCAAATTGTTTGCACCTTCGGACTTCGGGTATTGTTGCTCTCTGTTCATGTGAGAAGGACCAGGGAAGTGAGATGGTGAAGGAATAAGCCCCCTAACACCTCCCTCCCAACATGAATCCCATATTAAATCAAAACTGTTTTATATGTGTTATAGAGGTTTATAAATAATGGGCTTTGTACACGACACATGTATGTATAATGCATAGGGAGAGAAAGAGGTTAGAAGGAACCTATTAGAGGACTTGTTTGGTCCAAACCTGCACCAGAAACTTATCCCCAAAAGATTATTACCATTATTATTAGAGGAATTTCTGAGGTGTGAATTGTAGTGATATTAAAGAAGGTACTAACAGTGATTCCCCCAAGTGACAGTGACCCCCTCATAATTTGTCCCCCACACTTTAAAATCCAACAGTTTCACCAAGTACAAAAATCTCTTGGGTCTTCTGTTAAAGCTTGTAAGCTACTGTCTGTAGAAACCATTGATTATATCTATCCTGTGAAAGATACTTTACTACTATGTAAAACTTACAAACAAGTTAATTGACTTTGTTCTTGAAGTAATTGATACAATGTAAACAAACACTATACGCCGTTAAGTGACTTTCACTTCATTCAACAGCTCCTAGGACAGACCCCCACCCTCTGTGATTAAAGGGCCGGGAGTCTCAAATGAATTAGCACACACCCTAAAAGTGGTGGAAACAGTAAATTAAAATATGGTTAAGATATGAAATGTATGCTGATGAATGCTTGATATACATGAATGGTTAGGGAGGTGCCAGCCTAAAAAGGAAGTATCCATCGGCCGAAGAATGTGTCAAGTGGATGACCAGAAAACCGCCGGAGGGTAAACTGGGATCCACCCCATCACCTGGAAGGATGAGAAACACAAACTTTGGACAGTGTGGAGCCACCAGAAATGTGCCACTTGGAACAGGAATGTGCCATCTGCTGATTGAGTCAGCAACAGCAGGATGAAACAGCTCCCATAGACTAACATAGGAATTAATTCCTATAAGAATGGACTCTAAAGACTGATGAATTTGAGTCTCTGGTTCTGCTGCCAACCTCCAGGAGCATCAGGTGCACCTGACACAGACTCGGCTCCATCCTCATGACCAAGATACCTGGCCAGTAACTTGGCATGAGCAACTTCTAGGCTGGTAACTATAACACCTATACAGAACTTGAATGAATGATTGTGTGAATGAATATCTCTCTCTCTCTCTCTCTCTCTCTCTCTCTCTCTCTCTATATATATATATATATATATATATATAATGTGTGTGTGTGTATGTGTGTGTATAAGAAATAAGTAGTCAAACAACGTTGTTTACTTTTATCTTTTGCTTTATCATTATATTTACAATAAATGTGGCATCTTTGCCGTATCCCTCTTAATAAGATCCTGCTGGTTTTTATTCTATTGGTATAACAAATTGCCATACTGAATTATGTAGGTGAGACTGAATTGGAGTAGAGAGAACAGTCTGAATGCAATGACCAGTGCATTGAAAAGAAATATGTTGAGGGTGGGAGGTCATAGGTAGGGTGAGCAAGAATTCAATTTTGTGAACAAGTCTGAGGTTTTGACATTGGTTTTCATTCTCTCTTTTGAGAGAGAGAGCGAGACCTCAGCATAACCAATAGCCTAGCAGTTAGAGCACTCACCTACGATGTAGGAGATCCAGGTTCAAATCCAAAGTAAGTTTGGACTCTTGCTGCTGAAGGACCTGGGATCCCCAAGGATCATCACTCATGACTGAGAGGTCTGCATGTAAGCGCCCATGATGGGCCTGGTCCTAAGCCCATTGGCTTTAGCAGGCTTTGGATCTGGCCTTATATTATGATCTCCTCCAGAGGCAACTGGATAAACGACAGCCTGATGGAAACACATCAGGTATGGTTTCATTCTTGGCTTGGCAGAAGGTTTAAGTTGTTCTAACCAATTATCCCATCTCTGTGTACACAAATGGAGAAGTTGAGAACAGAACACCAAACTCATTTTCACTTGTAACCGAAGAGGGGATTTGAAATGATGTCTTGTGAGATAAATCAGTAAACTGAGCCAGAGCTCCTTCCAGACTCATTATTCTCTCTTTGTAACATGCGGAAGAGAGGATTTTTGCTTACAGATAAAATATCTGAGAGAGTAAAATTTGAAAATCTTGGTGAAATTTACAACGCAATTGGTCCTGAAGAGAATAATGGGTGTTATAACCCATGGGCCATGTTAGCTTAATCTGTCATTTTATAGCAAATTTAAATTATTCCCTAGTACACACTTGACTGAATACATTTCAGGTGCTAGTAAGTGGCCTGATCCAGGAAGGTTCTGAACTCCAGTGGAGTTGTGGTGACTCACCACCACCACCACCACAATTCCAAAATGTGTTGGGGATATCTATCTAAACAGTAGCTTTCAGAAAAATCTGCTGGTTTATTCTTTACTTACAAAATATAGTAATACAACATAATCCTTGAGATTTAAAAAGTTATCAGTTTTCTTACTGAAGGTATTTTATAGTTACAATTTTGCATGCACACTAACTGCATCTGGAAAAACAGCTTCAGTAAATGCATTATAAGGAGACATGGCTATTATTATTTTATCGTTTCCAGTTAACTCCTCTCTACTGTTACAGTAATAGACCCTCTTTTTCTGGAAGGGGAGATTAAGAGATCTTTTTGCTCATTGGTAGCTGGTGCATGGAAGGGAGAAGTCAAAATTGCACTAATTTGCCACTGGAGCAGAAATGTCAGAAAAGATTGTGAAAATGTACTGATGGTAGTAATTATACTGATAACGTAACATTCCCAAAGGCAAGGGAATCAATCCTGCACTGACAGTACTGACACATTTCTACGAATATAATAAAGAAATCAATATTTGTTGAGTGATGGAAACAATTGTAAGAAGTTTAACTTGTGAGCTTTATTTTTCTTTCTTTCCATGGCCTCTTTTTCTTTTCATAGCTCTTTTGAAAACAATTTGTTTCAAATTATTGTAAACTGATGTGTTAAGATAAACTTCAAAAGCAAGCACTGTCATTAGAGATGCAAAGTGGTGACTTGGCTAACCTGGTTTCATTATACCTAGCTAACATACTATAATGGTTTTGACATTTAGGAAGCATGCTGCGTGTGTCAATGAAGAGGACGGTGGAGGGTTACATTACCGACTCTGAGTTACACTTTTCTTTTCTCTGACAGCTCAGCATGCAATTACTGTTGAAAAAAAAATAATTTTGTCCTATGTTCATTAACCCTCATGAGTGATATTGCAGTCATAATATGGGACACTCCTTTTGTCCACATGGTTTTTCCACTCATGCACATACTTTGCAGCTCTGGGGGACACTTGGTATTAAGCAATGTCATTTGATAGAGAGTGCCTGATCTTTATCTCATGTAAAGTCATAACTCCATTGAAAAGTAGGAAGCACTGACTATTTACCCTAGCTGAAGATCTTCCCCTGAAAGTGTGGTTTTTAAGCCTTCAAAGTGTCATCAATCATATGTTTAGCCCTGTATTTCATATTGGCTTTTGTACTGTAATGGGTTCTACCTTAGCTATAACATATGGGAAGGAAGCATTCCTCTGTATCTTACTGAAACAGCGAATAATCAAAAAAAGATTGTGAAGAACTTCAAAAAGAACTCACAAAACTAAGTGATTGGGCAATAAAATGGGAAATGAAATTTAATGTGGATAAATGTAAAGTAATGCACATTGGGAACAATAACCCCAACTATACATACAATATGATGGGGGCTAATTTAGTTACAACTAATCAAGAAAAAGATCTTGGAGTCATCGTGGATAGTTCTCTGAAGACATCCACGCAGTGTGCAGCGGCAGTCAAAAAGCAAAGAGGATGTTAGGAATCATTAAAAAGGGGATAGAGAATAAGACGGAGAATATCTTATTGCCCTTATATAAATCCATGGTATGCACACATCTTGAATACTGCGTACAAATGTGGTCTCCTCATCTCAAAAAAGATATACTGGCATTAGAAAAGTTTCAGAGAAGGGCAACTAAAATGATTAGGGGTTTGGAATGCGTCCCAAATGAGGAGAGATTAAAGACGCTAGGACTTTTCAGCTTGGAAAAGAGGAGACTAAGCGTGGATATGATAGAGGTATATGAAATCATGAGTGATGTGGCGAAAGTGAATAAGGAAAAGTTATTTACTTGTTCCCATAATATAAGAACTAGGGGCCACCAAATGAAATGAATGGGCAGCAGGTTTAAAACAAATAAAAGGAAGTTCTTCTTCACACAGCGTACAGTCAACTTGTGGAACTCCTTGCCTGAGGAGGTTGTGAAGGCTAGGACTATAACAGGATTTAAAAGAACCTCCATGAATTTATCCAGTTCTAAGTCCATTAATGGCTATTAGCCAGGATGGGTAAGGAATGGTGTCCCTAGCCTCTGTTTGTCAGAGGGTAGTGATGGACGGCAGGAGAGAGATCCCTTGATCATTACCTGTTAGGTTCACTCCCTCTGGGACACCTGGCATTGGCCACTGTTGGTAGACAGGATACTGAGCTGGATGGACCTTTGGTCTGACCCAGTATGGCCATTCTTATGTTCTTATGTTCACCCCTTCTGTCTCACATGTTCTTACATTCTGCATCAACTCCATACCACCAATAAATAAATAAAAACAAATCAAGGATTCTCCAGTGGCTAATGGGGTTTGAGTTTCCTGAAGGTATTTCCTTAGTGAGGGAATTTATCCCATCTCCTTCATGAAGGGTTCCTCTTGACTGTCTGGAAAGTACATGAGAACTTCCCCTTTTTCGGATCGTAAAGGTGTTGCTGTTGTATCCAGAGGCTCCAATCAATGCTAGGCTTTGTACATATATATAGTCATGGTTCATGTCCAAAGAGTCTCTTGAATGTGTAGGGCATTTTTTTAAAAAATATTTTGGAGAGAATTTCCTTAGGAATGAAGAAGGAAACTGTAGGCAGCAAAGCAAACACTCACTGGCAACACCAAGAATGGGTCTCCTGAGTAAACGGTAACTCTAAGAAATTATCTGAGTGCATTATTGCATTGAAGTTCTCTTGGGTTGCAAGGTGATTCTTGCCATAGGAGCCAATGGGTACTGACTAGAGTTGGTTGGGGTTTTTTTTTACTTTTTTTTTGGTCAGAAAATACTGATTTATCTAAACCAAAAGTTTGCAGGAAAAGGTCAGTGTCAACAAATTTCTTGTTTTTGATTTTTTTTTTAAATGAAATGGTTGAAATGTTCCATTCTGACACTTTAAAAATGAAAAGTTCAAATTTTTTGGTTCAATATGAGCTTTTGTTTGGAAATTTAAGTTAGTTTACAGTGTAAAAACATTTTTAAAAGGTTGAAATCTTTTGTTTCAATTTTAAAGTTATCAATGTTTTCCTTTGAACTGTACAAACATTTTCAGTCTGTGAATTTTTTCTAGATTTCTAGACTCTTCTTCCTGGTTTCAGATATGAATTTTTTGTCTTTTTTTTTTTTTTTTTTTTTTTTTTTTTTTTATGGGGTGGCAAAAGTTTCTCACCCTACTCTAGTACAGGCCCCCGTGATATGACATTTTGTATAATCCTTTGTAATGCTGAATCCTAAGTGACTGATACCAAGTTCAGTCTCCTACCAGCACTCTCTCACATCCTGAGTGTATAAAAGAAAACCATCTTTGGCAAAAAAGGAACAAATGAAGCCATATGTATCCCATCAGCCTGACAGAGAACTGGAGGAGGTGGTGACAGCATTTGAGTTAAAACCAAATGGTATTGCATAAAAATTGAAGGGGGTGAAATCCTCCACTGAACTACATGTAGGAGGACCAGAGGCATTTATGATGTAAAATATATATTGCACTGGGAGCATGAAGTAGGGCTGGAAATTGCTAAACAAAAAGCTTTTAATAAACCTCAAGAATATATTCAAAAAAGAAACTAGCTGCTGGGGCGAGCATTGACTGTATTGCAAATCCACATCATAAAGCGAAGTAATGTGAATCTGATTGGCTAAGAAATGGACTATCTAAGACTGACTTATTTGTGATATAGCTAATGACTAGGTCAAAGCCAGGTTATTGCAAGAAATGGCCATGGTTTTTGCAAGAAATATGAAAGCAGCTACAACACTGTGCAGAGGTATCCAGTGAAACTGTGTTGCTTTCAGCACAAAGTGCAAAAGAATATAAATAGCAAAAAACCTTGATATATATATTTTAAGTAAGCTCCAGTGGATTGAAGAGATCCATTCTCAGCATAGGTAGAATATTGCAACATTCCTCACAATGCTTAATTAGGACCAACAGTTCAGAGACTCATGGAAGGACCAAATCTTTAATGTCAACATCTAACAAGCTTCTTGAGCCAAAGAGAGTTAATCCTGAAATAGTTACAAAATAGTTATGTGCCAAGAAGCTAGAATAGAAGAAACAGTTATTATGGCAAGAATGCCAATCCGCACTGGAAGTGGGACAGGAAGTTAGTCTATATTGCTAAGGTAACAGCTGTAGCAAAGTCATACATCTTAATCACTCCTTTTGGGTCAGACCTACAACAGGAATCAAATGCACCTAAACAAAACTAAGGAGACCCAGAATACTACTCCCCTGCACTTGTGGTGCTGCAGTCTTTCTTTTAACAGTGCTCTGATGATAATGGCATATAATAACATTTGAAATAGTTTTAGTTGCATAAAAAGTGTGCTCAGCCTGGACATGACTGGAACTTCCAGTGGCGATCAAACAGTTAATTTTTTTAACTTCCCTTTTTTTTTTTTTTTTTTTAAGCTTTGTAATCAGACCTGTTGGCTTTCCCTGTGCCCATTTATCAGTTCCTTTTTGTCACCATTCAGGGAGCCAAAGCAAAAGTTGTCCTTGCTGAGTCATCATCGTTTTTCGTATGGCTTGGGTAGGTAGCAACAACTACAAATTTATATCTATGTGTGATAGCCAGCACATTGCCGCAGCAGCGAGCTGGTGAATGACCTTCAGGCTTCTGGCAAAGGAACAAAGGGGAAATTCAGATATGATGTGCTCTATTGTTTGTTCCTGGTGACCACAATCACATAGTGGTGTTTGCCTCATTTTCCATTTAAAGAGGGTTTGTCCACATCTCCCATGAGATATCCTGATGCAATTCAATCTGCACCAGTCTTTCTGACAGAAATCAAAACCCAGTGGTCCCTCAACAGGATCAATGATGAGCTGTTTGTTTTGAGCAGTCAAAGTGCTCCATGTGAATCCCCATTGAGCCTCAGCATCAAAATTGGGTGTAAGGATCTTGATATGGTTCCATAGAGGGTTGCGTGATTTTAATCTCATCTTTGGTGAGTGCTGCAGGTCATGGTGCAGTGGGCTCCTCATATTTACATTGACATGATTAAGAAAGCAAGATGTCTGAGCCCCTCTTCTAATCTGTGTAGGCTGGATGTGCGATAGGACCGGGAGCCAGTCAACTGGAGTAGATTTGAGCGTCCCTTAAACTGTGCACATAGCATTATTGAGTTGAGTGTCAAGGAGTTTAGTGTGATTGCTATGAGACCACACTGGTGCACCATATTCAGCTGCAGAGTATACCAAGGCAATTGTTGTGGTTCATAAGGTCCATGGACTGGAGCTCCATGATGTTCAGGTCAATTTTCTGATAAACGTGATACAAGACCTGACCTTATCGCATGTGTTCTCAAGGTGTTGTCGAAAGGTCCAGGATAATTCCAAGATACTTTGGTTTAGCTTTGTGGCTGATGCTATCACCACAGAACTGCACATCAAGTTTGGTATTAGTCATTTTATTGTTCAGATGGAAAGCAGTTACCATGTTTTTTGGGGGGGATTAGGCCTAAATTGCCAGCATTGGAAATAATCAGCCATTGTGCTAAAATCTCGGGTTAGGTTGAAGCTGATGGTATGGAGGCTTGTATGTTGAACTGCTAAGGCAATATTAACCGTATACATGAATTTCCTTGACTCCATCGCTGGTATATCTTCGGTATATAGATAAAAAGTATTGGAGCCAGGACAGAGCCCTGAGGGATGCCCGAGTTAAGAGTTCTTGGTCTACTGATCTGGGCCATTAAGGTGTACCTTAAAGCGGTGGTCCCCAGTCATTGCTGCCAAGAGGCGGATCATTCGCCGACAGTGAATAATGCGGGAGACCTTGAGGAGGAAGCCCTGTCTTCAAACAGCATTGGAGGACAGATCAACAAAAGCAATTCCTGTCTTCAACTTGCATTGGAATCCTGCCTCAATGTGGCTGGCAAGTGAAGCTACTTGGTTACAGCAGTTCCTTTTCAGGCAAAATCCTGCCTGTTCTACTGGGAGGATATCTTCAATAATATCAGACAGATGGTGGAGCAGCACCCATTCCATTAGCTTGCTGGTGGTTGAGAGGAGAGAGATGGGGCGGTAGCTGGCTGCGTCCTCTGGGAGTTTCCCAGACTTCAGTAGGGCAACCACGGTTGTCTGTCACCAGCTTGTTGGCACTTCTCCGGTTCTATGCACAGCAGTAAAAAGCGCCACCAGCCATTCCCATCCCTGTCTCCCCAGATTCTTGAGAAACTCTGGAGGAATGCCATCAACCCCTGCAGCTTTCCGGCTTTTGGTTTTCAACAGTGCAACATTGATCTCCTCGATAGACTATGGGGAAGAGAGTAGGGATTCCTCTGGGCATTGTTGAAGATTTTTTGTGGAGTTCCTGCTGGACCTTCTGGCTTGTAATCTTGTCTGTCGGTGTCTTGCTGTTAGAAAGAAGATGAGAGGCAACAGCATTTGCTGTCACTTTTGCTGAGTGTTGCATTACTGTCTGGGATCCTCCAAGTTACTTCAAAAGAGCCCATGCCTTACGGCTCAAACGGGTGAAATCTTGCTGAGTGAATGCCCAAATCTGACTGTGAACCTTAAGTTAAAAAATCAGTTCCTTTCTCTCCAGAGCATCCAACTATTGTTCCACAAAAGTCACCCCACCACAAATTTCAGTTGCTCTATCTTGCATAACAGCAAGGTTTATTTGCAATGAGGAGAAACTGAAAAGAGAAGCAGAATACAAACACAGCTAGTCTAATCACTAGGAAAAATATCACTAGGTAGGCTCTAAGCTTAGGAATATTAGTTAAGTAAGACCAGATGCATTCAGTGTGCATGTAAATTGTAATTTTAAAATATCTCCTGTAAGTCAAGCGAGAACAAATGGATATAAACTGGCCGTGGGGAAATTTAGGCTTGAAATTAGACGAAGGTTTCTAACCGTCAGAGGGGTGAAATTTTGGAACAGCCTTCCGAGGGAAACGGTGGGGGCGAAAGACCTCTCTGGCTTCAAGATTAGGCTAGATAAGTTTATGGAGGGAATGGTTTGATGGGATTACGGGATTCTAATCAATTAGGCAATAACGGCCATCGCTGGTAAAATGAGGGTCTGGCTAGAGAATCTTGCCTGTATGCTCGGGGTTCTGCTGATCGCCATATTTGGGGTCGGGAAGGAATTTTCCTCCAGGGTAGATTGGCAGTGGCCCTGGAGGTTTTTCGCCTTCCTCCGCAGCATAGGGCAGGGGTCGCAAGCTGGAAAATCCTCTGCGACTTGAAGTCTTTAGATCACGATCTGGAGACTTCAACAGCAGAGTTAAAGGAAAGTGGGGGGGTCAGCTTTTGTGGCCTGCATCATGCGGGGGGTCAGACTAGATGACCATATTGGTCCCTTCTGACCTTAAAGTCTATGAGTCTATGAGTCTATAAGATCAAAAGCTTACATATGAGAGAAATCTTTGTCTCAGACACCTATTGCAACCAAACATGCAAGCAAACATCAGCAAGGAGTATGTGTTTCAATGCCCAGGAAGTCTCCATATGTGAGGGTGGTTCTGTTGGTGTGTAAAAATACCAGAATCCATTGTTTTCTCACAGACTCCTTCATCTCTTGTCCTCATTACCTTTTAGCAGGGCCTTATGTACTCTGGCAAATTCTGTGGCATCAGCCCCTAAATTCTGGACAGCAATTCCTAGTTTCTGTGGTAAATTAATTTACTTAGATTGTAAACTCTTTGATAGAGACAGTCTTTTTTGTTCTACATTTGAACAGCGCCTAGCACAATGGGATCCTGATTTGTGACTGGGCTTGTAGGCACTACCACAGTAAATAGTAACGATTATTTTAATTTATTCTGTTTATTTTTCCTCATTAAATACTCTTTATTCCTATTCCTCCCCCACCCCACCACACACAGTCTCACTGATTGAAAATATCCACTGATGTAAAATATATTGACGATTATTTTCAGCAATGACTATTTACAAGGATGGGTATTTCATTATGCTTTTCAGGCAATTCCATAGTGTGGGGGCTCCCTCATTTACTGCTCAAAAAGCATAGACAATAGACAATATTACAGGTAGATACAATTTTTTAAAACTTGGATTATCTATTTCCTCCCCTTACTCAGGGGAAAGACTATGAAATGATTACTTGGGAGACTAGAGAAAGTTGATGCCTATGCAAAGACAGGAATCCACATATCGGGTTATAGTTCTGGCTTGAACCCTAGGCTGAAGAGTTTATGGTAACTTTTTTGCTTTTGCTAACTTATTATGATTTCTGATTATGAATAATATCCCTTGAGGAAAAAGTCTTTCCTGACGGCATCTCTATTTTCAGAGTAGCAGCCGTGTTAGTCTGTATCCGCAAGAAGAACAGGAGTACTTGTGGCACCTTAGAGACTAACAAATTTATTAG